>NC_079976.1:11269436-11636103 GCF_029852145.1 Microplitis mediator | reverse complement strand
TATGTATGTATGTATGTATGTATGTATGTATGTATGTATGTATGTATGTATGTATGTATGTATGTATGTATGTATGTATGTATGTATGTATGTATGTATGTATGTATGTATGTATGTATGTATGTATGTATGTATGTATGTATGTATGTATGTATGTATGTATGTATGTATGTATGTATGTATGTATGTATGTATGTATGTATGTATGTATGTATGTATGTATGTATGTATGTATGTATGTATGTATGTATGTATGTATGTATGTATGTATGTATGTATGTATGTATGTATGTATGTATGTATGTATGTATGTATGTATGTATGTATGTATGTATGTATGTATGTATGTATGTATGTATGTATGTATGTATGTATGTATGTATGTATGTATGTATGTATGTATGTATGTATGTATGTATGTATGTATGTATGTATGTATGTATGTATGTATGTATGTATGTATGTATGTATGTATGTATGTATGTATGTATGTATGTATGTATGTATGTATGTATGTATGTATGTATGTATGTATGTATGTATGTATGTATGTATGTATGTATGTATGTATGTATGTATGTATGTATGTATGTATGTATGTATGTATGTATGTATGTATGTATGTATGTATGTATGTATGTATGTATGTATGTATGTATGTATGTATGTATGTATGTATGTATGTATGTATGTATGTATGTATGTATGTATGTATGTATGTATGTATGTATGTATGTATGTATGTATGTATGTATGTATGTATGTATGTATGTATGTATGTATGTATGTATGTATGTATGTATGTATGTATGTATGTATGTATGTATGTATGTATGTATGTATGTATGTATGTATGTATGTATGTATGTATGTATGTATGTATGTATGTATGTATGTATGTATGTATGTATGTATGTATGTATGTATGTATGTATGTATGTATGTATGTATGTATGTATGTATGTATGTATGTATGTATGTATGTATGTATGTATGTATGTATGTATGTATGTATGTATGTATGTATGTATGTATGTATGTATGTATGTATGTATGTATGTATGTATGTATGTATGTATGTATGTATGTATGTATGTATGTATGTATGTATGTATGTATGTATGTATGTATGTATGTATGTATGTATGTATGTATGTATGTATGTATGTATGTATGTATGTATGTATGTATGTATGTATGTATGTATGTATGTATGTATGTATGTATGTATGTATGTATGTATGTATGTATGTATGTATGTATGTATGTATGTATGTATGTATGTATGTATGTATGTATGTATGTATGTATGTATGTATGTATGTATGTATGTATGTATGTATGTATGTATGTATGTATGTATGTATGTATGTATGTATGTATGTATGTATGTATGTATGTATGTATGTATGTATGTATGTATGTATGTATGTATGTATGTATGTATGTATGTATGTATGTATGTATGTATGTATGTATGTATGTATGTATGTATGTATGTATGTATGTATGTATGTATGTATGTATGTATGTATGTATGTATGTATGTATGTATGTATGTATGTATGTATGTATGTATGTATGTATGTATGTATGTATGTATGTATGTATGTATGTATGTATGTATGTATGTATGTATGTATGTATGTATGTATGTATGTATGTATGTATGTATGTATGTATGTATGTATGTATGTATGTATGTATGTATGTATGTATGTATGTATGTATGTATGTATGTATGTATGTATGTATGTATGTATGTATGTATGTATGTATGTATGTATGTATGTATGTATGTATGTATGTATGTATGTATGTATGTATGTATGTATGTATGTATGTATGTATGTATGTATGTATGTATGTATGTATGTATGTATGTATGTATGTATGTATGTATGTATGTATGTATGTATGTATGTATGTATGTATGTATGTATGTATGTATGTATGTATGTATGTATGTATGTATGTATGTATGTATGTATGTATGTATGTATGTATGTATGTATGTATGTATGTATGTATGTATGTATGTATGTATGTATGTATGTATGTATGTATGTATGTATGTATGTATGTATGTATGTATGTATGTATGTATGTATGTATGTATGTATGTATGTATGTATGTATGTATGTATGTATGTATGTATGTATGTATGTATGTATGTATGTATGTATGTATGTATGTATGTATGTATGTATGTATGTATGTATGTATGTATGTATGTATGTATGTATGTATGTATGTATGTATGTATGTATGTATGTATGTATGTATGTATGTATGTATGTATGTATGTATGTATGTATGTATGTATGTATGTATGTATGTATGTATGTATGTATGTATGTATGTATGTATGTATGTATGTATGTATGTATGTATGTATGTATGTATGTATGTATGTATGTATGTATGTATGTATGTATGTATGTATGTATGTATGTATGTATGTATGTATGTATGTATGTATGTATGTATGTATGTATGTATGTATGTATGTATGTATGTATGTATGTATGTATGTATGTATGTATGTATGTATGTATGTATGTATGTATGTATGTATGTATGTATGTATGTATGTATGTATGTATGTATGTATGTATGTATGTATGTATGTATGTATGTATGTATGTATGTATGTATGTATGTATGTATGTATGTATGTATGTATGTATGTATGTATGTATGTATGTATGTATGTATGTATGTATGTATGTATGTATGTATGTATGTATGTATGTATGTATGTATGTATGTATGTATGTATGTATGTATGTATGTATGTATGTATGTATGTATGTATGTATGTATGTATGTATGTATGTATGTATGTATGTATGTATGTATGTATGTATGTATGTATGTATGTATGTATGTATGTATGTATGTATGTATGTATGTATGTATGTATGTATGTATGTATGTATGTATGTATGTATGTATGTATGTATGTATGTATGTATGTATGTATGTATGTATGTATGTATGTATGTATGTATGTATGTATGTATGTATGTATGTATGTATGTATGTATGTATGTATGTATGTATGTATGTATGTATGTATGTATGTATGTATGTATGTATGTATGTATGTATGTATGTATGTATGTATGTATGTATGTATGTATGTATGTATGTATGTATGTATGTATGTATGTATGTATGTATGTATGTATGTATGTATGTATGTATGTATGTATGTATGTATGTATGTATGTATGTATGTATGTATGTATGTATGTATGTATGTATGTATGTATGTATGTATGTATGTATGTATGTATGTATGTATGTATGTATGTATGTATGTATGTATGTATGTATGTATGTATGTATGTATGTATGTATGTATGTATGTATGTATGTATGTATGTATGTATGTATGTATGTATGTATGTATGTATGTATGTATGTATGTATGTATGTATGTATGTATGTATGTATGTATGTATGTATGTATGTATGTATGTATGTATGTATGTATGTATGTATGTATGTATGTATGTATGTATGTATGTATGTATGTATGTATGTATGTATGTATGTATGTATGTATGTATGTATGTATGTATGTATGTATGTATGTATGTATGTATGTATGTATGTATGTATGTATGTATGTATGTATGTATGTATGTATGTATGTATGTATGTATGTATGTATGTATGTATGTATGTATGTATGTATGTATGTATGTATGTATGTATGTATGTATGTATGTATGTATGTATGTATGTATGTATGTATGTATGTATGTATGTATGTATGTATGTATGTATGTATGTATGTATGTATGTATGTATGTATGTATGTATGTATGTATGTATGTATGTATGTATGTATGTATGTATGTATGTATGTATGTATGTATGTATGTATGTATGTATGTATGTATGTATGTATGTATGTATGTATGTATGTATGTATGTATGTATGTATGTATGTATGTATGTATGTATGTATGTATGTATGTATGTATGTATGTATGTATGTATGTATGTATGTATGTATGTATGTATGTATGTATGTATGTATGTATGTATGTATGTATGTATGTATGTATGTATGTATGTATGTATGTATGTATGTATGTATGTATGTATGTATGTATGTATGTATGTATGTATGTATGTATGTATGTATGTATGTATGTATGTATGTATGTATGTATGTATGTATGTATGTATGTATGTATGTATGTATGTATGTATGTATGTATGTATGTATGTATGTATGTATGTATGTATGTATGTATGTATGTATGTATGTATGTATGTATGTATGTATGTATGTATGTATGTATGTATGTATGTATGTATGTATGTATGTATGTATGTATGTATGTATGTATGTATGTATGTATGTATGTATGTATGTATGTATGTATGTATGTATGTATGTATGTATGTATGTATGTATGTATGTATGTATGTATGTATGTATGTATGTATGTATGTATGTATGTATGTATGTATGTATGTATGTATGTATGTATGTATGTATGTATGTATGTATGTATGTATGTATGTATGTATGTATGTATGTATGTATGTATGTATGTATGTATGTATGTATGTATGTATGTATGTATGTATGTATGTATGTATGTATGTATGTATGTATGTATGTATGTATGTATGTATGTATGTATGTATGTATGTATGTATGTATGTATGTATGTATGTATGTATGTATGTATGTATGTATGTATGTATGTATGTATGTATGTATGTATGTATGTATGTATGTATGTATGTATGTATGTATGTATGTATGTATGTATGTATGTATGTATGTATGTATGTATGTATGTATGTATGTATGTATGTATGTATGTATGTATGTATGTATGTATGTATGTATGTATGTATGTATGTATGTATGTATGTATGTATGTATGTATGTATGTATGTATGTATGTATGTATGTATGTATGTATGTATGTATGTATGTATGTATGTATGTATGTATGTATGTATGTATGTATGTATGTATGTATGTATGTATGTATGTATGTATGTATGTATGTATGTATGTATGTATGTATGTATGTATGTATGTATGTATGTATGTATGTATGTATGTATGTATGTATGTATGTATGTATGTATGTATGTATGTATGTATGTATGTATGTATGTATGTATGTATGTATGTATGTATGTATGTATGTATGTATGTATGTATGTATGTATGTATGTATGTATGTATGTATGTATGTATGTATGTATGTATGTATGTATGTATGTATGTATGTATGTATGTATGTATGTATGTATGTATGTATGTATGTATGTATGTATGTATGTATGTATGTATGTATGTATGTATGTATGTATGTATGTATGTATGTATGTATGTATGTATGTATGTATGTATGTATGTATGTATGTATGTATGTATGTATGTATGTATGTATGTATGTATGTATGTATGTATGTATGTATGTATGTATGTATGTATGTATGTATGTATGTATGTATGTATGTATGTATGTATGTATGTATGTATGTATGTATGTATGTATGTATGTATGTATGTATGTATGTATGTATGTATGTATGTATGTATGTATGTATGTATGTATGTATGTATGTATGTATGTATGTATGTATGTATGTATGTATGTATGTATGTATGTATGTATGTATGTATGTATGTATGTATGTATGTATGTATGTATGTATGTATGTATGTATGTATGTATGTATGTATGTATGTATGTATGTATGTATGTATGTATGTATGTATGTATGTATGTATGTATGTATGTATGTATGTATGTATGTATGTATGTATGTATGTATGTATGTATGTATGTATGTATGTATGTATGTATGTATGTATGTATGTATGTATGTATGTATGTATGTATGTATGTATGTATGTATGTATGTATGTATGTATGTATGTATGTATGTATGTATGTATGTATGTATGTATGTATGTATGTATGTATGTATGTATGTATGTATGTATGTATGTATGTATGTATGTATGTATGTATGTATGTATGTATGTATGTATGTATGTATGTATGTATGTATGTATGTATGTATGTATGTATGTATGTATGTATGTATGTATGTATGTATGTATGTATGTATGTATGTATGTATGTATGTATGTATGTATGTATGTATGTATGTATGTATGTATGTATGTATGTATGTATGTATGTATGTATGTATGTAAGTGTGTGTGTGTGTGTGTGTGTGTGTGGGTGTGTGTGTGTGTGTGTATGTTGATGTAAACCTCTCGTATCTTTTTAGTGAATGAACCGATTTAGATGGTTTTTGCGGTATTCAAAAGATCCCTTCTGAACTTAGATTTTCAGATAATTATAGATCATTTATTCAAATAGACTCTGAGATGTTTAGGAAATGAGAAAAAAAAAATATTTTTTTTCGTTTTTTTTTTATATTTTGAAAACTGGCCGATCGATTAATTCCAAAATCTAATCAGCTCTAGAACTCGATAAAATCTTTCGATTGCCGCCAAGAACGTCTCACCTCCACCATCAAAATCGGGTTATTTGTCTAACAAATATCACGGAAGAAAGAAACTATGAAAAACAGTTTTTTGCGGATATTCTGAAACAACTGAATTAAACAATTCCGAAATCTGATCAGCTTTAAAATTTATTAAAGCGCGTTGAATTTCACATCAACCATCAAAATCGGATCATTTGTCTAAAAAGTATCGTGGTAAAAAGAAATGGTGAAAAACGGTTTTTTGCAAAAAATTTTTTAAATAACTGAACCAAATGATTTCAAAATTTGATAAGCTTTAGACTTTATCAAAACAGGTAGATTGCCACTTCCAACATAAATATCAGATCATTTAGTGATGAAATGTCGTGGGAGAACAAAATCCTATAAATCGGTTTTTTCCAAATATCTTTGAAACGGCTGAACCAATCGATTCCAAATTTCAACCAGCTCTCGAATTCAACAATACGCGTCGATTGTAACATCAAACGTTTGAATCGGTTGATTAGTTCAAAAGACATTGGCGTCAAAATGTTAAAAAAATAACATTTTATGTTATGTTTTACGGATAAGTCATACCACAATGTACTAGAATATGTGCAAAATCATACCAACTCTTCGCCTTTATGGTCTCTTTCGATCCCCATATAATTTCATCTAACTCGTTCTTTAATTTGAATCATATTATCAACAAGGAATTGTAAAAAACACAGTCTTTAATATGTTTCGCGGATATTTTATATATTATTGCTTTGATCTGAGTCAAATCTCACTTAAATCTTTATTTTTATTACTGACATTGATTTTTACCTCGATTTATTTATTTTATTGAACATAATCAGTACTAAAAATTTAAAACCACATGCTCATTAATGATTTTCGATTCCTAAATTTTCAAACTTTAACATAAAACGTAACTTGTTAGAGCTGAGAAGGCTCATAAAAAAACAATTGCATGTGAAAGCATGTTCTTTCAGTACAATTATTGTTTGACCTCGCAGAGCTCAAAAGTTTACCAAGAAACTTTGAAAAATTCGGGTGTTATGTTTTTACCCCGATTTTCGAAACTCGAAATTGCATCAGGTATCGGTGTTTTGAGGTGCTAAGAAGCTATTCTGACTTTTTCGGAATGATGCTTGAGTGTGCGCACGCGTGCCTGTGTGTGTGTGTGTGTGTGTGTGTGTGTGTGTGTGTGTGTGTGTGTGTGTGTGTGTGTGTGTGTGTGTGTGTGTGTGTGTGTGTGTGAACTTTTCATAACTTTTTAATTAATTTACCGATTTAGATGGTTTTTGCGGATGGTTTTTGATTAATTAAAAGAGCTCATCAGCGGTCAAAAAATATTTCTTCTTGATTTTTTGAAATTTCTCAGGAACGACTTGGTAAATCGATTCCAAAATCTAATCTGCTTTCGAACAATAACATGATCAGTCCATTTATTTTAGAGATAATCATAACTGCTCATTGTTGTTGTATGTAACTCCACTGTTTCAGCTTTATATTTAGCAAAGTCGGATCTGATAACAACTGTGCCGAATCACACACTTAAAAAAAGACGTTGATTGTATTTGTTTGCATCCAAATGAACTTAAGAAAATTTAAGACATCGAAAAATGATTGATTCTGTTACTTGTATTGTATTTAATTATATATTATTGCTCATAAGGTAACGAGATCGATAGTGGTATAACCACTACAATATCGGGGCATTAATCGCTTCTTTTGATAAATTAAAAAAAATTCGAAGTTAAAGTATTTTCAATTTAACTATAATTTTTAGGTAGATTTTTCTAAAATCTAACTATTGCATTTGACCTCATGGTCAATGTGTTAAGGAATTTTGTCATAACCTATCATAATTGGTTGAGTAGGGTTCAGAAATACCACACGTTAAAAAAGTATATATATATATATACATATTAGACTGTGCCAAATGAAATGAATTAGCGCTCGCGAAAATAAGAATTTTATATTTATTTCTCTACAAGAGTAAATTTTTTTATGTTTTAGGCCAAAATATTTTTTATATATATATCACAGATAGAACAATATGATTTCTTTTATTTATTTCGATTTAAAAATTGATTTTTGTTATACCAAATTTTATTTTTTTCGATTTTTTGGGAATTTTTGCCATTTATTTAAAATTTTAGAGATGTCTGAGCCATGGATGTTCGAGAATTATATGTGACAGATAAACATACATGGAAATAATTATTTATTTAGCCCTATAAAATTTTTTTCATCACAATACTAAGAATTTTTTTGCTTTTTTGCAATTTTTTGGGGTTTTCTGGAATTTACTCAGACTTTAAATGGCTAATGTTATAAATAAACTTCAGGTTAGTATGTGAAGGACCGAAATACATAAAAATCATGCTTAGTTAGGGTTAAAAAAATTTATAAGTTAAAAAAACGGTCGATTTTTGTGTATTTTTGAGGTTTTTTAAAGTTTTCTAAAAATCTGAGGGTGTACGGGTTAAACGGACCTCGGATTCGGATTCAGCGGGTCAAAATACATGGGAATAAATCGGTCCCGTCAAAAGTACAGAGAACTTATTTTTTTTTGTGTGCCGGTGTAATTATCAATTTTCCAGAAATATTTTGTATTTCCTTAAGATCGGAACTTTTAGCCCCAGATTTCCCTACGTAAAAAAAAAAGCCATTCGGCAGTTGAAATGGAAGGTAGATTTGTTACTCAATCGATCGAATAAGTTAATTTCATACATGAATATCTTGTGATAAATGTTAGTGTGTAGTCATGGCATGAAATTAGGCTCGTTTTCTAAGAGTGAGGGTAAAAAAGGGCAACGACTTACTTTCTCGGAGAACTTCAGATAGTTAATTTGACAAAAGATTGTATAGATAATATACCAGTATAACCTTTACGCAAATAAAGTATTGCTATATTCATAGCCTACAATGTTTGTTTAATTTTTTGATGATGACTATAACCTAACAGTATTACTATTAACAAAATTTTATCTTTCCCGCCAAGTCAAGTTTGCAGATTATTTTGTTCACAATGAAATATAACTGACGGAATTAAATTATTATAAAAAAAATATATGTATTATCCGGAATGAAATCCACATTTTTTAATTTTCTTGATAATGTCAAAACTATCAAGACTATCAAATTATTAGAAGAAAGAGTCAAACCATAAAATTTAAGGTAAAAAATTAAAGCTTACTAAACAAGCTTCAAGATACTTTCTACTAAAATTGTCTATCAATTTTATTACTAAAATTGCCTATCAATTTTATTACTAACATTGTCTATCAGAACTTCAACAGTGAATATACAAACTGATTTTGACGATAAATCATGAAAATATCAAACAGCTAAGACTCATCGACCGATTTAGCTCATTTTCGAATTTGATTACGATGATAACCTATAGAATAAGTGTGGAAAATTTTATTAAGATCCGATGAGAACTGTGGATGCTATCGCGCAATGACCAGTATTAATATGTCACGTAGCGATTCAAACGTGAATCGCTGCGCGCGCTTTCCCATTTCACCGTGAATTTAACAACACCTCCTAGCTAATAAAGCGCATTTATTTATTATAATATATTATTATTTAAGTATTTATATCATTTTTATGAATGATTAATTATGATTTATTCAGAAATTATTGATATTATTGTTTATTATGTTTATGTTTTGATAATTATTTTGAATTTAATGTACTTAATCGATATTTTCATTTCAGTTAGTAGCACACGTGCGCGTATATATTGTATGAAAATATCGACCGAAGGGAGAGTAAGTCGATATAGTGGGAATGAAAATCAATATATCCCTCCCGCCACGTGGTGCACTGAAATAATTATTATTTTATTGTTTCAAGGGTTAATTATTATTATGTTTATGAATATTGATAAATAATATTATTTAATTTATTATTATCATATAACTCAGATCAGGTAATATCTTTAAATATTTAATTTTAATTGATAATTTCAGGTCCGAGTTCATTAGAGGAGATGACACGTGAGTGATACCCATCCCTTGGAAAACCGACGCAGAAAAATAATTAGAGAGGACCGGGCTATTGTAAAGGTAGGAAGTGTTGTTGTCCGCAATTTTTAAGTAAAGTTATTCTGGCCCAGTTGCCGTTAGTTATATTAAAAGTATATTGTTTATTGCTGATAGACTCCAGAAGTAAATTATTATCAACGCCGGTAAGTCAATTGTATTATCATTTGTTGCATCGGCTATCGCTGGACCCTCGGTAGAGTTGATCGCGGTATTTAATTGTTTAATAATTCAACCTGAGTTATTGTTGTAATAATAAGTTGAGTATATTCGCCGTATGTCCCAAAGTTTGGTATACGTGCGTAGACGCGTCGAATAAATTCCTTAGTGAATTATAGACAAAAATAGCGTATTTGACTCCTTGTGTTACAATAGTATTTAAAATATTATTTCTCTGGGTAAAATTTATTTTATAATTTGATGGTATGCAACCCAATGTTGCCAAATATATTTTGAGTTCCCGCGTCTTTCTCTCCCCAGAGTAAATAATATAAAATAAAGAAAAGATTAGTATATTTATGTATATACATTTTATATTGAGTCCATAGAGTAAAAGTTTGTAATTTGTTATTTGAATCCCCCAATGGATAATTCAATTAACTTGATTTTGATTATTATTATTTGACTGTAATGAGCATATTATAATTTGTTGAAATTTATTATGAAGAATTAATGTTTAGTAAATGATTTTTGGTATTGTAATATTTTATTGGATTTATATTTATAAATATATTTAAATTAATTAATATAAAAGGATTCCAGTGATAGCCAACATTTGTTTGATTATTTCCTGGATATATTTTAGAGATAATTATTCTTTATTATTTTTATTTATTATATTTATTTGGTTATATTTCCGCTTGGTGCATACATTCTCGCTCAAAATTTGGTCCCGTGATCTCTCCCCTGATTTGGTATTATTTTTGTCCGTTTTGTAAAAACGGGCTGGAGCCCGCGTGCACGAACCTAGCCTGAGGAGCTGGTTCAGGCACACTATTATTTTGTTTATTATTATTTATTATTTTGAGTCATTTATTATTATTATTATTTATTATTTATAACACGTGGGTGACCGCATACAGTTTACCGAATTTGTTCGCGTCTCCGTCGCGAATTGAAAAACCCCGATGAAAAAAGATTTTATACAATTGTATAAAATTATATACAAAAAATGACCCGATCCAATTGTATAAAACTGTATAGAAATTGTATACGATTCTACACAAATTGTATACAAGTCTATATAATTATATACAATTTTATACAAATTATATACAATTCTATATAATTATATACATTTCTATATAATTGCAATATATAAAATTGTATAGAATTGTATATAAGTATATAGAATTGTATACAATGTGTATAGAATTGTATACAATTTTCTATACAAATTGTATACAATTGGATCGGGCCATTTTTTCTATCCAATTATATATAGTCCATATATAATTGATATATAATTCTATACAATTGTATACAATCTTTTTTCATCGGGACGGTATAGGTTATAAATCATAGAGTGTACAGGTACGTTAGAAACATCATTAGTGATAAAAGAAGTACTATCAAAATACAAAATAGCTGTGAAATTTACAAGTTATTTTGGTCATAATAAAATAAAACTGACGAAATTGGATTTTAATGGAAATTGCATAAGTTATGTTAAATGAAAACCATATTTTCAACATTTTTTTATTCCATCAAAATATTCAAGGCTATCAAATTATTGGAAGAAATGGTCAAAACATAAAGTTCAAGGTCATTAATTAAAGCTCATTAGACAAGCTTTCAGATACTTTTCACGGAAATTGTCTATGAGTATTAGTCTTAAAATTATATGAACTTGAAAGTGGATAAAAACTGATTTTTTTCAAAAATCGTGAAAATTTCAAACAGTTATAACTTCTAAACTAATCAACCGATTTAGCCCATCTTCGAACTTAACCGTGATAATCGCCCATAGAATAAGTGTGAAAAATTTCATTAAGATCTGATAAGAACTGTAGCCGCAATCGTGTCCTCAAAACTTGGTTATGTATATATATGGGTCATTCCACCAAAAAAAATTATTTTTACGGGGCAACCCTCGTCGATTTGGTTCAAACTTTGTGGAGTCGTTCTATATATTAAAAAAAAAATTCTCTGAAAATTTGAGCTTTTCATATGCAGCTGTTTCCAAGTTATGATTTTTTGAATTTTTAAAAAATTTTTGTTTTTAACTTTTTCATCAATCTTTTTGGAGGAAAAATTTTTTTTTTTAAATTAGCACATAACAGCTTTTTGTAGGAAAAATTCTCAGCTTTCCAATAAAAATATCCATTTGTTATTTTATGTTACAGAAAATCTTTTAAAATTCGATTAAAGAGGAAAAAACGATTTTTATGACTGTGCGGCGCTTGATACATCTAATTTGATATTTTTTTCTGAAAGCTGAGACTTTTTCCCACACTATATGTAGTTTTCACGATGTGCATATTTTTTGTTTAAACATAATCAATAATTATTTAAATGCAAGTCATTGATTTAATGGTTTTAACAAACTGTAATAGTTTATTGTGTGGCAAGAGATGAAACAAAACGATGTCAGACGAGAGTAAAGTAGGCTGCCCGAGCCATAGGCAAAAGCTGACATCAACTGCAATCTGAAGTCGTGTTTCATCTCGTGTTACACACTATTTTTTTCATGATTACCTGCATTGAAAATTATTTTCAGTGTCAGCAGCCAGTTAGAATCAAGTTAATTTAAGTCCAATGGTGTGATCAACCATTAGTGTACGCGTAACTTATGATTTGCAATTTATAATTAAACAGAAACCATAAATACAATTTATTATTTACACAAATTTTTATAAAACTTGATTACAAAGTCAGAACTGTCATTAACGCAGATGACATCAATAGTCTGAAATCACTATTGAACAAAACACAAAAATCAAAGTTAAAATTACTAATTCCTACACTTGAAACATTGATCCTGTATTATGAAAAATAGTTTTATAATTTTTGTTTTCAGAGCTTTACTGCAGATACATATCAGAAAACATATCCTCACACCGCAAAATTTATATATCCGGGCTATTTAAAATTTTACCAGCGTTGATTTCACTGTTATAACCAACCCTTATTAAAAGAAACGACTTAAAACGATTGGAAAAAAAATTTTGAATACTTTTTAATGCTTTTGAATACTTTTGAATCACCCTTTTAATGGGCATTTAACATTACAAATCGTTTCGAATCGTTTCGTTTAATCAGAGAATGATGACTTTTTATAGAAAATAAATGTTTTAGACGTACGATACTTGGAGTCAAATACGGTGAAAGAAACACAAACAGTGCACCCTATCTCACCTATTGTTGATAGCTTAGAATATATTTGTGTTAAAAATGTATCAACATCCTCAAAAAAAATAATAATTAAAGTTTTTTTAACATAGAGAGTTTATATTTTATTTAATTTTGTTTAAACAAAAAATATGCACATCGTGAAAATTACATATAGTATGAGAAAAAGTCTCAGCTTTTAGAAAAAAATATCAAATTAGATGTATCAAGCTCCGCACAGTCATAAAAATCGTTTTTTCCTCTTTAATCGAATTTTAACAGGTCTTATGTAACATAAAATAAAAAAAGGATATTTTTATTGGAAAGCTGAGAATTTTTCCTATAAACAACTGTTATGTGCTAATTTTTAAAAAATTCAAAAAATCATAACTTTGAAACAGCTGCATATAAAAGGCTCAAATTTTCAGAGAATATTTTTTTTTAATATATAGAACGACTCCACAAAGTTTGAACCAAATCGACGAGGGTCGCTCCGTAAAAATTATTTTATTTGGTGGAATGACCCATATATATACATTTGGGTGCGTCATTTCGAAGCAACATTTTTTTTTCTAGTGCATGTGGAAAAAATCATCGTTCGACACAAAAAAAAAAAAATTTCGCGCAAGAAAAAAAATTCTATGCCGATTACACACCTAGCTCATTGAAAAATTCGATTTTCCCGTTTTAATAACACGAGATAAAATTTTTTTTTTAGCTTTAAGTATCGTTAACTCTTTAACAAAGCAATAGATCGAATAGACTAACACACATTTTTGTAGAAAATTGAACGCTCTACAAAAAAGGTCTCTTATCATTTTTCGATAAATTCATTTGTTCAAAAGTTATTCGAGCTCGAAGTAAAGTTAGAGATTTTTCACTTTTCCGACGAAACTATCAGAATTATTACAAAATGTTGTAGAATCTTTATTGTTGACAATTCTATTCTCTACAAATTATTATCAGTAAAGTTTTTTCAAACTCCGCATTTTTTTCTATTTATTTTTATTTCAATTTCAAGCTCTTAAAAAAGTGGTTCTGATCGATTTCAAGAGCTCGACATTAAAATGGAAATAACTAAAAAACGATGCGGGATTGGAAAAAACTTTAATGATTATAATTTGTAGAAAATAAGATTGTTAATAAAAAACATTCTACAACATTTTGTGATAAGTCTGACAGTTTCGCCGGAAAAGTAAAAAGATCACCAACTTTACATCGAGCTCCAATAACTTTTGAACAGATGGATTTATCGAAAAATGATGATACCTTTTTTGTAGAACGTTCAATTTTCTACAAAAATATGTATTAGTCTATTCGATCTATTAATTTGTTGAAAAGTTAAAAATACTTAAAGCTGAAAAAAAATCGGTCTAACGGTTAACCCTGCGGGCCACCCTAAAACTTCCCGCTGTTTTCGAGCTCGTTGAGCTCGAAAACATTATTGTGAGTACATTTTCGAGCTCTTCGAGCTCGATAATACTTTGGTATGCCACTGTTTTCAAAAAAACCATTTTTTAGCATTTCTTTCTCCCACGATATCTCGCGAACGAATTAACCGATTTTGATGGTTGAGGCGGCAATAGACGCATTTCATTAAGTTCTAGAGCTGATTAGATTTTGAAATCGAATGATTAAATTTTTTTGTAGATATCCAATAAAAAACATTTTTCACTATTTTTTTAATCAACGATATCTCGTAAACGAATTGACCGATTAAGACGGTTGAGGCGGCATTCGACGGGTTTTATCAAGTTCTAAAGCTGATCAAATTTTGAAATTGATTTATTCACTCGTTTTTGAGAAATTTCAAAAAAACCAAGAAAAAAAATTTTTTTGAATTCTTTCGTCAACGGTTTCTCTCGAACGAATGAACCAATCTTGATGGTTGAGGTGGCATTCGACGTGGCTTATAAAGTTTAAGAGCTGATTAGATTTTGGAATCAATCCATCGAGCAAATTAAAAGTTATCCAAATAAAACATTTTTGAAAAAACTTTATTTTTGAAATATCTCCGAACGCATCCTACCGATTAAGCTCAAAATGTTACAGCTCAAAAATATTAACAAGCCGCGTTAAAAGACACCTCAAAGATCAAAATCGGTTTATCCGTTCAAGAGCTATGAATATTTACATACATACGTACGTACACACATACATACACTCGGACATCATAGTGAAATTAGTTAGGATAGCTTCCTAGAACCTCAAAACGTCAAAATCTGATAGAAATTTGGTTTTTGCAAATCGGACCGAAACCAATAACTTCCCGAATTTTTGAAAATTTTCAATTTTCTTAGCGGGAAGTTAAAAATTTTCCCGTGTTATGTATATTGGAAAATCGAATTTTTCAATTAGGTAAGTCTGCAATCAACATCGAATTCTGTTTCTTGCGTGAAAATTTTATTTTTGTGTTGAACTATAATTTTTTCCACATGCACATAAAATAAAAAAATGTTCCTCCGAAATGACGCACCCTAATATACATACATATATAAATCTTCAATCGAATGGTATTTTTGAACTCTACTCAACTAATTATGATAGGTTATGGCAAAGTTCCTTGAAAAATCGACCATAAGGACAAATACAAAACCTAGATTTTTTAAAAATCTACCTTCCCTGGTGAAAGTTTTTCGGACTTCTGTCCGAAAAAGTCTTTAGAAATCTGGAAAAGTATCTAGAACTCTAGAACTGAGTTTTTGAGACAGAAGTCCGAAAAATGTTCACCAGGGTTAAAACCGATATTCATATCAAATTAAAAAACTTGATTAAATTTTATGACAATTGTGCTTGAAAATCGAATTTTTTTTAAGAGTGTATGTAACCTGAATTCATTATCATAATTGCAATTCACCAATTTCACATACTGCTTCAGTAAATTATCAACAGTCATTGCACTCACCAACTTTGTTACCCGGCCGTTCAAAATAATTAAACCAAGCAACAAATATTAAACTTAATCAATTATTCTACTGATGAACAAATCAATAATTAGCTTATAAAACAATAATTAAAAGCAACATTTAAAAATAATTATCTGGAAGTCTTAATTAAAAATTAACCGACTTAAAATCCTGTTCACCTCACTTAATTTCATTAAATTCCCTCTGAAATACATCACTCCGTTGCGCAAGACCTTACTCGAAAAAATAAAAATAAATATAACCGACGATAAAAGTTTGGCTGTAGTTCAGTTGATTTTATTAAGCCGTCCATAAAGTTAATCCAATAATTTGGGCATGAAGAGAATAGTGTCTTGACGTGCGTGAAAATGAGTTTATCCAGCGTTGGAAATTACGTTTCTCAAGTGCTCAACACCCTCTTTATGCCCCTGAGCAACCTTTACCTCTACCTCAACATCCAGTTTTACCTCCAGCTTGCCCTCTTTATACCAACATCCTGTTTATGTTGTTACTTACCCACTTACCTCTCTTCCTACCGACTTGATAGAGTGAGTAGGTGAAAAATTTATAGAGTATAGAAGTAAAAACAGTTTCATAATAAAAAAATATAAAAACCGTTAACTAAAAAAAATAAATAAAATAAAAAGAAAGTTAAACAGAGTGCACGTAAAAGGAGAAAGAATAAGAAGAGAGAAGTAAAGAAAATAAATAAAGTATAGATGGTAAATGGACTTTAGTGGTATGCAGCCGGCGTTCCTCTCCACTCGTTTGACTTCCACCAAATGATTCATTTTATTTCACGGCAGGATGGACACGTCGGTCACAGGTTAATAAAGAGAAGACTATACCTCTATTTCTATTACGCAGTTTAATGTTGAGAGAATACAGAACACTAAGAGGAAGAAATAAACAAAGAAAAACTAAAAGAGAAAAAAAAGAGAGAGAGAAATTTTATATAAGGGTCAATAAAATGTGAGCTATGTCAGATACAAAACCATTGCCTTTGGACATATTTCGTAATAGTTGACTTAAATTATTTATTGAGGAAAATATAGTTATGTCTTTATGTGGCTGGTATATAAAGTATAAGATTATATAGAATGTACAAGAGAAGGGAAAATATTAAACTGGATTCACTAAATTATTTCCATGTCACGTCATCACCAATCGAATTATGTTGCTTATACTAATGAGCATTGCTTGTGGTAGCTTTATAATAAGAGAAAAAGAAGCAAAAGGAAGATAAAAATATGTTTTTTTGGAAAGTAGACTGGAATAATTATGAAAATTTGTATTTTGGAAAAATAGAGATGGAGCATTACGTAACAGTATTTAAAATTTATTTAAAATAAACTTTTAAACGGAAAATGTTTGTGATTTTATGTTAAATCCATGTTACAGTTTATACGCTAAGCTTTAATTATCGTTTTTTAACTAATTTCTGGGATTATTTCGATAATTTTACGTTGCTGCATGGAGAAAAAAAAATAGCAAACTTTACTCAAGAATATGAATTAAAATTACAAAATCCATATTGTCAACTTAAAACACAATTGTAATTATTACTATCTTGAGAATTTAATTTTCATTTATATTTTGCAATTTTTATAATTTGAATAAGAAAATAAATATAAATTGCGTTGGAAACTTGACTATATATTTAGCAAAGTTTACTATATTAGAATCTAAATACATTATATTAAATTTTTATTAGTTTCTTGAGTATGGCATTGCTACTATTATTATTATTATAATTATTATTATTATTACTATTATTATTATTATTATTATTATTATTATTATTATTATTTCTTTCTTAGTTAATTTCTCAGGAGGTTATCCCCAGTAGTCCGACTCTACCGAGGGCCTCAGCTGAGCGCCAAATCGTTACTGCTGCGATGCTCTATCAACAAGATAGTCAGCATGCGCAGCAGGCCAAGTTTCGTTGCCTAAGTAAACAGAGGGACCCGAGAATAACAGCCTTTTGCATCCGCGATGCCAGAAACTCAACTTGCGCTGGACAAGTTGGTATTCTAGCCAGTGCAGACACAAACGACTGTTTCATCTCTCCTAGGACGCCAACAATGAGGACGACAAGTTTGACACGGTAACCTGGGTGAAGTTTGCCAATTTCGAACAGGAGATCCTGATATATCTCGTGTTTGTGCTCTTCTTTAACCGTGATGTTATACTCAGCAGGTGCTGAGAACTCGATGACATAAAGGTCTCGAGTGGTTTTATCGAAGAGCACAATATCAGGTTTATTGTGATCTATTTTCCGAGTTGTTGCGAATGGCACGTTCCAATAAATACGGCAACGGTCATTCTCAACAACTTGTGGAATATCTCCTGGCAGATAAGGCAGCACTGGTGTTTTATCGATACCGTGCGTATGTCTAAGGTGGTAGTAGAGTACTCGCAGAGCAGCATTATGACGCTGGATGTATGCACTTCTTGCCAGCACAGGACATGCTGACAAGAGATGCATAAGCGTCTCAGGATGTTGCTTACACACCCTACACGATGTGTCGGGTAGCTGCATCTGGAGTACTTTCGCACGGTATTCGAGGGTATTGATTACACCATCTTGGCAGGCAAAAATATATCCTTCGGTCTCGGACATCAGGCCAGCTGACTTAAGGAAGGAAAACGTCAGCTGGGTGGACAAGCCATGGTCACGCACGTGTTTGAAGAACACGCTGTGCATGGACTTGTCCATGTGTGTACTGAGCAGTTTTTGCTGCTCAGCATTCCTGACGACACTCTTAAATTCCTCCTTAGGGAGTTCAATAAGAGGGTTCACTCTTCCGAGACCGAGGGATTTTGCCGCGTACTTTGCTGCCTTATATAAGAACGCTCCCTTCTGCAGATTCTCATGACTATGAACAATCTGCATAAGGAAGTTATCCTCATCTGCAGTGAAATTGACAACTTCGTATGTTAAACCCAAAACCAAACGATCGTGTAGACACTCCAAGCTCTGTAGACCTCTCCCTCCGATGTGCCGGGAAAGGTATAATCTGGTGACTGAGGACTTAGGGTGCATGCTCCGATTGATATTCATGACTTTGCGTGTCTTGATATCGAGATCTCTAAGCTCTTTTCGGGTCCATTTAAGGACACCGAAAGAGTAGAGTAGTACTGGGACAGCAAGCATGTTTGTTGCAGAGACTTTGTTTTTCCCGGAAAGTTCTGATGACCAGATTTTCCGGAGTCTCCGCCCATACTCGCTGCAGAGAGTCGTTTTGATTTTCGAGACGTCCTGCATAGGACTCCCGTCAATCCCTAGATATTTGTACGACTCTCCGGCGTCAAGATGGTCAATGACGCTCCCATCTACTGACTCGATATCTTCGCGCAAATCAGAGCACTTACCCCTCACCAGATTAACGACCGCGCACTTGTCCAACCCAAAAGCCATGCCGACATCCCGTGTATACTCCCCTACGATATTCAAGGCAGTCTGAAGGTGTTCCTCATCAGGAGCATACACCTTCAGATCATCCATGTAGAGTAAGTGGGTGATCGAATATTTCCGATCAGTTGGTGGGCCCACTGAGTATCCACAGGTACGGCGTAGCGCAACAGATATCGGCAGCAGTGAGATGCAAAACAGCAGCGGGCTCAGGGAATCTCCCTGGAAGACACCTCGCTTGTACTGTACAACTTCGGTCACACGTTTGTCGTTGCCACATGAAATGTGGAACCGTGTTCGCCAAAGTTGCATCGTACGCTGTATGCATCCCACTGTATCGCGATTGACCGCAAGGCATTTGAGCAAAAAGAGAATGAGCTCATGAGATGTTGAGTCGAATGCCTTACGGTAGTCAATCCAGGCCATGGACAGGTTGCACTGATAGTAGACTGCGTCTTGAATGACACATCGATCTACTAACAGATTCTCTTTGCAACCCGACAGGCCTCTTTTACTGCCACGCTGTTCGTATATCTGCTGCCATACAGGATCTATCTCCTGTAAAATGCGATTGTTCAAGATTTTGGTGAAAATCTTATAAACCGCATTCAAACAGGTGATAGGCCTGTAGTTCTTTGGGTCGGACAAGTCACCTTTCTTAGGGATGAGCACGGTTCGCCCTTCTACAAGCCAGCACGGAATAGGTTTGTTGCCTCTGATAAACGCTGTAAATATCCGGGCCAGATGGCTGTGGGTAGAAGTAAGTTTCTTCCACCAAAACAAGTTAATGCCATCCGGACCCGGAGCAGCCCAGTTCTTACCATTATTCAGAGCCAAACGAACTTCTTCCACGCTGACTTCAGGGCTCTCTTCATCAGCATTGTCGTTTCGGTGGCGGCGACAAAATGCCTCGAAGTCGTTGAGAGCTGGAGTGTCACGATTCACGTCTGGTTGATCACCATACAACTCGGACCAGAAAGCTTCTACTCGCTCGATAGATGGGGGATCGCCAGAAACAGATGTCTTAGGTGTCAGAAAGCGTGAAGGACTCAACCGAAACAAAGAGTTATCGGTAAGCCGCTTCAGCTTTTTCTCTAGTGACTTTTTAGCAGTCACCAGAGCCCGCAACCTGTTAAGGGAACCTTCTTTGATGTTAAGAAGATTCTCCTTATTCAGTGTGTGATGTTGATATCGTAGTCCCGCCGAAATACGGCGGACTTTAGGCGTAAACGCTTTACGAGCATTTACGTACTCAATCACACACTGAATGCGGGAGACATGTTTCCGGAGATCATCAATCTTCAGTGAAAGCTGCCCAATGCGACCTCTCATCTTAGCCTCAGGAGAAGAAGTATTATTTCTTGCCGGAGGTAAGAGTGAGGAAGCAGCATCATAGACAGCTTGATTGATGGTGAGTAGAGTAGAATCCTCCTGAATCCGAGTTGATAGCTCGTGGTTTTCCGTGTCAAGTAGATGTTTTGGGTAGTGTATCTTTTTAGAGATACATACTTGTCGTCTTTCAAAATCATTGTCGGCGTCTTCGGAAGAACGGCGTCTCTCCTGATGTAGCTGTGCTGGAAAAGACAGACGGTGAGATACTCGTCTGTTAGATAACAGTGATCGTCGTGTCCGCCGGAGATGAGAGGTATAATCACGCAGATGTTGTTGTGAAAAATGGCTATGGTTAGGGTGCATATCGCTCCAGAGAGCATGCATCCTGGCCATGTAACCTCTCCGCTCCGGTTCACTGTTATTATAGCACATCAGGAGATCGACTCGTAATTCCTCCGTCCACCTAAATGCAGTCCGTTGTTCGCCAGGGTCGTCATCATTCGGAATCTCGGTGCTCCGCCCAGCTAGTGGGTAGCCCTCATTCGAGAAGGGCCGGTTGTGGGGAGCACTTCTGTGTTCAGGATTGTCTTGAACTCAGTTTACTTCACATTGGGGAGTTAACCCAATGCGAAGGTTGTTGTGCGCTTAGTAGGTCAGTAGATGGTGGGCTGACCTATCTAGCCCACGGTGCGCCACGGAGTAATCAAAATCTCCGCTGGCCGCACAACATGCACCGTGGGCTTTATTATTATTATTATTATTATTATTATTATTATTATTATTATTATTATTATTATTATTATTATTATTATTATTATTATTATTATTATTATTATTATTATTATTATTATTATTATTATTATTATTATTATTATTATTATTATTATTATTATTATTATTATTATTATTATTATTATTATTATTATTATTATTATTATTATTATTATTATTATTATTATTATTATTATTATTATTATTATTATTATTATTATTATTATTATTATTATTATTATTATTATTATTATTATTATTATTATTATTATTATTATTATTATTGTTATTGTTATTGTTATTGTTATTGTTATTGTTATTGTTATTGTTATTGTTATTGTTATCATTATTATGAATTTGTAATAACTATTGATGTATTATACAAGATATCATTAAGTGGTTGTAATATTAATCATCTGATGTAATAATAGTTAATATTTTCACTGTAATTATTGATACATTGATTCAACACGATGATTATTACAATCATATGTTTTAAATATTGACGTACCATATTGTGAGAGTCACAATAATTATGTAACTAATATGTATCATATTAATAAAGCGAATTTAACAACAGTCATTATAATCATTGCCATAAATTTATCAGTGTAAATGTTGGTAAAATTCAAAAATATCCATCATCAGTAAACTTAATTGCAAGTAGTTGTGGCAAGTATTAATGATTCCAAAATTCACTTTCACTCCTGTCTTTTTTCGTTTAAAAAAAAAACTTGACTCTTTAAAATATTGTTACATATGGGTCATTCCATTTCAATTCAACGAAATTGTGACGGTGACCTTTTTCGATTTTTCTGATTTTTTAATATCTTTTCATACATGCAGAATGAAGTCTTCAGCTAAATTTTTAGCTCTTTATCTCTACCTCTTCCAGAGTTATTATTTTTGCTTAAAAAGGATTTAACTTCGACTATGATAATCTAGTTGTGATTAGTTATGATAATCTCACGACATGGGAGGTCATTTTGTTTGGTTTTTAACGCTATTTCTGAAAAAAAATTCAAAATCAGAAACAAAAAATTTTGTAATGCTTTTTCGGCCATTTTCACTCGCCACTTCTGATCAGACAAACGCAATCCATAATCTAAAACTTTTTTCCATCACACCCGTTGCCAAATAGACCTACAAAAAAGCTGATAAAAAAATCTAATACCTCTCTCTTCTCTATCTACGGGAACCCCGTTGGCTACTTCCGAGTCTCAAATGGAAACTGGCTGAAATTACATTTCCACAAGTGACATACTTATCATAAAACTTCAATTTAGGTCTAATTACTTAAATATCAGACTACTATTGGAGCTTGAGATCTACTGAAAGATAATATCTAAACCACTCAATTTCAGTAATCATCACTGTTAGCCGTGGGAAAAAGTGCCGTAGATGCGAAAAAAAATTCGTATTAAAATTTAGGGTGCGGCAAAAACCAATGGGTCTGGAAAAGTTCTTTTCAGTTAACTTACTGGATATCGGGATAGTAATGTAGGGTAGCTGTATTCAACCTTCTTTCAACACCGACCCAAAACTCAACGTCCAACACCCAGTACCCAGCATCCTTTATTACTCTCAATGCTGTTTAATGTTTCACAATGTTAGCTGCCCCTTTTTGGCAAACCAAGTTCACTGGATGGTACGAGTTAAACGTTACAATTCAGTTTGCTCACTACAGATATATGCATATATGTCCAATCCATACATGTATGTATGTCTAGGTAGTAGTGAAGGATCGATAGTAGTATGAGTGGACAGGAGTAACAGGTCGGATGTCCGGCAGTCCGTCACACAGTAGCTCTCCCCTCAAATATACAGTATCTCCGGTTAGCTAGAGAAGCGATACTCGTCATGGTCCGCTGTGCTCGGCATATCGGTACTATAACAAGTCCTGAATATGCATATATTCTGATCTGTTAGTGTCTATATAGTGGTAGCTATAGGATTCCGTCACAAACGTTAGTGTTTATATATATAATTTACTGTTGGAGATTGGAAATGGTAGGGTTGGTGATGTGACTACGATTAAGGTTGATACTGGCATTAATTGTTTAGCGTTAGCTTAAGTGATCGTGATAAAGATATACTTATCCAAAAAATTAAAGGAACAAGAAAATTTTATAAATTTTTTAGTGATTTTTGGAAGGCTGTATTTTCGTGAAAAATGATCGTATCGAAAAACAAAAAAAGCAAATTTAAGCGTGAAATCTCAAGTTTAAAGATCTTCCAGCAAAATGTTTTTTCGAGCCACGGTTTTCGCGGAATCATAAGAAAAATGTCGAGACAAAATTTTTCTAAATTTTTTAGTTTTGTTATTAAGGTCTACGGGGACGGGAAAAGTTTTTTCAAAAAATCGAATTCATGGCTCGCTCAGGAAATTTAATCAGCTACAATTTGTTTTTTTTTGTTTCTCTGTACGTCAATTTGCTGCTGACTTCAAATGAATAAGGATCCTTTCGTCATTGATTATTGATATCTCAGCAAATAATGGCCGCACAGTAATTTAAAGGGCAGTTTAAGTAACTTGAATGAATACCCTACAAGCTCCATTTTCGATTTTTTCGAAAAAAAATTTTTCTATATCCTTGATATCCCTTTGAAAAACCCATAAAAAATGGTCATTTTCTGGTTGTTTAGTCGACTCATCGCTACTATGCAAATATTGATAAAAAAAATAATGTTGCCAGGTAATTTTACAGCTTAATGTACCCTCAAAAACTCTGGAAATTTTCAGATTGATCCATTGAACCGTTTGTCCGGGCCGATTGCTCAAAGTTTTACAAACCAATTAAAGGAACAAGTTTTGTTCCTTAATTTGTGTAATCATTACCAAAATGAAAAAATCAATTTGTTTCGGATTTTCTTACATTTGTGCGTTAGTAATTCAGTGAATTTAAGGTTAAGAGAAAAAAAAAAAAAAAACTGAATAAAACGTAAAAAAAAAATCTTGTTTTATCTCGTTTTTCGGAAATTTTTTTCGATTTTTCGAAAAAATCAAAAATGGAGCTTGTAGGGTATTCATTCAAGTTACTTAAACTGCCCTTTAAATTACTGTGCGGCCATTATTTGCTGAGATATCAATAATCAATGACGAAAGGATCCTTATTCATTTGAAGGCTGATATCTCAGCAGCAAATTGACGTACAGAGAAACAAAAAAAAAACAAATTGTAGCTGATTAAATTTCCTGAGCGAGCCATGAATTCGATTTTTCGAAAAAATTTTTCCCGTCCCCGTAGACCTTAATAACAAAACTAAAAAATTTAGAAAAATTTTGTCTCGACATTTTTCTTATGATTCCGCGAAAACCGTGGCTCGAAAAAACATTTTGCCGGAAGATCTTTAAACTTGAGATTTCACGCTTAAATTTGCTTTTTTTGTTTTTCGATACGATCATTTTTCACGAAAATACAGCCTTCCAAAAATCACTAAAAAATTTATAAAATTTTCTTGTTCCTTTAATTTTTTGGATAAGTGTAGATAAAACTTTGTTAACTTTCCGCTAAGAAAATTCAAAATTTTCCAAAATTCAGGAAGTTATTGGTTTCAGTCTGATTTTCGAAAACCGAGTTTTCATCAGATATCGATGTTTTGAGGTCCTAAGAAAGCTAGACTGAACATTTTCAGAATGATCTCTGAGTGTCTGTTCTTACGGAATTCGATTCTTAAGGAATCGAAAGAGCTTGTTGGTCGTCCACTTTCCTGAAAATTTCAGATCGACCAATCAATTAGACTCCAAGATATAGAAGAAACACGAAAAAAAAATCTGTACATCGGTTTACCCTGAAGGTCAGTCCCAAAGCTTTCCGCCGTTTTCGAGCTCAAAAGCTCGAAAATGTTATTTTCAATGTTTTTAACTTGGCAATACTTTGTATTATTGTTTTTCAAGCTTGAAAACAGAAATGTTTCCATTAAATTTGGAAAATTCAAGACATCGAAAATAATTGATAAACAAGTTTTCTTAATATTTTTATTCACAATTACGTTCAATAACATCAATGTATACAGGTAGAAAACAATGTAAGTGATTAAAATGAGTTTCGACTCAGATCATAGCGTTAATATTTAAAATATCCTTGAAAAATGTTACAAATGGTGTTTTTTCAATTTTTTTTGTTGATAGTGTTATTTAAACTGAAAAACGAAGTGCCATTGGCACCCCAAGTTTTCACCCGTACATTGGGAAACGCTGATACCGGCGGTTCTCACCTCCTGTCCTGCTATTAGGAACGCTGACACCAGCGATCTAATAATGTATCCAGTCCTGGGCGCTGCCACCGGCTGTCCAGGATTATGCAAATCCCGCATCCTCTTAAATAATATGGAGACCGCGTCGGAAAATGTATTTTGAAATCGCGAAAATTAAATAAAACGATAATTTGTAAAATAATCGACAACCAGGGCCCACCAGGGGTCTATAGATAATCTAACGAGGCCAAACCTGGGCGTTGAATAATTAAAATTAATGATGGAAATTTTCCAGTATATAACAGTGGTGCTGTGACCAGGATCAGCGAGCATTGTTTATAGACAATACAAATAATTTTTTAATAATTACATTAAACTGGAGAATTCCCAGAATGTAACAGTTACTTTTTACACTTTTCGTCGTCGATATCTTTTGAACTAATGAACCGATTTTGATGTTTGAGATGGCAATCGGTGGGTTTTTTTCTAATTTCTAGAGCTGATTGTATTTTGGAAATGTTTGATTTAGTCTTTTCAATGACCCGACTAGAAATTTTTAAGTGCACCCATTTGGGACCCAATTGAGTTGCCCAATGGAGACTCTACATTGAGATGTAACGCAGAAACGTACTTAGGCCCCGATCGAGCAATCCCGATAGGTTCCCAATAGGGTAAAACCTACGTGTTACCGAATGAACGATCCCTATTAAAAAAAATATTTATTATAATACCAAAGAATAACTGATGGAGTAATAAAAAATCCATGATGCAATGATTGACGTACTCTTTGTATAAATATATTATTGTCCTGTACTTTGTTTAATTTTTAGCCAGTAAGCACAATATTAAAAGAAATTAGCAATTTTTACGGTCAAATGGATTATCAAATTATAACCTCATGATACTTTAAGTAAATAAAAAAAAAAAATCATACGATCAAAATTTTACTCAACCAACATTATACAAGAAAGAATAGGAAAGAGCGGCGGGAAGGACACAAAACAGAATATTCTGTTCAGAAGAAGCGAAAAATAATTTGATCGTTTATAAACAATTTAAATAAAAAAAATTAATTTTAACATATATTTTGTATACAAACGTAAAAAACAAATTTGTTGCATTATTAACTTTTTTGAAAACAAAAACTTTTAATAACAAATTATGAGCATTTCGGATTGTATATGAATCATAGAAGTTATTAAAATAATTATAATTTTTGCATTGGGTTATCCCACCAAGGTCTATGAGGTCCCACTCAGGAAAAACTGATGTTGGGTAACTAATTTTTGCATCGGGACATTCCAACAAGTTCTCAATTAGGCCCCACTCAAGAATAACTGGTGTTGGGTAACTAACTTTGCATTGGGATGTCCCAACAAATTCCCGATTGGGTCCCAATGTGGCAAAACCAATATAAATCATTTATTCTTGGATTGGGCTATCCTAAAAAGTTCCCGACCGGATTCTGACTGGGATAGACCTACTGGGCATGCCACAGCAATTCCCAATTGGGACCCAATGTATTGGGACAATTTCTAGTCGAGGATATTCGTGAAAAACAGATTTTTAACATTTCTTTCTCCGATGATGTCTCTTGAACGAATAAGCCGATTGAGATGGTTGCGTTGGTAATCGACGCGTTTTATTGAGTTCTACACGGAGAGAAATGAAACTCAACATAAACGAAAAAATACTATCTTAATATCAATTTCTATTAGATCTTTTTAAAAAATCATAAATTGTGGTAATTTTTACGAAAAATTGGTAAAAAGTTATACCAACAAATGTAAAATATGTTATGCTATGGAAGTGATATCAAAATAAATCTTGAAATTTTATAAATTGGGAGTAAAGTTTTGATAAACAATTGCTATTAATTGAAATGTAATTAAAAATTATCATGTTTTTCATATTATAGTTTTTCAATGATGGATTTATACATTTTTTATAATTTTGTATCAAAAATTAAAGCCAGCATAAAAATATTTATTTTAAACAGTATTAAATTTGAAATAAATTGATTGTTTTTAAACTCTTTTGTAAAATTTAAAAAAAAAAAAATGGTTTTTTTGTTTTATATTATATAAATTTTTTATTATTTTTTATCACCTAAAAATTAATTAGAACTAAAAATGATAATTACCATAATAGAATAACAAAATTTACAGATTTTGTCATGATATTTATATTAACTTCAATGTTTATTATTATTGTCTGGGTATAAATTCTCGAACACTGATTCAATTTAAAAATCCTAGCTACCATAATAAAAATTCTTAAAATTTTGAAAGTTTTAGTTTTGTCAGTTGATAATTCTCATTATATAATAAGTATAAATTCTACTTTACCAGTAATGCAAAATTTCTCTTGCCAGCATAATAAAATTTGAGAAATTTAAACTGATATTTACTCAGTTGAGAAAGAACACAATTATAGAAAATCATTAAAGTTTAAAAAATTAATAACAGTTTTTACACCTATTTGATAAGATTTCATTGAAAAACAGCTATTTATAATTTTTCAACAATGATTTTTGTTTCCCTCGCGGTCCTGCAACCACCGTGGAACCACCGTGGATCCACGGTGAAACCACCACATCGTGGACCCACCGTGGAACCACTGTGGATCCACCGTGGTTTCGTGACATTTCACCACAGTTGATCCACAGTGGATCCACAGTGTATCCACGGTGAATCCACAGTGTATCCACGGTGAATCCACAGTGAATCCACGACAAAACCACGGTGGATCCACGGTGAATCCACGACAAAACCACGGTGGATCCACAGTGGATCCACAGTAGACCCATTGTGGATTCACCGTGGTTTTTCCGTGGATCCGCCGTGGATCCACTGTGGTTCCATAGTGGTTTTTCCGTGGTTTGACGCGAGATCTTGACATGAATTTTTCAGTTGAAATAGTGATAAATGAAGACGTTTCTAAAAATCTAACTCAAGTAAAAAAATTTTTTCCGTAGTTTTACCGGATGAAAACGTAAAATGAATTTTTGTACGCGTGTAATTCAAATGGAAAAATAGAAATTCATTGAATCTCATTAAGAACTGAGATATAAAGCTGTGCTTTGAAGGGAATTTGTTTTTGCCTAAAAGCAGTTTTTTCTTTGGACCACTCTAGTATCTATAAATAATAGTGATACTTTACATAATTTTTTTATCGACTTAATTAACCTAAAATATGATGCAGCAATCATAAGACTTTTTTTTTGTCCAACTTTCTGTAAATAATAATTAACGTTACCTCGTTAATTTTCAACAACCTCACGAATAGAATTATCTATAACATTGTTTTGGAGTGATAACTTTTACGTAATTTTATTGATCAATTCCTGAAAACTAACTAGTAATTTTATTCAAACACGATATCAAATGTTGCAAAGCATGTAATAATTAGCTGATTTGCTCAAAAAATTCTGTGGACGAAGTCTTTCGAAAATCAAAAAATTTTTATCCCAATTTTCTTTTTAATTGTGTATTTGTTAATTAACAAAATTTGTAAAAATGAAAGTAAACAATAAAACCTCGATAATTCTTAATAATTAATTAAAGAATTAATAATACTCTCTCTGAGATAATAAAATCATTTGGTTAAGTTAAGAAAATATTCATTTAATAGACAAATAAATTATTTTGCAGTGCCAACAACCCCAAATATTAAAGCAATATATTATTATATCAACTCTAATAAATATTACTTAGACACAAAAAAATATATCCATTTAGAATAAATAAATATATATATATATATATATATATATATATATATATATATATATTTGTTCGAGATTAATGAATATATATTTAATCCTAATGATTATTGATTTAACAAGTTATGATGCTAGGCAGCAGCAGCGGAAGTAGTTCAGTGCTCACCACTAGATCGCGCCCACCTTTTGTAGTGTCCCTGGTAAGATACTTATTTCAGAAGTTATAAGTTCTGATCTTGAAGCAATCATGGAATGCGTTACTCGCTGAATGTTAGCAGAGAGATAATAATCCATTTTTGATAGTAATACAGGGGTATCTTGTATTACACTATGACATTAATGTTTTCTTGAACTATTTTTGTCAAAGTACAAAAAATAAATTTTGAGGTGAGACCAAAATATACATACGCGCTTTCGCGCTAAGGCATGTGAAAATCGGTCTTCGGTCACTTACTATCAACCCAGCAAAGATGAATCTAGTTTATAGTAAATTTAATTTTTTAAGACTTATAGCTTCACATCGTAATTCAATTGTAGTTTCACTCTCGAATTTTTAATTTTTTTTATTTGATAGTTGGTAAAATCTATTTTTAGTTAGCGCTTATGTATTAAACGGTATAACTATAGCATAAAAGTACGTTGAAAACGTACTGCAAACACGACAAAAAAACCATAAAACCACTATGAATCCACGGTGAAACCACCGTGGATTCAGTTGAGTTTTATGGGGTTATGTAATTGTGAAAATCGTTATTTTTATTGATTTCCATATTATAATGCTTATGAGATTTGTTTGCATAAATATTTGTATGTTTGATAATCAAGTACACACTTAGGAATAATACGTTATATTTTAACTTCCCGCTAAGAAAATCGACGATTTTCGAAAAAATGGGAAGTTATTGTTTTTACCCCGATTTGCGAAAATCGAAATTTCATCAGATGTCGAAGTTTTGAGGTCCTAGGAAGCAATTCTGACTATCTTCAGAATGATGTCCGAGTGTCTGTATGTATGTGGGTGTGAGTATGTGTGTGTGTGTGTGTGTGTGTGTGTGTGTGTGTGTGTGTGTGTGTGTGTGTGTGTGTGTGTGTGTGTGTGTGTGTGTGTGTGTGTGTGTGTGTGTGTGTGTGTGTGTGTGTGTGTGTGTGTGCGCATGTATGTATGTATGAATGTATGTATGTATGTATGTATGTATGTATGTATGTATGTATGTATGTATGTATGTATGTATGTATGCATGTGTGTGTGGCCGATCTATAACTTTTTAACTAATGAACCGATTTGGATGGTTAAGGCAGCAATCGAAAGAGCTTGTTGGCCATCAACTTTTCTGATAATTTCAGATGATTTGATTAAGTAAACTCGAAAATATTGGCAAATTACGAAAAAAAAATTTTTTATTTTTAGTTTTTCATTGATTTCACAGAAACAACTTATACGATCGACTCCAAAATGTAATGAGCTCAAGAACTTAATAAAACGCATCGATTGCCGCCTTAGCCATCTCAATCGGATAATGCGTTTGAGAGTTATAGCGGGAGAAAGAAATGGTAAAAAACGGTCTTTTGCAAAAATCTTTAAAACAACTGAACTAAACAATTCCAAAATCTAATCAGCGTTAGAATTTATTAAAACGCGTCGATTGCCACCTCAACCATCAAAATCGGATCATTTGTCTAAGAGATATCGCAGGAGAAAGAAATGATAAAAAACAGTTTTTTCCAAATATCGTTGAAACGACTGAACCAATCGATTTCAAATTTCAATCAGCCCTAGAATTCAGGTAGCGCGTCAATTGTAACATTAAACGTTTAAATCGGTTGATTAGTTCAAAAGACATCGGCATCAAAATGTTAAAAAAATAACATTTTATGTTATTTTTAGGGATAAGTCATACTATAATGTACTAAAATATGACCAAAATCATACCAACTCTTCGTCTTCATGGTCTCTTTCGATCCCCATATAATTTCATCTAACTCGTTCTTTAATTTGAATCATATTATCAACACGAAATTGAAAAAACACAGTCTTTAATATTTTTCGCGGATATTTTATATATTATTGCTTTGATCTGAGTCAAAACTCTCTTAAATCTTTATTTTTATTACTGACATTGATTTTTACCTCGATTTATTTATTTTATTGAACATAATCAGTACTGAAAATTTGAAACCGCATGTTCATTAATGATTTTTGATTCTTAAATTTTCAAACTTTAACATAAAACGTAACTTGTTAGAGCTGAGAAGGCTCATAAAAAACAATTGCATGCAAAAGCATTTCCGAGCTCAAAGAGCTCGAAAATGTATTCACACTAATGTTTTCGAGCTCGAAAACAGCGGGAAGTTTTGGGGCTGGCCCGCAGGGCCAACCGACACCCAGATTTTTTCGGATTAATAAAATAAAAAACTATTTGATGTATTATTCTATGTAATAAATGTAAACTGCATAGGGCTGATTAAATTTTGGAATTGATGGATTGAACAGTTTTTGAAATTTAAAAAAAAAATTTTTTTTTTTTTTTTTTCATATTACTTAAATATCTTAGTATCCATTTAACTAAATGATCTGAAACGTGCTTGAATTTTAAGTTCAGAAGAACTCTTTCAAATGCCGCAAGAACCATTGAGATCGGTTTATTTATTTAAAAAAATATGAGAGGTTTACATCCACACACACAAAAACACTCACATAAAGACATCTCTCTGAATGTGTCAGTATAGCATCCTAGGACCTTCAAACATCGACATCTGCTAAAAACTTGGTTTTTGAAAATCGGGTTGAAACCAATAACTTCCCAAACTTTTGAAAAATCGTCGTAATGATCTTATTGATGACTCTCAGTTTTTTGAATGTCTTAAGACGATTTTAATAGTCTAGATTATTATTCCGAGAATCGAAATGTGTGAGTGCATGCGCGCGTGTGTGTGTGTGTGTGTGTGTGTGTGGGGTGTAAAACAACGATAGAGAAAATGATAATGACAATTTGACGATAATTTAAAGAATATGTAATGTCTATTTGACCGGAAACGATTGTTAGATGATGAAGAGACCCTGGGAGTCTTTTGTGATCCAGACAATACAGAGCAGCAACTAGCTATATAGCTATCCAACACACATGTACCACATACTCTTTACTCCTGCTGGGCTTTTTGGAGTATATGTGTATGTTCAACTCCATACATATTCCAATAGATCGTAGTACTGGACATTCGATTCCATACGATTCATGACTCATGACCGTAGTCTACTGCCATCTCATTCTGGCTCGCGCTTGCCTGCCAACTACCTAGTTCACTATATACTATATACATATATATATATATATATATATATATATATATATATATATATATATATATATATATATACTATATATATATATATATATATATATATATATATATATATATATATATATATATATATATATATATATATATATATATTGTAGGAGATGCCTGTATATGATCCATCTCCACTTTCCGGGTGCAAAATGTCTCTCCCCCGGATGTCGATGCCACAAGCACTCGTCGTCCTGTTGAAAATACACAAATACAAATAAATGTACATACACAAAGATATATATTTATCATCGCATCAATATATAACATGGATGTGGTATTCTTTTATTACACAGAATATGATTTTTACACGGAAAAAAGAAAACAGGAATAATTGCCCTTCGAACGAGCATTTATTACATTTTCAAATAGTAATGCAGCGCTTCATAAACGAAACTGTAAAAGTTACAGTTTGGCGCCGCGCAGTAAATTTTACATTTTAAGTATAAAATATTACAGTTTGAAAATGTATCAAGTTTACTTTCTCACACTGTAATATTTGACGAAAATTATCAAAGTATCATTCGATATGCGTCGAAACTTACAGTTTTTCTCAGCAAGTTTTACGTTAAAATTTTAAAAACTTGTTTCTCAAAATAACGATATTGCCACTATAAACTGTAAATTTTACATTTTTAGTCAGTAATATTTCTGTTTATTCTTTTCAATAATCTAGTTTGAATAGTGATAGAACCCACTACGAATTGTAAATTTAAAAATTTCAACATATGAATTTTAAGATATTTTTTTAAATTAATGTTATTCATTCAGCAATTTTATCAGTAAAATACATAAATTTTACAGCTCAATTAAAGTAAATGTGATTTTTTTGATTGAATTAACGTTGCATAAATATTAATTTGTCACTTACCAATGGTAAATTTAAAAATTTTATTTTTCTAAATTTAATAATTATTTAATTTTCTCTATTTATTAAATTAAGACTAATACTATCGTACTACTAATCAAATATCGTAAACAAAGGAAAACTACAAAAGTTGAAATTTTCATTAGAAGAGATATATAAATGTTAAAGGTTAAATATTAATTTAATCAAAATAGAATAGTTTAGAAAATTAAAAACTACAGGTTTCATTTTTCCTATTTTTCTTACTAATTATCACAACTCACACATACAATCACATGCTACAGTATTGTAGTATTTAAATAAAGAACTAACTTATAGTTATAGCCGGCTGATTTTTAATATGAATAGGAATTTCTTTTGGAGAAAAACAGGTAGTGGTGATTTATCAACTTCTAACCCCGATGAAAAAAGTTTTTGTCTCATCATATATAATTATGCATAATCATCCTTATATGATTGGATCCAAAAGTTGGCCAGGTCTACCCTGATTAAAACAAATGATTAAAAAGTATTTAAAATGATTTGTTTTTTAATCATTTTAAATACTTTTTAATCCTTCAAATCATTTCTAATCCTGTCTCTTATGGACATTTAACGTGTGAAATCATTTTTAATCATTTTGTTTAATCAGGGTAATTACATATAATGAGATATGGTTATACGTGATCATATATGATTATATATAATCATGCATGAACAAATATAGTCATTTTTAGAATCTCATTTAGAATATCTGTAAATTATTAATTAAGTAATGTAATTAGGATTTATTGTCTTCATCAATTTAAATGTCGGTTAAAATTAAATAATAGAAAGAAAAAAATTATTATCCGTTGACTACTATTTTACTACGAGGTCACCCGTCCAATTAATGTCCCACGCCGATGCTTCCTTACCTTTGGTTATCGATGAATTGTGGTCTGATCTTCTAGTCTGTTCTACACTTATAATTAAGAAAAGTTTATGGCATTACTTAACTCAAATAATCAAAGTGATACTTTATGCTTTCAAATTGCTGCCGAAACCTTTGAACATTTTTTAAGTATTGGGGATTTGAGTTTGATTAATAGTTGACAGAATAAAAATTTAATAACTTTGATATTAAAAAATTGTCATATTATTTAATATATTCATATATATATATATATATATATATATATATATATATATATATGAATATATATATATATATATATGTCGGAGGGTCAGCAGGTAGTTGAGGGGTACTCGTGGTACCGTCGTTATTATCACCATTATTTGGAGACATTTTTATTTAAACAATAAAATATCAGATAAACAACAAAATAATTATCGTCACGCACAAAAATTACTCTCGAGGAGATTTCACAAATGATTAAAGTATTACAAACAATTAAAGTATTACAATATGTTATAATTTAAGATTATCGTTACACAATATTAAGTATTCACTAAAGGCTAAAGATTACAATAACTACACTCAAATAACTATATGGATTATAATGCACAAGTAGTACAACAGTATTCACTAATTTAATATACAACTCAATCGTAGAGTTAACAAAGTATACGCGACAGTAAAATTAGACTTGAGAACGAATACACGGTCAGCAGGATACGAGGTGCTGTCGACTCAAGCTCAAACAGAAGTGCGTTTGCACTCTGAACTCTCACTCTAAAAAAACTCTCTGTCCTTACCTCTGTTGTTCATGTTTAATTTATACATATATTATTTGTTCAGTTAATACCGAATAATATGAAAGGTTTGCTGTTTTATGTATCGTATAATTATTACCACAGAAATGTAAAAGCTTTAAAAAAAATCACTTTGACCAAGACATAACATACTTCAGGAACAAATCCAGCGTGATGATTACCATAGCCAGCATAAAAAAAGTTTCTGTATTCAACGAACCGGATGCAACAGAGTTCAATTCGGTGTAAGACGCATGGTTAGTATTGCCGAAGGTATCATCACGATAGTTATTGTCCATTGTGATAATAGTTTTAGAATAAATAAAATATCATAAATAAAAGAAGCTACAAAATCCTTAAATATAACCAAAAATAAAAAAAAAATAAATTATTACCACACTTTTAATTTTCTTTTTGAATTGACAACTATTAAAATCAATATAAAATAAGAAAACAAAAATCAAATTATTAATAAACAAGCGAATTGTATAAAGAATTTATTTACTTACCAAAAATAATCATTTAACTATTAAAATTCACAATATTGGATGACTTTGCACAGTACTAGACGACACCACGTGGAATAATAACTTCACATAAGACGCCCGTGAAACAGAAGACTCTTATTACTATAACCTCTAATATTGAGGCATGGGTCTTGGCTAAGTGCAACGTGCACTCATATATACGATTTCAAAAATATTTACTGACAATTCAGTAGGATTAATTTTTTCGTACATTCAGCTAATTGCCGTGGTGCGGTCTAAAATCTCAATATCTAAAATGTAAAACTTACAAATTCATGTGCAAGTGATTTCATGGAAATGAAACACAAATTTTCGATTTTCAACCTTTAATGAATGGTTCTCAAACTGCAAAAGTTAAAAAGCAAGTTTTTAATTTTATGAAACTTATTAACGATATTTTAAAATGTAGTTTTACTATTTTTATATTCTAAATAGTAAAAGTTCGTGATTGCTAAGGCATTGATGATACTTGATATAGAAATTTTAAAACTTACATTGTGAGATCTAATAGTTTCATTTTCTACATTAAGGTTCATAATTGAATGCCCGCACTGTAAATCTTCTCAAACCACTCAACAAATTTTCTTATTTGATACTTTAATTTTTACATAACGGCTTAACTGTAATTTTTACAGTTTCAAAGAGGAATACATGATTTTTAAAGAAAAGACCTTTTTGTGAGCAAAAGGTAATAATTATTTTACATTTGGTTGTGTTCGATTTACATTTTCAAACTGTGAATATTACTGCTTAATTCGCAACTAATTTTTTACAGGATAAAATTTGAAAATTACAATATACGCACTTTAACTTTTGTAATTTTTAATATGACGAGCTTGTTTTTACATTTTATTCTGTAACTATTCCAGTTTTCTTTTTTCCGTGATATAACAAACAGACATTTTTTTTAATAACAATTCGAAAAACGATTCAATTTTAATTATAGCCAATTCTGTAAAATTTTAGTGTCATCAATAATTGTGGAAAAGAAACGAAAATTTATATATAAATTTTCTTTTCTTTTCTTCTTCCACTGTAACAAATTTGCGGAATGATCGCGGATTAAATTCGTAGTGAATGCGGAGCGCATGACTGCTTATACATTTAATCCCCTCGAAGTGAAATTCACTCCGAAGAGGAGTTTTTAATATTTAAACTCTCAGTGACGGAATGAATTTGAATTGAAATAAACTCCGTTATTAATCCGAATTCACTCCCAATTTTGTACAGTGTATGTTAAATGACATTGTACTGAACATAAAATGAGAATTGTTATTTACATAGAATTCTTATTTTTGAAATAACAGAGATATTTGAAAAGTCAAAAATCAAGTCGCGGTCAATTACTGGGTCAAATTTCTGATTTTGTATTACAAACAATTTATTTTATCATGAATTCTATTTAGTTATTTTCGTTTTTACACAAAATCACTTATAAAAGAAATAAATGCAAGCCAGCATAAATAAATCAATATTCCAAAATTTAATTAACAATTCAATATATTCTTGGGGCAAGAAAAAGTTATCGGTGCAAGTAAACTTTTTTTCGTTCAAAACGTTGGTTTTTCGGACTGAGATGACTGATTGTCGGTAGCCAAGAATTTTTTTTCTTAAACTAAGAAGTTTTTAATTTAGCTTCAAAAGTAAATTTTTTTGAAGCAATAGAGTTTACTACACTGAGAGAAAAAAGTGCATATTTTCAAGTAAAAATACTTGATTCAAGTATTTTAGATACTTAAATAGTATCGAGTAAATAATTTCTTAATTCTAGTAAAAATACTTGTGAAATCTATTAATACTAAAAACTTAGGTTTAATAAAAAAACACTAATTTTAAATAATAGAAAACTAAAATTTAATATTTAAAATACTTGAAATAAATGATGAAAAAAATTTAATTTAGTAATTAAGATACTCCAATTAAATAATAAAATGTCACATCTAGTAGTTAAAATACTTAAGTTCAATAATTAAAAATTAAAGATTAGTATTTAAAATACTCGTGATCAATATTGAAATATTTTAATTTAGCACTTAAAATACTTTAATTTAATAATTATAAGTTTTTATTTACTACTTAAAACACTAAAGTATAATAATTGAAAATTTTCATTCAGTATTTGAACGACTTAAGTTCAGTAATTAAAAATTTATATTTAGTAATTAAAATACTTAAGTTTAATAATTAAATCTTCTTATTTAGTATATGAAATGATCAATTCAATAATTAATTATTTATATTTAGTATTTAATTTTAATCCGTATGGATGCTTCTTCGGATTTCCCTGCGCTGTTATAGTTATGACTGAAAAGCATTCCAAAAATCTACTCACAATTATTTACCTCAAGAGTACTTGTACTCTTCTACTAGGATATTATCCTGTTGCGAGTAGTTGACAGAGTGACTTTTTCACTCCTTTGAACGGAACTTATTACTTCTATTCTAACTGTCCAACTAGGAAAATGTTGCAGCGCTCTTCTGCGCCTAGCGGTGACTCCTGGTACTAATTTTTTCTTTCGCACTCTGCGTTTGCACACTTTGTTATTTTCACTTGCCTTATTTTTTCTCTATCTCTTTATTCATTTAAATTTATTTATTTTTTTTTACACGCATTATATTTTTTTGCGTTTATTTTTTTTTCTTTCAATAATTTTTTTTTTTTATATATGAAAATATTGTGGCTCGTCACACCATGATAAAAAATTCCTTAAGTTGAGAAAAAAATATTCTCGAACTGGAAAAAAAATCACTTGGGCTGAGAAATTTTATGACTTAGTTTAAAATTTTTTTTTTGTTTTAGTTCGAGAACTTTTTTTGTTGACTTAATACAAAAAATGTCTTTAGCCAAGAATAAAGATTCTTGACTTGAGAACAAAATATTCTCAAACTGAAAAAAAAATCACTTAAGATGAGAAATTTTTTACTAAGTTTAAAATTTTTTTTGTTTTAGTTCAAGAACTTTTTTATTTGACTCAATACGAAAAATGTCTTTAGCCAAGAATAAAGTTTCTTGACTTGAGAAAATATATTCTCGAACTTGGAAAAAAATTGCTTGGTCAAAGAAAGATTTTTCTTGGCTTACGTAATTGCTTTTTTGAATATAGAAATATGTCAACTTAATTCAAGAAATAATTGCTTGTTACAAGTAACTCATGTATCTAGTAATATATTACTAGATCGAAGCAATAGTTGCTAAAAATAAGAAATATTATACTTCAATTTAGGAAAAATTTCTTGTTTTAAGTATTCACAGAAATAAGTAAAAAAAATACTTGAAAAAAATTTTTTTTTCTCTCAGTGTATCCACAACCAAAAGAAAGTTTTTGAATCACGTGTTTTATTTTTATTGAATCAAGAAAGAAAATTCAGAAGACTATAATTTTCTTGAATCAAGTTAACTGTTTTTTCTGTGCGCGGATTTTACTTCAATCTGCATTCACTCTGGTCCGAAGTTTTAACACTTAAGAGAGTGTACCAGGTGATTTTCAAATGAACCGTTTTCACAAGTAAAGACCCAAATTATTGAACAAAATATGTCATTCGGTGCGCAAACTCATTATTTATCGCATGAAATGTTTCTCGTTCGGAAATTGTAGTTTATATCTGAGAACGGCTCATTTGAAATTTCCATTTGCTAATGTAAGTGCAACAAGGACAGTTCCGTTCGTTCACATGTGTGTGAAAAAGAGAATAGATGGCATATCCTTTTAAATAAATTTATATTTAATATCAATTACTTTTTTCATGAGATTTATAAATTATTTTGATAAATAATTGATTCATTAGTAATTGAAACTTGGTTTTTGCGTTCGAAAATTTTTTTTTTTTACATTTTTTGGAAATTTTCTTTTTCTCTTTTCCTCACATTTACTGAGTAATGAACACGAAAATGGAAGAAAAATAAAAAAAATCGGTCTATCGGTTGACCCTGCGGGCCAACCCCAAAACTTCCCGCTATTTTCGAGCTCAAGAATCTCGAAAACATTATTGTGAATACATTTTCGAGCTCTTCGAGCTCGAAAATACTTTTGTATGCCGTTGTTCTCGAAAAAAAACGTGTTTTACCATTTTGTCTCCAACGATATCTCTCAAACGAACTGACCGATTGAGACGGTTGAGGTGGCAATCGACGCGTTTTAACAAATTCTAAAGCTGATCAAACTTTGAATTCGATCTATTGAGTCGTTTTTGAGATATATTTAAAAAAAATAAAAAATCAATTTTTTTTTAATTCTTTCGACAACGGTTTATCTTGAACAAATGATCCGATTTCGATGGTTGAGGTGGCATTCGACGCGGCTCATAAAGTTTTAGAGCCCAGTTGATTTTGGAATCAATCCACCGAGCATATTAGAAGTTATCCAAAAAAAAACGTTTTTGAAAAAATTTTATTTTTGGAATATCTCTGACCGAGCCTTACCGATCGAGCTCAATTTTGTAAAGCTTTAAGATATTGACAATCCGCGTCGAATTACACCTTGACGGTCAAAATCGGTTCATCCGTTCAAAAGATACAGGTATTTACATACATACGTACGTACGTACGTACATACATACATACATACACTCGGACATCATCTTGAAATTAGTCAGAATAGCTTCCTAGAAGCTCAAAACGCCAAGATCTCTTAGAAATTCGATTTTCGTAAATCGGACCGAAACCAATAACTTCCCGAATTTCTGAAAATTTCCAATTTTCTTAGCGGGAAGTTAAAAAAATTATTTTTTCATTTCGATGACGATTACACAATTAAAGGAACAACACTTGTTCCTTCAATTCTTTTACAAAACTTTGATCAATTACCACAGAAAAACGATTTGATAGATCAATTAAAAAATTTACAAGGTTATTGAAGAAACATCCGGACTAGAATTTTTAATGAGGGCCTGACGAGATCCTTATCAGGTTAACCTTATTTCAAATAAGGTCCCGATCAGGGTATCCTGACGAGGATCCTGATATGGATGTAACACTTAAGACCCATGAGGTCCTTATCGGGATTGCCTTATCAGGACCTTACCAGGGCCTTACCAGCATATCCTCATCACGTCCTAATCAGGATTGCCTTATCAGGTCCTTACCAGGATATCCTCATCAAATCCTTATCAGGATTACCTTATTAGAAATTATTTTTAAAAAAATATTAAATTGCAAAAAAAAAAATAAGAGAATTTTAATTCGTTCGAGAATGTTATCTATTGTATTGAGAGCATTAATTAGAAGAAGTAAGCATATTTTTTATTGATGAAAAAATCCCGATGACTGCTGGGCTCGAACCTGCGTCCTTCTGGATCAAAGTCCTCGATGCTATCCACTGCGCTGACATACTCATGTGATCTTGAAAGTGTAAATATAATATTCATCATGATGTCATAAAATAACTGATGAAGAAGTAAAAAATCTGTGCTGCAATGATTGACGTGATTTTTATATAATATTCTTTTGTGCTTTGTTTAATTTTTAGCCTGTAAATAAAATATTGAAAGGGATGGGATAACTTTTTTTTTGAATAAGGATATCCTGATAAGGTCCTGATCGGGAACTCGGAAGGTTGACCCGATGGCAAATCATTTTTTTTTTAATAAGGATATCCTGACGAGGTCCTGATCAGGAACTCGTCAGGTTGAACTGATGGCTAATGACTTTTTTTCCAAATAAGGATATCCTGATGAGGTCCTGAAAAGGAACTTGTCAGGTTTGCCCTAACAAGGCAAACTTTATATTAACCTGATAAGGTCCTTATGGTACTTCAGGAAAATCAGGAAAAAATTTTAGTCGGGATTAAGCTAAAAAAACCTGGAAAAAATAGCATTGTCATTGATATTTACAAAGTAGCGGTTGATTTACTGAAAAACCAAAAATAGGTTCTTTTTGTACTTCTAGTGAATGTTAAAAATTAATAAAAATTTTTCTTTTCAAAAAATGATGATAAACTCTTGTACAAGTTGTCGTATAAAAATGCAAAATTAAATATCATTTGGCAGCCAGAATGGAAAGTAGATTTTTCGAAAATTCTCAGCAGCTCCCTGAGTTTTAGGTAGCTCGCGCTTAGTTTAAAACGAAGACTGCTCTTTTCCATTTTTACTAAGGTTAAAGCCAATTTTTGAAGGTCAGTTTTTAAATTCCAGATTCTTAATCCATGATTTAAATATTGTTAGTATACTCATATATTTATATATAAATGTACGAGCAATACTAATTTAATCACGTTTTACTAAAATCTCGGATTGACAAACTAGCTTTGAGTAAACGGGGTTAGAAACGAAAATATACATACGTAAAAAAATATGTATTGATAAAAACTTACACAAATCATCGAAAATTCGAGATCAATGAATTCATTCAAATCATCAAAAACGGCGCAAGAAAATACACTGGTCACAAAAATTAAGGGATAGAAAAAAATTCCGAAATTTTTAGGTGATTTTCAACATGCTGTAACTCGGTGAAAAATTGTTCGCAAAAGTCGTAATTGATCGAAACACAAATTCAGGTCATTGCGCCAAGAACACCGTCAATTGTCGGAATAAAATAAACTTATTTTAATTTTCACACACACTTACAACGTGCGTATTAGCGGAATAACCTCTCTCGTATTGAAACTTATTATTCATAGATAAATGTAAATTATAACTGGTATTTTACCTACTTGTTTATTAATCTATCAACGGATGAACAAACGATATCTTCATTTTTTTTCAACCTCAAAGTGTCCTGAAAAAACCCTGAAAATTTCAAATCGCTGCGAATTTTTTTTCTTAGTGCCCCGAAGCTTTAAATTTATCAATTTGGTCAAAAATCACCATAATTGGTAGTTTCTCGGTTTTTGTTCATTTTTTCGATTTGAAAATGTGTTTTTTACCGATAACCTTCATAGTCTAGTCGACAAGTTGAAAATCGTCCAAAATAGAGATACTGCTCTTAAAATTAGGTGCGATAGCTCATTGGATCCGGAATGACGCCTAGAAAAATGTTCTCAAAGCGTGTATTAGCACGTAAAAAATTGCAAAAGTTATAAACAATTAAAGATGAAAAAATAAAGGTATTTGGTTTTTTGCCAATATTTCATAGACTATTAATATTTAAGAAATCTAACAAAAAGATTCTTAAAGAGGAGGAAATTTCCAATAAAAAACTCTTACTCTCCGGATTTCTATCTCCATTATTTATAATTTTAAGTTAACGCTGAAAATGGGTCTCGCGACATTTTTAGGTTGCGCGCGCGGCGTCAAAAGTGAGTAGACACCTTGATTAATTTATTTAAAGTATTAAATATTTTTATTTTAATTTGAAAAAATTATGGTGTGTTCTGAACACTTTAAATAATTTATTTCCGTTGGAAATTTTACTTGAAGTTAATTTTTCAACAAAGTGAACGATTGTTAACTAACAAAATTTTCTCGAACTTACGTCTCCATTGTAAATGAGAAAAAATAGTTAAATAATTGTCGTATAAATTTTTCGCTTCGTGGAGCCTTTCTTACATACATACTGAATAAGATCACGCCATAAAATTTGAAAGAATATTCATACTTTGTTTATAATAATTTTTGTACTTGAACAAAAACTGAAAAATCCAAGTAATGTTGTTAAAAATTTTTTTTTTTTTCTTAATCATCATATTATCGTTTTTTTATTCATTCAAGATATTAATTGAATTGCAAAAAAAAATTTTTACGTCATTTGTTGATAAATTTTTTATAAACAAATTGATTATTTCAATATTTTGAAAAAAATTTTTTTCACAAATTCATTATACAGCAAATATTATGATTTAAAAAAAAATTTTTTTCTTTAATAACAATTTTTAATTGTTTATAATCGTTTTTTAAATATTTCTATTGCTTAAATAATCAGTTAAGAAATTATTTTTTTTCTAAAAATCATAATTGACAGTCCTCTATAAAGTAACAAAAAAATAAAATTTTTTTACCAACAATTCCATTGTATATTAACTTACCAATTTGTTATAAACAAATTTTTAACTTTGTTATATTTTTTCTCTAAAACTTATAATGGAACAAAAACAACCACATATAACAAAGTATAGAAAAAAATTTTTTTCAATTTTTTATTGTACTTTAAAAAAACACGTGCCACAAATGTTACAGCGGCTGCTTCATGTGTCTACTAAAAAACTAATATAACTTTTAAACTATTAGAGATTCGAAAATGAACATTCTAGACGATTTTATGGAGGATTAAACGATCTTTCAAATGAGCTATCCATGAAATTTTCGATCATGGAATAGGATAGGAAGTCTATGATTATCCTCATCTATCTCCACCTATCTCCACCATACCTCGAAATTAGACGATTTAAATTTCAAATTCTTTGGTTCGAAATATTAATTTATTTAATGCCATAAGATGGACGGTGGAGTCAAATTTGAAATTTACAAAGTCGGAAAGTGAGATAGAATCATGGAATAGGATAGGAAGTCTATGATTATCCTCATCCATCTCCACCCATCTCCACCATACCTCGAAATGAGATGATTTAAATTTCTAATTCTTTGGTTCGAAATATTAATCATTGGCATCGAAAAAAATATGAGTTTTTATAAACAAATGCGCATAACAGAAGATTAGCAGTAACTAAAAATTTCATTAATAGCTCATTTGAAAGATCGTTTAATCCTCCATAAAATCGTCTAGAATGTTCATTTTCGAATCTCTAATAGTTTAAAAGTTATATTAGTTTTTTAGTAGACAAATGAAGCAGCCGCTGTAACATTTGTGGCACGTGTTTTTTTAAAGTACAATAAAAAATTGAAAAAAATTTTTTTCTATACTTTGTTATATGTGGTTGTTTTTGTTCCATTATAAGTTTTAGAGAAAAAATATAACAAAGTTAAAAATTTGTTTATAACAAATTGGTAAGTTAATATACAATGGAATTGTTGGTAAAAAAATTTTATTTTTTTGTTACTTTATAGAGGACTGTCAATTATGATTTTTAGAAAAAAAATAATTTCTTAACTGATTATTTAAGCAATAGAAATATTTAAAAAACGATTATAAACAATTAAAAATTGTTATTAAAGAAAAAATTTTTTTTTTAAATCATAATATTTGCTGTATAATGAATTTGTGAAAAAAATTTTTTTCAAAATATTGAAATAATCAATTTGTTTATAAAAAATTTATCAACAAATGACGTAAAAATTTTTTTTTGCAATTCAATTAATATCTTGAATGAATAAAAAAACGATAATATGATGATTAAGAAAAAAAAAAAAATTTTTAACAACATTACTTGGATTTTTCAGTTTTTGTTCAAGTACAAAAATTATTATAAACAAAGTATGAATATTCTTTCAAATTTTATGGCGTGATCTTATTCAGTATGTATGTAAGAAAGGCTCCACGAAGCGAAAAATTTATACGACAATTATTTAACTATTTTTTCTCATTTACAATGGAGACGTAAGTTCGAGAAAATTTTGTTAGTTAACAATCGTTCACTTTGTTGAAAAATTAACTTCAAGTAAAATTTCCAACGGAAATAAATTATTTAAAGTGTTCAGAACACACCATAATTTTTTCAAATTAAAATAAAAATATTTAATACTTTAAATAAATTAATCAAGGTGTCTACTCACTTTTGACGCCGCGCGCGCAACCTAAAAATGTCGCGAGACCCATTTTCAGCGTTAAATTAAAATTATAAATAATGGAGATAGAAATCCGGAGAGTAAGAGTTTTTTATTGGAAATTTCCTCCTCTTTAAGAATCTTTTTGTTAGATTTCTTAAATATTAATAGTCTATGAAATATTGGCAAAAAACCAAATACCTTTATTTTTTCATCTTTAATTGTTTATAACTTTTGCAATTTTTTACGTGCTAATACACGCTTTGAGAACATTTTTCTAGGCGTCATTCCGGATCCAATGAGCTATTGCACCTAATTTTAAGAGCAGTGTCTCTATTTTGGACGATTTTCAACTTTTCGACTAGACTATCATTTCCTTGATCAAAAAGATTGATTGTCAAAAAAAATTGAAAAAAAAAAATTTTGAAAAAACTTTTATTTTTTCAAAAATTTTTTTAACTTCCCGCTAAGAAAATCGTCGATTTTCGAAAAATTGGAAAGTTATTGTTTCCACCCCGATTTTCGAAAGTCGAGTTTTCATCGTATGTCGACGTTTTGAGGTCCTAGGAAGCTAGTCTGACTATTTTCAGAATGATGTCCGAGTGTGTGTGTGTGTGTGTGTGTGTGTGTGTGTGTGTGTGTGTGTGTATGTATGTATGTATGTATGTATTTATGTATGTATGCATGTGTGTATGCATGTGTGTGTGGCCGATCTATAACTTTTTAACTAATGAACCGATTTGGATGGTTAAGGCAGCAATCGAGAGAGCTTGTTGGCCCTCAACTTTTCTAAAAATTTCAGATCATTTGATCAAGCAGACTCAAAAATATTGGCGAATTACGAAAAAAAAAAAATTTTTTTTTTTAGTTTTTTAGTGATTTCTCAGAAACGACTTGAACGATCGACTTCAAAATCTAATCAGCTCTAGAACTTTATAAGCCGCGTCGAATGCCACCTCAACCTCAACCTCAACCGGTTAATTTGTTCAAGAGAAATCGTTGGCGAAAGAAATGATAAATAATGGTTGTTTCGATTATTTTTGAAGTGACTCATCTGATCAATTTCAAAATCTAATCAGCTCTAGAACGCAATAAAACGCGCCGAATGCCACCTCGAACGTCACAATCGGTTTATTAGTTCAAAAGATATCGGCGCTGAAAAGTTGAAAAAATAACATAAAATGTTATTTTTTCCGGACCAATCAAAATATAGTGTACTAAATGTTTTGAAATCATACCAAATCTTTCTGTTTATAGTCTCTTTCAATTATCATTTAATTTCATCAAACTTGTTCTTTAGTTTAAAACATATCATCATCAAAAAATTGAGAAAATCCATTTTTTAATGTTTTTCTCGGATATTTCATATATTATTGCTCTGGCCTAAGTCAAAACTCACACAAATCTTGATGTTGATCACTGACATTGATTTCTGCCTCGATACATTTATTTCATTGAACATAACCGAGAATAAAAATTTAAAAACCGCTTCTTTATTAACAATTGTCGATTCTTAACTTGTCAAACTTTAGCAAAAAACGCAACTTGGTAGAGCTTGAAAAGCTCATAAAAAATAATCGCAGGTAATAGCATTTTCGATCTAGAAGCGCTCGAAAATATATTCAGAGAAATGTTTTCAAGCTCCTTCAGCTCGAAAACAGCGGGAAGTTTTGGGGCCGGCCCGCAGGGTCAACCGACGCCCAGATTTTTTTTTATTGTATCTGCAATGATTTATCATTGTCATAAAAAATTCCTCAATTTTTTTTTACCGCTGTAACTGCATCTGCTTTAAATGTCAACTTAACAAACATACGTTTTGGGTAACGCCACTGCCAGCGGTAAAAAAAATTGAGAAATTTTTTTTGACGATGATAAATCATTGCGGATACAATAAAAAAAAAAAATTTTTGAAAAAAAAAAAATTTTGAAAAATTTTTTTTTTTTCAAATTTTTTTTGACAATCAATCTTTTCGATCAAGGAAATGAAGGTTATCGGTAAAAAAAACATTTTCAAATCGAAAAAATGAACAAAAACCGAGAAACTACCAATTATGGTGATTTTTGACCAAATCGATAAATTTAAAGCTTCGGGGCACTAAGAAAGAAAAATCGCAGCGATTTGAAATTTTCAGGGTTTTTTCAGGACACTTTGAAAAAAAAATGAAGATATCGTTTGTTCATCCGTTATATCCAAAGTTATAGCAAGATTTCCGAATATCCTTAAATTTGCGAATTTTGACCTGTTTTTTACTAAACAATATCGCTTTAAAAAAATTATTTCTATCAAAAGCCACTAATTTTTCCTTATAGAGAATGTTTTCCAGTTTTCAAAACTCTGCTTCCATTCTCTGTACGACCAATACGTCCGGAGTTATTGATTATCAAAGCCAAAATGGACTTTTTTGCTTTGATCAATGATAACTCGGCGCCAAATCGTCGTAGAGACTTTTTCAGGCCGCTAAATTGAAGGGCATAAAATTTCCTAGAAGAGTCATGAGGTCGGATTATTCAAAAAAATTTATTGACGCCCATAGAGTTATTGAAAGACCAGCAAAAATTTTGAAAACTTTTTTTTCGTCGGTTTTCTTACGATTACTCCGGAACCGTGCATAATATAGAAATTTGAGGTCCAGATCTGAAAACTAGAAACTTGAGGCTACAATTTACTTTTTTTAATTTTCTTCTGCGACCATTTTTCACAGAGTTACAGCATGTTGAAAATCACCTAAAAATTTCGGAATTTTTTTCTATCCCTTAATTTTTGTGACCAGTGTATTTAGATATTTAAAAATAAAAAATAAAATATAAAGCTCAAAGATTTCTCATGGAATTGGTAAAGGATGATGATAGATTAATAAACAAGTAGGTAAAATACCAGTTATAATTTACATTTATCTATGATTAATAAGTTTCAATACGAGAAAGGTTATTCCGCTAATACGCACGTTGTAAGTGTGTGTGAAAATTAAAATAAGTTTATTTTATTCCGGCAATTGACTGTGTTCTTTTCGCAATGACCTGAATTTGTGTTTCGATCAATTTCGACTTTTGCGAACAGTTTTTTGTTTATATCGAGTCGAGCCGACACTGGCAAATTATATTTTGTTTCGTAACCGATAATTTTTAATTGTGATACCAATTAATTTGATGTTTGGTTCAATATACGGCTAATTATTTTGTGTTAATTCTGATCAATTATTTAATCGTAATCTCAAGTGCTTGACCTTTCCCCGACCCGCCACCCTGAGCCGATTTGTTTCTGATAATTGTTATTCGGTGATTATTGAATCACCTGGCGCCCTGGTAAACCAAGTCAAAATCAAGTTTTATTTTTGACCCGGGTAATTTGGATGAATATTTTAGGGTATTTTTTATATTTTATATATTTATGTATTAATTGGTATCTTTAATAAATTACTGATCGCATTTTAATTATGAAATCAAAATAATCATCAATTGAAACGAAAATAATATACTTACATACATTTGAGGTAGTTTTATGATTTTACATAATAAAATATGCTTTTTATGTCAGTCTTTTAATTATTAAGCAGCGCTTATAATACAGCTGTAGCGATAGTTTAAAAACTAATAAGCTCTGGTTAATAATTAAAAGACTGGCACAAAAAGCATATTTCATTATGTAAAATCATTAGACTACTAGAAATGTATGTAAGTAAGCTATCATTTTCATTTCAATTGATGATGATTTTGATTTCATAATTATCAAACGATCAGTAATTTATTAAAGATAACAATTAATACATACATGGAGAACAAAATCTGATAATATTTGTTATTTTTCAAATAAAAATTACTATTTCCCCGAGGCAAACTAGAAACGGTCTAATAATGTAGAAGTTTTCTTTTTAAATAAGTAAAAATTATAATCGCTTAATCCTACAAATATTAAATTATAAGTAAAATTACTTTGAGTTATAGAGTACAAAACAAAAGCATTTAATAAAATTCACTATTTGATTTAGTAAAGAATCTATTTCAGAATAAAACTTTCACTGAGGCTGCTATTGAATTTTTACTAATCCAGATTGTAAAAATTGTCTCTTAAGTGTAATAATAAATTTGTTTTTTTTCAACGATATATATATATATATATATATATATATATATATATGGGGGTGCTTCATTTCGGAGCCAGATTATTTTTTTTCAAGTACATGTGGAAAAAACCATATTTCAACACAAAAAAAAAATTTTCGCGCAAGAAAAAAAATTCTATGTCGATTACAAACCTAGCTCATTGAGAAATTCGATTTCCCCATTTAAATAACATGGGAAAATTTTTCTTTTTAGCTTTAAGTATTTTTAACCTCGTTAACAAATCAATAAATCAAATAAACTAATACATACTTTTGTAGAAAATTAAACGCTCTACAAAAAAGGTTTCTTATTATTTTTCGATAAATCCATCTATTCAAAAGTTATTAGAGCTCGAAGTAAAGTTGGAGACCTTTTTACTTTTCCGGTGAAACTATCAGACTTATCACAAAATTTTGTGAAGTCTTTTTTGTTGACAATTTTATTCTCTACAAATTATTATCAGCAAAGTTTTTTCAAATTCCGCACTGTTTTCTCGTTATTTTCATTTCAATGTCGAGCTCTTGAAATCGATCAGAACCACTTTTTTCAGAGCTTAAAATTAAAATGAAAATAACTAGAAAACAATGCGGAATTTAAAAAAAATTTTTTGAGAATCATTTGTAGAGAATAAAATTGGCAACAAAAAAGATTCTATATTATTTTGTGATAAGTCTGATAGTTTCATCGGAAAAGTAAAACGATCTCCAACTTTACTTCGAGCTCTAATAACTTTGAAACAGATGGATTTATCGAAAAATGATAAGAGACCTTTTTTGTAGAGCGTTTAATTTCCTGCAACAGTATGTATTAGTCTTTTTGATCTATTGATTTGTTAACGAGGTTAAAAATACTTAAAGCTAAAAAAACAATTTTTCCCATGTTATTTAAATGGGAAAATCGAATTTTTCAATGAGCTAGGTCTGTAATCGACATAGAATTTTTTTTCATGCGCAAAAATTTTTTTTTTTGTTCGACTATGGGTTTTTCCACATGCACTTAAAAACAAAAAATCTGGCTCTGAAATGAAGCACCCTAATATATATAAATATATATATACATATATATATATATATTAGGGTGGGTTGAAAGAAAACTTTTTTTTTATTTTTCTTAGCATGGGGGTAGAATTTGTACCTTATAAAAAAAAAAAAATTTTCAAGAAAAAAAAAAATTTTTTACTTAACATTTTGAGGTGGCCCACTCGTTTTTTAAATAAATAATTGATTAAACGGGGTAGTTCCAACGAAAAAAATTTTTTTTTGTCCAAAATCGTGGAAAACATCTAATAATTGTCGAATGTGATTTTTTTTTACTTCACTTTCATTTTAATTCAAAAGAAAATGCTTTTCATTTTTGAATTTTTTACTTAAATTACAAAAATAATAGGAAAAAAATTTTTTCAACTCCTGACTTTCAATTAGCTTTCAAGGGGACACCCTACAGATTGTAGAACACCATGTAATTTTTTTCGTTGGGACTACCCCGTTTGGTCAATTATTTATTTTAAAAACGAGTGGGCCACCTCAAAATGTTGAGTAAAAAAATTTTTTTTTTCTTGAAAAATTTTTTTTTTTTTATAAGGTACAAATTCTACCCCCATGCTAAGAAAAGTTTTTTTTTCAACCCACCCTAATATATATATATATATATATATGTGTATATATATATATATATATATATATATATATATTAGGGTGGCTCATTTGAAACGACTATTTTTTTTTTTTTGCTCCATTGACGGAATATTGTTCTAGACATAAAAAGAAAATTTTTCACAAAATTTGAGCCCTTAATTTTAATTTTAAGAACTCGCTAAATGAATTTGAAATTTTCCCATTCATTTAGCATGGAAAGTGGAGGTTTTTTTTTTTAATTATCTATAGCTCTACTGCATTTCACGTTTTTTTACTGTCCATAGGCAGAAGTTGTAGGGGAACCTTTATACTTCAAAAGTTCCTACAGTAAAATTTATGTGACAGGAACGGGGTCAGAGTTAAAAAATGTAAAAGTCGATTTTTAGCGATTTTTGCGTATTTTTTGAGTTTTTCGTAGAAAATTTTGTAGTTAAAAAAAAAAAGTAAATGACAAATTTGTAGGAAATCAAATTTGCTACAAAAAAGGTCCTGTAAGCCAAGGCTGTAAAATCTGTTGTTTCTGAAATAAATTGAATTATACATATGAAAATTCAAGATATCTTTGCAGTATATGATTTGTTAAATTAATAATTTAATTTTCATTCATTAAATGTTTTTTTTGGACATCATATTATTTTTTCATGAAAATATAACAAAAAAAAATTTATCTATATGGGGCATTCCATGCCAGATCGGACGGTTTCAAAAATTGATTTTTCCGATTTTCTTCAATTTTTGGTATTTTTTAGTACCCCTCAAAAGAGACTTCCTGGTAAATTTTGAGATCTTTTGATTAATGGTTCGAAAAATATCGAATTTAAAAAAAAAACCGCTCTTTTTATGGTTTTTTGATCATAACTTTCGTAATAATGGTCGAAATTCAATGTTTTTTTATTCAAAATTTTCGTTTTTAGTTGGCCTTTACAGACAAAAATGCATAACAAATATACGAAATGTTTTTGATCGAGGACCTTACAGGACCTTTTTTGTAGCAAATTTGATTTCCTACAAATTTGTCATTTACTTTTTTTCGATAACTACAATATTTTCTACGAAAAACTCAAAAAATACGCAAAAATCGCTAAAAATCGACTTTTACATTTTTTAACTCTGACCCCGTTCCTGTCACATAAATTTTACTGTAGGAACTTTTGAAGTATAAAAGTTCCCCTACAACTTCTGCCTATGGACAGTAAAAAAACGTGAAATGCAGCAGAGCTATAGATAATTAAAAAAAAAAACCTCCACTTTACATGCTAAATGAATGGGTGTTCAGTCACGAGCTTGATCACTTTGAAAAGCTTCGTGTACTTTCGCTACGTACGGGAGCAGCCGAACTCGCTACTGACTTGAATGTCAGAATAGTGCCGGGCCACTCGCTATCTGGGCCCGACACCTGCAATTTCTTACTCATGACCGTGCCACGTCGGCATGAGAACCCGCTACCAGCCGGCCAATCAGAGAAATTGGCGGCTAACTATTTCCTGTTGGCGCGCTTTTAAACCAATGGGAAAATTCGTTACTGCAGCCATGCTGCCACGTCACCACTGAGCAGCCACGAAGGAAGAAGACGACGTCTATTCTTAATCTAGTGGAGGTAGCCCTTATGGGTTGGGGAAGAACTTGCGCGCCCCACCACTAAACCTATGCAAGCGGTTCACCAGAGCTGAAGTCTGGTACCATGGGGGCCCCATTTCCAAGCCCCATTTCGGTCAGAGTCTCTTTATTTCCTGGGATGGCAGGAATGGGGGGCCGAGTGAGGTAGGACTCGTGGTGGCTGTTGGTGAGACACCCACATGCAATGCATGCCTAATGGGTAAGTTAATATGAGCTTATGCTCATATTTCGCTATTATAATATATGGTGGATTCAGTATATACAATAGGGATTACGCAGCGCGAGTATGCCCAAAAGGGTGAGGTATCGGCTTCCGGTCGGCGGAGGTGGACTTAGGTCCCGTTACATTAATTAATTATTCTTAATCTACATCGAGCAGTACAAACTCAGCTATCCATCCAACCGCTTCGCTCAAAATATTATATCTCTAGTGTGATCTAAGTCTGAACCGCTTCGCTAAATCTCTGTTTAAATATTCTCAATAATTAGCTAGTATATCAAGGCTACTAATTATTGAGTATATATTGAATTGTTGCTCGCGTCTTATTAATTATAAATTAATTGTCGCGTCATTAACCGCTACCGACCACGTGTCGGATTTATACGCGTATTCGTTTACAGTCGCATTCGCTATCGCATATCTTGTAGTTGCATTCGCTATTTTTCTCATAGTTTTAGTGTACATATTGTTTAATAAAGATCTATTCTTTTATCTGTAATTTGTGTTAATTGTTAGTTATTGAATTAACCACACCTACACCAGAATCCCACAGAGCATTCGCTCATCTTACAATGGGAAAATATCAAATTCAATTAGCGAGTTCTTAAAATTAAAATTAAGGGCTCAAATTTTGTGAAAAATTTTCTTTTTATGTCTAGAACAATATTCCGTCAATGGAGCAAAAAAAAAAAAATAGTCGTTTCAAATGAGCCACCCTAATATATATATATATATATATATATATATATATATATATATATATATATATATATATATATTAGACTGTTTCAAATTAAGCGACTATTTTTTTTTTTTTGAAGAACTTTGCAAAATCGAAAGGGTATGTTAAAATATGTTGACAATTAAGATATGAGCTCTTAATATTGATATTTAGAGTTAGCTGTTTATAATTTTCGGTTTTTTATTTAGTAACATGGTAAAAAATACATAACTTCCGAAAAAATCAAGATACAGAAAATTTCTCCCCAAACATTTTGTAGCAAATTTACTGACCTACAAAAAAGGTCTTTTATGATTTTTGCATAAATTCAACTATTCACAAGATAACCGACGTCAAAGTTTGATACAATTCGAAGAACTTGTTTTTGCTCGTTCTGAATTTTATACCATGTCGACTAATGAGAATTCAGGAATTCTTAATACAGTTTTTTATAGGAAATTGAATGCTCTACAAAAAAAGTCTCTTATCATTAGTAGATTTCATAAAAATCTAACTATTGTATTTGTCCTCATGATGGAATTTTCGAAAAATTTTGCTACCTCTGAACTCAGCTCGATGAGCTGAGTCAGGAAATACATTCAGTTCAAAAGTTTATATATGTATTTATATATATATATATATATATATATATATATATATATATATATATATATATATATATATATATATAATATAACGCGCCATTCTCCAACGATAGCGTCCGCAATTCTACACCGATCTTAATGAAACTTAGTATACTTATTCTATGGACGATTACCTTGGATAAGTTCGAAGATGAGCCAATTCGGCCAATAAGTTTAGAAGTTATGGTTAATTGAAATTTTGTAAAATTTTCAAAAAAAAATTTGTTTGCCGCTTTAACTGGATGTAACTTCTAAACGGAAAGAGATAGCTTATTTTCGTTTGTTCTATGTGAAAGCTCGTCCGATTGCCTACAATTTTGACTATACAGCTCATTGATTGGACCATTTTTTCTAGTAGATAAATGATTTTGAACATTTACAAAATATTATAAAAACTAATTTTATGCAGGTTTTCACTTTGATTATAGCCACAATTTCAAACCGATCACCTTGAAACTTAGTATACGTATTTTGTGGGTGACTACCTTGTTCGAGTTTGAAAATGAGCTCAATCGGTCGATTAGTTTAGAAGTTATAGCATTTCAAAATTTTCAAAATGTCCAAAATTCATATTTTTAATTATTCTTCCTTCAATATCTTTTGAATGTGATAACTTATCGACTTTATATAAAATTCATCTGAAAGCTCTTCGAATAAGCTTTAATTTTCATGCCTATATATATGCCTAGACCACTGAAATTACTTATTTTACCATTCATTTAATGAAATTTTGCTATTGCATTAGTTCTCCTACTTCTTAGTACATTCATGGAGCTACTTAAATTCATATTATCGCAGTGTGACAATTATAAAATCCAAACATCTCAATTCAGTGGGTATATACAATTTCGTTTAATTGAGAGTGTATAAATGATATGATATATCAATAACAAGATTAACATTAGTTATGATGATAATATTTTCTATATCGACTCGTCGTTTGATATTCTAATAGGCTTTTTATTTCAAATATCAGTACTAATTTCAAGTATGACACTTTGATGTATCACAATCAATTTTTAATCTTAGAATATTTTATTAGTAGATTTTATTGAAAGCAAATTATCGCCTTTGTCTTTATGGTAGAATTCTCGAGCATTAAAACCATAATCCATCATAATTTTTCGAATAGGGTCCGGAATACCATTGGTCCGATAGTTTAAATATATGCATACGTATCTTAAAATAACGTCAAATCAAAACATATAGTGCATTATCATCAAAAATTCTTCTGAAGTTCATTTAGTTAGCATCAATTTTGACATTATACTTAGAATTATTTTATTTTCTTTGTTTTATCATCTCGAGAATTTTTACGAAAATGTAAAAAAAAATTTTATTTTATTATTAACTTTTATGTGAACAGTGAAAAAAATTCAACAACGAGAAATCTACTTCCATTTCGGCTGCCGAATGGCCTTTTTTTTTTGATAAATTCATCTGTTCGAAAGTTATTGGAGCATGAAGTCAAGTTAGAGTAAATTTTGAGATCTTTTTACTTTTCCGGCGAAACTATCGGACTTATTATAAAATGTCATAGGATTTTTTTTGTAGACAATTTCATTTTCTAGAAATTATCGTTGATAAAGTTTTTTGAAATTCTGCATTGTTTTCTAGTTATTTCCATTTTATTGCCAAGCTCTTAAAATCGATAAGAATTATTTTTTTTTCGGTGCTTGGCAATAAAATGGAAATAACTAGAAAACAATGCAGAATTTCAAAAAACTTAATCGATGATAATTTCTAGAAAATAAAATTGTCTACAAAAAATATCCTATGACATTTTATAATAAGTCCGATAGTTTCGCCGGAAAAGTAAAAAGATCTCAGAATTTACTCTAACTTGACTTCATGCTCCAATAACTTTCGAACAGATGGATTTATCAAAAAATGATAAGAGACTTTTTTTGTAGAGCATTCAATTTCCTATAAAAAACTGTATTAAGAATTCCTGAATTCTCATTAGTCGACATGGTATAAAATTCAGAACGAGCAAAAACAAGTTCTTCGAATTGTATCAAACTTTGACGTCGGTTATCTTGTGAATAGTTGAATTTATGCAAAAATCATAAAAGACCTTTTTTGTAGGTCGGTAAATTTGCTACAAAATGTTTGGGGAGAAATTTTCTGTATCTTGATTTTTTCGGAAGTTATGTATTTTTTACCATGTTACTAAATAAAAAACCGAAAATTATAAACAGCTAACTCTAAATATCAATATTAAGAGCTCATATCTTAATTGTCAACATATTTTAACATACCTTTTCGATTTTGCAAAATTCTTCAAAAAAAAAAAAAATAGTCGCTTAATTTGAAACAGTCTAATATATATATATATATATATATATATATATATATATATATATATATATATATATATATATATATATATATATATATATATATATATATATATATATATATATATATATATATATATATATATATATACTGATTGAATGTATTTGTATATTACTAATCCATGGGATGGAATGTATTTGTATATTACTAATATATTTTGACAATCAACTCAAAATCCGCCATCTTTTTTTTACTACCGTGGGATTCGAATATATATATATACATATATATTAGAGTACATTTTTTTGCGACTATTTTTTTTCCGCTCCCATCCCGAAACTTTGTTAGAAATATCCCCAAAAAAATTCCCCGAGAGTTTGAGCCCTTAATATTAATATTAAGTACTTTCCCACAGCAGGTGAAGATTTCCTATTTAAAATACACGTAAGCTTTGGTTTTTATTTTTTAAACTTCTATAACTCCGCGGCATTTTATGATATCATCTGGCCCAAAGTCAGGATTTTCTCAGAATTAAATGCTCTACAAAAGTGCCCCTTGTCACGAAGTCGTAATTCATACGGGTGAGGTAGTACGGACCACTTTTAGCTTTAAGTATTGTTAACTCGTTAACAAATTAATAGATATAATAGACTAATACATATTTTTGTAGGAAATTGAACGCTCTACAAAAAAGGTCTCTTATCATTTTTCGATAAATCCATCTGTTTCAAAGTTATTAGAGCTCGAAGTAAAGTTGGAGATCGTTTCACTTTTCCGATGAAACTATCAGACTTATCACAAAATAATATAGAATCTTTTTTGTTGCCAATTTTATTCTCTACAAATTATTATCTGTAAAGTTTTTTCATATTCCGCATTGTTTTCTATTTATTTTTATTTTAATTTTAAGCTCTTAAAAAAAAGGTTCTGATTGATTTCAAGAGCTCGACATTACATACAGAACAACTAATTTTTTGAATAAAAATAGCCGCAAAATTTTTAATGTTTAAATTGTTTAATGCTTAAGCATTAAAAATTTTTTTGTTTCTGATTTTGAATTTTTTATCAAAAAGAGCATTGAAATGAAAAAAATGACCTTGTATGAAGTTAGATTATTATAATTATTATATTATTTATTTATTATAATTATTATAATTATAGTCAACGATCTATCCTTTTTAAGCAAAATGATAACTTCGAAATGGGTGAAGATAAAGAGCTAAAAATTTAGCTGAAGACTTCTTTTTACATGTAAGAAAACATATTAAAAAATCAAAAAAGTCGAAGAGGGTCACCGTTGCAATGTCGTTGAATTGATATGGAATGACCCCTATACATTAATTATAACTCCAAGGGCTTACAGCATATCTTGGAAATTAATTTTAGAATCGATCATTTTTTATTATAAAAAAAGCTAATACATCTTCTTTCTACACATAGACTTTCATATTGAACCTATATATATATATATATATATATATATATATATATATATATATATATATATATATATATATATATATTTATGGCTTGAGAAAAAGCAATTTTCCACATAATTTTTCTTGAAAAATCAAGCGTTTCCGTTCCGATAGATCGTAGACACTTGATATTACCGCGAGAAACGGAAGTCTATTTGGTCCGCGTGCTTGGAACGTGCTCGCTGACTTTTTCTTCTTGTTATTCTTCATATATAAATATATATATATATATATATATATATATATATATATATATATATATATATATATATATATATATATATATATATATATATATATATATATATGTAAACGACAGAAGAAAGGTAGAAAAATAAGAAAAAAAAGAATTTATGAGCGTTAGTAGAAGTCAATGATGAAGCGAGATAGATGAAAGAAAAAGTAAAATAATATAAAACAGAATGAGACTGAGAGAGAAGAAGAGGTATATAACATTGACAAATGTACCTGCCTGGCCAATCGACGTGAGTCCTGGAAAAATCCGTGAAATAAATAGTAAAAAAAAAAATGTAATAAAGAATATAAAATACCAAAAAAAGTAATAATATAAAAAAGACGGGCAGTGCAACCACTATTGAAACATTTGGAGTTCAGTCACGTAGTTATCGGATTTATTGTTATGCCACACTGGGAAGCAGATAGTTTTCCATAGGCCATCCACAAGCAACACTCGTAATACTGGTTTGTACGTTGGTCCGTTGATAGGCCGTCCCAGTCAGACTACTATCAGTATCAGTAAAGTGATATTCGAATATGTCTGGCTGTGGCACGGTTCACCTATCACCAGAACTCCTGTTTTTTTATTCCTAAAAACTTTACCGTTTAATGAATTATAAATTGTAAATTATAAAACTCATCTTTTGTGTACATTGACTAACCACCAAGATATATAAAGATATGTGTATAGATATAAATTTAATTATTTGTGTTTGTTTAATGATTATTAATGCGGATTTAACGCAAACTGAAATTAATATCTGGAATAATTTAACATTAATTGTTTGTTTGGATTGAGCACTATAATATCATTTTGACTGATTGTCAATGAAATGACATTCATTTTTCCTGAAAGCAAATTCCGTGTAAAAGAATAAGTTTGTTCCATAAGAGTTCCAAAAAGATTTATAACAGTAAACCTTGAAATCTTAGACAGTTCTGAACTTTGAGTTGATAAGGAAAGTTGATGGCTCACAAACTCTTATAATTGCCGCATGAACAATTCAAATAGGTTGCTTAGTGAAAAGGATATACAATTTTTTCACACACACAGACTATAACAGGGTGTCTGCTACCTTGGTCATCCGTTTCAGGGCGTCACTGGAAGTATTAACGGGCTTCTAGAACCGGATCTTAGTTCATCAGGGTCGTTGTAAAATTGGATTTGTAAGAAAAGGATAATTTATAAATAATTATATTTCATTAAAATAATAATTTTAGCCGTTATTTATTTATGCCAATAACCTTTGACAGTCTCATTAATACCTTTTCCAATTAATAATCTAGTCAACTAACTTTGACATATCACACACACACTCAAACAACTGAGTCCCCTGGACTTTATCACACACACGTGACCTTTCTTAACCTATTCCACGCGGTCAACGAGACCCTCTACGTGGCTATACCTTATACCTAGGACACGTGGTCCCCTGGACCCTCTATGCGATTGAAACCTTATATTTAATTCACGCGGTTCCCTGTACCCTCTACCTGATTTTGACAACTTGTTCACGCGGTTAACTTTACCCTTTACGTGAATAAATTTAACATTTTTAATTATCACTAGATTCCATAATTACACTTTTCCACTCACACATTCTTCTAACAATATAACTTCCTTTTCCTTATTTGCTCATATAAAATTAATTTCCAGATAATTATTTACCACATTTTTAAATCACTAATCAATATAATTAATTAATATAAACGTTAACATGGTTTTTATACCAATCAATTCATAAATCTGTTTAAGCCGGTTTACGATTTGTTATATTTTATTCTTATGCATTAACATTTCGTTACTGACTCTATAACAAATACTAGTTTAAATTTCGCGACGGAGACGCGAACTATCCCAGTACTGTATGCGGTCACCCACGTGTAAATCAAAAAAAATTAAATTATAAATTCATAAGTCCAAAAAAGGGTGTGCCTGGACCAGCCCCTCAGGCTGGGTTAGTGCACGTAGGCGCCAGACCGTTTCTCAAAAACGGACAAAATTTTTATCAGGGGGAAATTTGCGAGGGAACATCCGAGCGAGTACAGCCAGTAACAAGGCGGATAAGTCAAAATAAAAGAAAAGAAATTACCAGAAAATGATAAATACAGTTAAATATATATAAAATAATAAAATAAATTAAATATACACGGAAAAAAAATTCACGGATTTTTTACGATTTAACTATCGTAATTTTCATTATATAGTATTGTAACGCTGGACTATAAGTTTTCAATAATAATTTTTACAATAGACTATCGTAATTTTTATTTTACAATTTATACTACTACCAGAAAGAAAAAATCAGATACTATAGAGTAAATTATACAAGTTGTGTTAACATAAATTCTAATACAACTATCGTAAAATGAATGAGTCGGTAATGTAGAATTTCTTTAAATATAAAATAATAATTAGAAGTCAATGGAGTAAAATATATTTTCTTAAAAAAGTAGAACTTATAATTAATAAAAAAGAAAAATTTATCATTTGGAATTTTTTTTTTTTTTTTAACAGTTAAATTGAGAAGGAAAATACAATCTCGAAATAAAAATAAAACATGTTGAAGTAGTAATAATAAAACATTTATTTAATATTTTTTCAAACATATTTTTTTGGTATATATAAAATTTATGAATAAATAACTCATTTATTTGTATTCAAAATACGCACATGTAGAAAATTAAAAAAACCATAGGTGCAATTTTTTCGAATACTTTTTTTCTATAATTTATCATTTTTAAAAAAATCCAAAAATTATTAGGCGTCTGCTAACTTCAGTATCATAAAGAAATGTTGAATGTCCATAATTTGAGGTTATTGAAATGTTTTACCTCTCGCAAAGCCGGGTAAAATTATTCATTGTCGACAAATGAAGATTATCCTGTAACAAAATTAGGAGAATTGAATTTATTAGAAAAAATAAATTTTCATTCATTTAGAATCATTTATCCTATGACCACAAAATACTACTAAATTGTTTATAAAAATAAACTTCTTGTCCAGATAAATGATTTTAAAACGAACGATATACATGATACTGAAGTTAGCAGATATCTAATAATTTTTGGATTTTTTTTTAGACGATAAATAATTAAAAAAAAAATATTTAAAAAAATTGCACCCATAGTTTTTTAAATTTTCTACATGTGTATTTTTTTAGTTTTTTTTTTTTTGTAATTTCTTTGGTGAAAAAAAAAATCCGAAAATTACTAATTATCTGCCAACTTCAGGATCATACGATATACCCACAGAATATTAAGTTTAATAAAAATTGAATAATAATAATTATACTTACACCACCAAATTATTATATTCCACAATCTATGTAGGTTTGTAATGACGAAAGTACAGTTTTTATTTTAAATTTCTTATTTACAATTGTCCGAAAAACGTCATGAATAATAACCTCTATTTCTGCACTACACTGTGGATAAAGATGAACTGATTTATAAATATATATAGTTGAACCACAAATAATACAGACAAAGTAGATGTCATCATTTGTATTTATATATATATATATATACACTCATACAAGCATCACATCATGGTTTGTGACAACACTTGTCTTTCATACGTAAACGCTTCAGATGGCATATACTATACCATTTCAGAAAATTTACAATCCAACTATCGTAATTTTTGTAGCTTGTATTGTAAAAACATAGAGGCAGCACTGTAAATTAAAAGGAAGAATAAAAGAATAAATAGTATAATTAAATCTTATTTTTTATTCTTTTACTATTTACGATAGTAACATTGTAATATTTCTTATTGAATTGATTACAATAAACTCTTAATGAAATTACGATAGTGAATAGTAAAAAATCTTTTAAAAACTGTAAATTTTCGTATCATATATTTGAATGTTACAGATAATAAAAGTATAGTCCAGGATTACGATAGTAATATTGGAATTTTTCGTCGAATTTTTTTTCCGTGTAGCAAGAAAAAGACCCAGGAAAATAAATATAAAGTATTTCCCCGAGAATTGTTGGATCCAATTATTTATAAATAAATTATCAAAAAAAAAGTCTTTGATACAATATGTCACTGATTACAAATTATAATCTTTACTAAACCCCTGGGGGCTGAATCTATATAATGCAAAATTCTAAATTTAAATTCAATATTCAAGTTAATAATAAAATTAGTATATTATAATAATTTACTTAAACAGAATAAATGATTCCTCAAGGTTAATTATTATCCATACAAAATAATCATAACTATGAACCCTGGGTTACCCCTTTACACCTTACAGGGGGAGAAAGATACGGTGCACTCTCACTCTCATACACCGAATTTCCAAAAATTATAACATAAATTATGTAAAATAAATAATTATCGCTCTTTCCATAATTATAAATAATCAAAAATATAACATAAATTGCTTGACCACTGGGGTATACAAAAAGAAAAATATAAATAATAATTCGGGGTTAATTAATTAAATAATAATAATAATAATAAAATATAATAAATTATAATATAAATAATAAATTAATAATAATAATAATAATTCCCCTTAATAATTATTATTATTTGCCTAGGAATTTTTCCTGCGAACTATTACGTCGCCGGCTTAGGAATTTATTTTCTTAGCCGGTGTATAGCTATAGCTATAAGTATATAGATATAGGTAGCTATCGATATACGCAACTATCGATACATCTATACAGCGAACTACCACAGCCGCGCAATTTCCAATATTAAATCATAAATTAAATCAAAATAATTCAAATAAAACATGATTATTTTACCACCCTCAATTCTTTCATAAATTCAGATGTATCATTCAGGGGTATTAAACATAAAATCCGTCGACTTATTCGACTCGCGAAGTCCAACAATCCCCGGGGAGGTTACAGGTAACAATGCATTGAGAGAAATCAAAGTACTTACTAATTACTGCTTTACTTCCAAAAAGAAAACCTAGTTAACCACGTACCCGGTGAATTTACAAATCAACTTTTTATTTGTTAGACTACAAATAATGACTAATTAACCACAAATTAATTGAAAATCAGAAACGTATTAACAACGTAAAACCACAGCGTCTGCTCAATTGCACTTTCCGTACCTTTCTGAGTACTTAATGGGCCGGCCACTTGTTGGCCACCCACGTGGCGCAACAATCGCCCTTAATTATCATTATCATTGTTACCTAGCCCCGGGCCTTTAAATTAATTAAATAAATTATAAAGACATTTTTACCCCACCTGAATGATACAAAATAATTTAAATACATATATTTAGTATGCATTTATACCAAAATGATAATTGTAAAACTTATATATAATTAATTAAGCCGCATGTTATCCATCGATATTGCAGGGGAAAATATCGATTTTTCCCCTCCTCTCTGGTCACTGTTTTCATCTCCTCAATACCTGGATATCCAATTTAAACTAAACAAAATAAAAACAATGATTGGGGCATAATGTGACCACACATTATGTCCCCTGAATAACGCAAAATCATAAATATTCCCATATAAATAATAAATAATAAGTATAATTATTTTTAAATTAAAAATTAAATTTTATGCACACACGTGCTCTCAGTCATACCGCGCGCATGCGCGAGCAAACGCTGTCTCACCGGCGTGGCAACGAAATGCCCGCGTAACCATTCAAATTTAAACTTAAATACTATTACTTATTTCTAATTAATTATTAATTAATTTGAATGGTTACGTGACACCTCCCCACCAGGCCGTGTTTTAGCCCTCTAAAATACGGGCGAGACTCTGCATTTCCCTCGCCGGCACAGCCACCTGAAAACCTGAAACTCAATATTTATACCTGGATCTTTTGTACTGGGTATAAATTCAAAATAATCAAAAATACCAAAAGAAAATTAATAAATAATAAAAACTCAAACGAAGTAAACCAACCTGTCACTCGCCAACCCGCACGAACCGTCAGTGGAAAGGGGAGGGAAAAGGGCTCGTGTAAATAAATCAGTTCAACGACACAAATTCCCATTCACATTGACGTTTACTATACGGAGTGATGAAATACACCGGGCATTTACAAGAACTCCGACAGGTGATCAAGAGTTGTTATTCTTTAAATTACGATGGGAAAATTATTAATCATATTAATAAATAAATATAAAAATAATAGAACTTATAAATTAATATCTTTGGGTGCGTTGCCACGACAATCACTCGCGTTCTCTCCTACGCGGCTTCCAAGGCAGCCCCCTTTGGGTCTAAACAGTAGACCCGGCGTAGGCGGGCGTCGTCGGTGAGCCACCCCAGCCAGGGTAACTCACTCAGCTGGTCTCCGATGTTTCCGTGGCCATTAGGACAGCGATCTGCTTCCATTAATCGAGCACAGACCATGCATCTTTCTCGGACCGCTAGGTGTAGTCTACCATGAGGTCCATTACACCGCCCGGTGTAAACTTGAGGCACTCCTCACAAAATGGCCTGTCCTCCGTCGGCATGTTGGTACAAAGTCTGGCCGGGTGTCCACCCTGTCCACATCGAGCGCACCCAGCAGAGAGGTTACTTCTGCGTGGTGGTTGCGTCCGGTAAGTCCGGATCTTGACTTGTAGTAAAAGGGTCAAGTGAGCCTTCCAGGTGGCCGACCCTCTTGGTATCATGGCGATACCTTGCTGGTGGTGGTACGTTTCCATGTACCGCATCACTTGTCGTTTATTCAGCGCCATTCCTATTTAATAAGATTCTTTATTATACCAATTCCTCTGGGGGTGTAATAATATAGCCCAGATAAGCGATGGTGGTAGGCCCAGATAGCAGTAGAACAGTAGTAGTTAAGCACAGAGTAATATCAGACAGCAATAGTGACAGATAGCAGTAGATAGGCATAGAAAAGTCAAGTAGTAGATATAGATAGAACATTTAGCCATGCGACTGCATCGACCTGCCTCTGACGGTCATTTTCAGCTCGTTTAACCAATTTTAAAAATTTTACGTGGCTGCGTCCAATATATTTGCCCTCGAGGGTCTCCATCTCAACAATAACTGGAGTTACTACCTTCGAGATGACAAAAGGGCCTGCATATCGCGGTGCAAGTTTACCCACAACCTGCTCACTCTTTTTCGATAAGACGTGAGTAGTAGGGTGGCGCAAAAAAACCGACTATTTTTTTTTTTTCCATCTCGCATGAAAATTTGTTGGTTTACGATGTTTTAAGAAGCCTCTCCACAAATCAGCTCGATAAAAAATTTTTAAGAGGTCGCTCATGAATTTTGAAAATATCAAAAATGATCGAAATTCGGATTTTTATTAAAAATTTTTTTTTTTTCTCGTGGTAGCAATAGTTTATATTTGTGAAATCATGACTATGCTGAAAATTTTTGCCCAAAATTTAAATATTTAAACGGCGCTCAAGAATTTCGAATATTAACTGATAACATGTAACTAATAGTTTGAATTAGTTTTTATAACTCAATTGTTGTCATTTCACTTAAATATAACTTTTGCATAACCAAAAATATACAGAACAGTCTTAAACAATGAAATTCGGTCAGTTTTGAATAAGCGAAAAAACCTACAAATTGAATTAAAAAATAAAAAAGTATGTAAATAACTTATTATTTATATTTCTCGGGTTATATTTTCATTCATTGTCATGCAAATTGATAGTGAAAAAATCGAGAAGCTTTATTAGTAATATTTAAGGGTCGCTCAAAAACGTCCAAGAGACTGCGCTCGGAAACATTCAAAATTCTTGAGCGCCGTTTAAATATTTAAATTTTGGGCTGAAATTTTCAGCATAGTCATGATTTTACAAATATAAACTATTGCTGCCACGAGAAAAAAAAAAAATTATAAATAAAAATCCGATTTTCGATCATTTTTGATATTTTCAAAATTCGTGAGCGACCTCTTAAAAATTTTTTATCGAGCTGATTTGTGAAGAGGCTTCTTAAAACATCGTAAACCAACAAATTTTCATGCGAGATGGAAAAAAAAAAAATAGTCGGTTTTTTTGCGCCACCCTAGTGAGTAGGTTTATACACTTGATCGCCTATCTCGAATACAATATTTCGACGTTTATTATTATAATAAATCGCGTATCGTTCAGACGATCGTCGGATACGCTGATTTACGATATCGCGCAACTCTACCATGCGATCCATCCGCTGTATCCAACCACTGCGGTCAACGTTATTATCAACAACGACGTCATTATCGTCTGTACATTGAAAATTTCGTATCGGGCATGGGTCACGGCCCAAATTTAAATACGCAGGACTCACTCCGAGTGACTCATGTACCGCAGTATTATACGCGAACTGGAATTCGTGAATATTTACGTCCCAGTCGCGATGATCATCACCCAAGTAACTCATAATCATGGTTTTTAAATTACGGTTGACCCTTTCAACCGGGTTAGCTTGGGCATGATACGGTGGGGTGGTAGTATGCTGAATACCACACTCTTGAACGAGCTCTACGACGTCTCGATTTAAATATTCACGGCCGTTATCGGTCCAAAATACTCGCGGTACGCCCCAACGGTTAATAACAAACTGTCGAAAACTTTTAGCAACAGTTTTTCCGTTTGCAGCTCGAACCGGTACGCACTCGATCCATCGCGTGTATAAATCCTCAAATACGAGTAAATACGAGTACCCTGCGCGAGAACGCGTAAACGACATTTAAATTAAAAATTAAATTTTATGCACACACGTGCTCTCAGTCATACCGCGCGCATGCGCGAGCAAACGCTGTCTCACCGGCGTGGCAACGAAATGCCCGCGTAACCATTCAAATTTAAACTTAAATACTATTACTTATTTCTAATTAATTATTAATTAATTTGAATGGTTACGTGACAACTCTATAACTCAATACTCAAACTCAAACATTAATTCTCACGTTTTCCTGCCACTTTCAACGTCAAGAAATTAATTAATTTATTTCTTTTGATTAAAATTAAAATTATTCTTATATTAATGATTAGAATATTGACTAGAGTGAGAATAAATTTTCCGGCACGCGGTTTTTGAATGGCCTGGAAAATTCTATGACGTAGTAAATCCGGCCATTTTGCCTGGATTCTTCGAGAAGCTTCAAGAACACTAGATTCTTTATCGTCGGGCTGACGAACTTATTTACACGTTGATTAATTAATAATTAATAATTAATTTACCTAGTTCAGCCTAGATGCGACGAGCACGTTACGGACACGACGAACGATTTTGTATGACTATTAATTTATAACTCTGGCCCAGGCCTAGAATAAAATCAATAAAAAAAAAAATATCTGACGACTTTATTTACAGCTACGACTTGTATCCTGCCCTCATCTTCGTTGTCTCATTGGTATATTGCCAGTTTGTCTGTGCTGGTCCTGATCATCTAGTCCTTGTCGTAAACTTTGTCCGAAATTTCCCTTGTCAATTGATTTTACACGTACTCTCCAACACCTGAAGCAGTTGTACGTTTAGATGGTCAGTCGTTCTCTCTGTGCCTCCCGATGATTACCCGGTCCTGCCGGCTCTCTCTCGTCTCCACTGCTGTCTTACGGTTTTATCAATTTCACTCGATTGATTTCGGCTGTTATCAGAAAACTCCTCCTCTACTTAAATATAATTGGGCCTAGCGTGCAAGTATTTTCAATTAGCGCGCCGGGCGAAAAGCCGAAAAAATTCAAATGCTCGTTTGGGGTTACGGGTAGGGTAAATGACTATCAGTGAAAAATCACGATTTTGGCCGATAAAATAACTCATTTTACCCTGTTGCCAGACACACACACACACACACACACACACACACACACACACACACACACACACACACACACACACACACACACAACTGACCACAAAAAGTCCATCTGAAAATAATCAGAATAAACTTCAAAACGTCGGCATCTGCCAAAAATTGGGTTTTCAAAAATCAGAGTGAAAACAATAACTACCCGAATGTTTTAAGAATCGTCGATATTCATAGTGAGAAGTTGAAAAATTTGTTCCAAATAGATTCCAAAAAGTTCGACATTTAGTGAACTTCTAAATTTAAGACAGCTTTAAACTTCGAGATAAACTTCTTTGGAACGTAAAAGATTTAACAGTAAAAAATATTGATGATCTTAAACTAAGTGGATGAATTTCAAGCCAGACAAGAATAATTTGGAAATATAATTTTCAAAACGTATTTACTCCATTTTTCTTTCGTTCAGAAAAAGTTCAAAAATCTCTTATTAAATAGCTGTTTACACAGAGTGAAAAATATTTCCAGAGTTAGTATACGTATCACTATTCTGGCTATACGCTGTATACTCAGCTTACTTAATGATACGCCATATAGCCAATTCAGCTAACCAGGAAAAAATGTTTTTGCATAATCATATATAGGTATATATGAATATATATGGAGTACATACCCGATAAAAAACGTTTGGATCCAACCAGATATGTCTGGATCTCGTTATATCTGTTTATATCCAAATACATCCAAATATTTGATCTTGCTAGACATAAGCAGATATAGAGATGTATTAAGATTGATATCCAAGTAGATATACGCATATTCAAGCATATATAAGTATATCCGCTCAGATCCAACTATATATAAGCAGATATTAAAATTGATATAAATGCAGATATGCTTATATCCAAGCAAATACAAGTATATATAGTTACATCTGCTCAGATCTAACTATATATAAGCAGATATAATGATTTATATCCAAGCACATATACGTATATCCAAGCATATATAAGTACATGTATAGTTATATCTTCTCAGACCCTACTGTATGTATGTGGGTATATAGATGCAAAATTAATTCATATCCAAGCAGTTATACGTATATCCAAAAATTTATGACTATATCCAAAAATGTGTGTCTGTATGTAGTCATATTTGGTCAGATCCAATAATATTTAAATAAAGGTAAGGTAAATACAGAGTTTTTTGTCTAATTATACACGAATATCTGATTAATATACAAAAATTACAAATTTTTATCCAAGCAGATATAGGGTAGAGGTACCATTTGTGGCCACTGCTCCATTTTTGGACATTTAATACTTTATTTTGATTAATGAAGAATTAATAAAGAAGTGTAAAATAAAATTATCATCTTAATAGTAGAACAAAGGTATCTTTGAATACATTTTTAGAATAAATTATGTCATTTCGTCTTTTAGAAATTATTTTGTTTACATTTGTTACGTGTCTAAAACTAGCCCTAAAGTGGCCAAAAACGGTACTTCTACCCTAAATATTTCCGAAAATAAATTATTACACATTGTTAGTATTATATTTGTTTACATTTAACTACCCAATAAAAAATGTTTAGATCCAAGCATATATGATTGGATCCAAACAGTCAGATATGCTTGGATCCAAATTTTGGCGCGATCCGAGCGGATCCAAACAGATCTGACATTATCCAAAGAGATCCAAATAGATCTTACTATATCCACGAATATATAAGTGTATCCAAGCAGATATGCATAAATGTCGATCTTTCAAGAAATCTACATAGATTTAAGCACATACATCTAAAGAAGTTTCGCTACGTTCTAATGAATGCATGTATAAATATACTATACTTTAGACCATTCTAAATACAATCTCTACTCACATCTTGGATCTTATTGCTATTACCTCTTAATGCTTTTGATGAACCTATGTATAACATATATCAAAAGTCAATTGATATTTAAGTAAAAAAATCAGATGAATACTTTAGAAACAATGCGTCGTTTAATACTTTTATATTCAATTATTTACGTTTATATTTAATTACATATAATCAAAAAAATTATGAATATTTTCGTAAACTTCAATCTATTACATGAAACTAAATATATTTTATTCACCTTATTAATCTTGTAACGGATTTTTCATCACCGGGGATTACCGGAGTGAAGTCCGAATACATTTACGATTTTTGGCAACCTTGTTCAATTATTATTAAGTTGGACGCCAGGTTATTTTAAAATCACCAATAATCAAAAATATAAATCGGCTCAGGGTGGCGGATCGGGAAAAGGTCAGGCACTTAAGATTATGATAAATAATTGGTCAGAATTAAGCAAAATAATTAGTCGTATATTAAATAAACAAAATCATTGATCGGTATCACACACAAATAATTGGGTTACAAAAATATAAATAGCCGTTGTCAGCTAGACTCGATATAAACAAAATTATAAAAGAAAAGTCGTAGTTGATCGAAAAACATAGTCAATTCGTTGCTCGGAGAATCAGTCGGTTGTCGAAATAAAATAAACTTATTTTATTTTTCACGCACACATACAACGTGCGTTTCAACGAAATACTTGACGAGTGACGTCAGAGTATTGTGCACGGCAAGACTCTACTGCCATACGAATGAGACAGAGATAATCCGCAATTCTCAGAAAATGTCAAGTCAAATAAAATAAAATAAAAAAATAATATTGAATTTCGGTAACGCGTCAAATTGCTCTAGCATACAATTATTACTCGTAATTAATTAATTAGTTCTATTATTATAACACGAGACGCAATTCACTTATTTAATACAAAAATACACAGTCGTACACTTGTCAGTTCGCGCCGATGCTTCGGCTTGTTCACTTGTTCCCAAAACTTGGAGTTTTGTTCACAAAATTATCGTATTATTATTCACGTAATAATTATCACTCGCGATTTTATTGTTCTTTCCGTAATTGAAATTGTTCTTTTTAGTCGCGAATGGAATTAATCAAAACGTGGCCGTTCAGTTCTAAGTCTCAACCGGATTTCTCGTTTCAATCCAAGCGTTGGATCGATTGCTCGGTCGAAGTCGGAATTTATGATTCTAGATGTCACTAGAATTTACTCATCGGGTAACTATTAATTACATTCAAATAATTTGAAACCTCAGGTCGATGTCAAATTTTTTATCATGTTACAATCTATATAGTTAAATGTAAACAGATATAACACTACTAATGTGTAATAATTTATTTTCGGAAATATTTATATCTGCTTCGATGAAAATTTTTAATTTTCGTATATTACTCAGATATTCGTGTATAATTAGACAAAAAACTCTGTATTTAATGTCTTATTCGCAGTAGAACCCCTCAGTTCGAATGTTCAGGAGCCTTACCTGTATTTAAATATCACTGGATCTGACCAAATATGACTACATACAGACACACATTTTTGTAGATAGTCATAAATTCTTGGATATACGTATATCTGCTTGGATATGAATTATTTTCGCATCTATATACCTACATACATACAGTAGGGTCTGAGCAGATATAACTATATGTACTTATATATGCTTGGATATAAGTATATCTGCTTGGATATAAATCATTATATCTGCTTATATATAATTGGATCTGAGCAGATATAACTATATATACTTGTATATGCTTGGATATTAGCATATCTGCATGGATATCAATTTTTATATCTGCTTATATATAGTTGGATCTGAGCGGATATACTTATATATGCTTGGATATGCGTATATCTACTTGGATATCAATCTTAATCCATCTCTATATCTGCTTATATCTAGCAAGATCAAATATTTGGATGTATGTGGTTGGATCTAAACGTTTTTTATCGGGTATATGGATTAAGGTGAATAAAATATATTTAGTTTCATGTAATAGATTGAAGTTTACGAAAATATTCATAATTTTTTTGATTATATGTAATTAAATATAAACGTAAATAATTGAATATAAAAGTATTAAACGACGCATTGTTTCTAAAGTATTCATCTGATTTTTTTACTTAAATATCAATTGACTGTTGATATATGTTATACATAGGTTCATCAAAAGCATTAAGAGGTAATAGCAATAAGATCCAAGATGTGAGTAGAGATTGTATTTAGAATGGTCTAAAGTATAGTATATTTATACATGCATTCATTAGAACGTAGTGAAACTTCTTTAGATATATGTGCTTAAATCTATGTAGATTTTTTTAAAGATCGACATTTATGCAGATCTGCTTGGATACACTTATATAATCGTGGATATAGTAAGATCTGTTTGGATCAGCTTGGATCACGCCAAAATTTGGATCCAAGCATATCTGACTGTTTGGATCCAATCGTATATGCTTGGATCTAAACATTTTTTATCGGGTATAATTTCATATACAATACTATATACAGCTGTTAAAAAGACAAAAAGTGCTGCTAGTGGAGCTCTTGGAATATTAAGTCGATTAATCGCTGACTCATGGGCTGGCAAGCTCAAAATCTATGGCGCCATTGTCCGGTCAACTCTCGTATATCTGGCAGGCATCTGGGGCCTCCCACACATTGACATACTCGAAAAAGCGCAAGTGGGCTTCTTTAAGAGATTGCTGCAGCTTCCTTCATGCACGCCAGGATACGCCGTCCATCTTGAAGCGGAAGTTTCACCACAAGCAGCCACAGTTTTTGAAGCTGCACTGCGCTGGGTGATCAAACTTCTTAAGCTTAACGACGAGCGCCTTTCAAAGATCTGCTTCCTACGTCTATTACAACTGGCGGAAATTGATGACCTTCACACGACATCAAAAGATTTGTGTAGGAACTGGATCTCACAGCTAAAGGACCTTCTTAGAAGTCTGGGGCAGGAACACTTAATATACACCCACTCTCTGGCTATCTGGGAAGCGAAAAGAGAAAAGAGAAGTTCTTGTTGCCAGATATATCCGACTACTAGAGAAAGAGGACATATCCCGCTATAATAATTCCAGCAGCTGTCAAGTCATCATACCGCGCGTGATGGGTAGAGGTCCGGCTAAATACTTAAAACACTGCCCGTATTTTGCCGTAAATATAAAGGCCCATCTCAGATTGGCTTCAATCTTACGCTTCAATCTAACGCTTGCAATATTACCTTTAACGGAATCACCTATAAACTCTCGCCCTGGGATAATTGTTTTGTGTGCGACCTAAATTAAGTGGAATCTAGATCCCACTTTTTGTTAAGGTGCCCCTGATATCAGGCTTTACGCACAAAATTTTTGGATCCTTGGGGTCCACGTCTCAATACGTCCCAACTCCTTGCTCTGGACTCAGCGCGTAGCTTTGAAGCACTTGCCTGCTCCACTATGGGGTGACTAAGACTGAGAGCCAGCCTAACTTCCAAGGGACTACGGACCACCTCCCAGGGAATTGGCTCCACGACGTTTCGTTCTCCATTTCGAGACTTATCAGAGTGCAGCTTTAGAACCATGATCCTCATCTGCTTAGAGCGACAATTTTATATGATGCTGCTTTTTAGCATTTTCTTTTCTTTTTATTCTATTAGGATTAGAGACTATCTTTTGAAAACAAATTTTAATGAATATGCTACCTACCGTTAGAAAAAGTAACACAATCTTTTGTATATTTTTCTCAATTCAATGTATGTATTGTAATGTGTACACACATACATAAGTAAATAAAAATAAAAACTCTTTTGATTGCCGCCTTAGCCATCTCAATCGCTCAATTAATTAAAAAGATATGAAGAGTTTACATACTTACACACAGACACACACACACACACACACACACACACACACACACACGGAAAAGTGAAAATTAACGGTCATAACTTAGTCTTTATCTAGAGTTTTGATGGTGGTAAATTCGTGTGCTTGTTTCATTGTGGCACCATCACTATGCAGTCAAGATTAGATTATTATATCTTCGGTTCGTGGTCTTGCTGCTATCCACTGTGCTTACCCGCGTATGTACATGATCGCGTGAGAATAGATAGTATCTTGATAAAAATTTACCTCGAATCAAATTTTTTTTGCCTCAAGTTAACATATTTTTATGCTTAAGTCGAAAAAAATTTGGAAAATCCAAAAGTGCACGACTCATAATGCTCATTTATTATAAAATAATAAAATAATAATAAAAAAATGCGAGAAGCATGAATAAATTTAAAATACATACAATTTTCTTTCATTAAAATTTTTTTTTTTTTTTTTAATTATATTAGTATTTTTTTTATAATTATAAAAGAACCTACGCAAAATATCTCGATTAATAACAAAAAAAAAATATATGTCAATAAAAAAAAAATTTGTCTATCGGTTGACCCTGCGGGCCAGCCCCAAAACTTCCCGCTGTTTTCGAGCTCCTCGAGCTCGAAAATACTTTTGTGTGCCATTGTTTTAGAAAAAAACCGATATTAGCATTTCTTTCTCCCACGATATCTCAGGAACGAATTGACCGATTTTGATGGTTGAGGTGGCAATCGGCGTATTTTATTAAGTTCTAGAGCTGATAGAATTTTGAAATTGTTTAGTTCAGTTCTTTCGAAGATATTCGCAAAAAACCGATTTTACCATTTCTTTTGCCCGCGATAACTCTCGAACGAATTATCCGATTGAGATGGCTAAGGCGGCAATCGACGCTTTTTATCAAGTTCTAGAGCTGATTAGATTTTGGAGTTGATTGTATAAGTCGTTTCTGAGAAATCAATAAAAAACTAAAAAAAAAAAAATTTTTTTTTTCGTAATGCGCCAATATTTTCGAGTCTACTTGATCAAATGATCTAAAATTTTCAGAAAAGTTGATGGCCAACAAGCTCTTTCGATTGCCGCCTCAACCATCCACATCGGTTCATTAGTTGAAAAGTTATAGACCGGTCACACACATACATGCACACATACATACACACACACACACACACACACGAACACACACACACGAACACACACACACATACATACATACAGAAACTCGGACATCATTCTGAAAATAGTCAGAATTTGAATTTATTTGTGTGATGTACTCCATATAAAAAAAAAGGTTCGGGATTAATGAATTAGTGTTGTGAAAATATTTCTATTAATTTGAGTTAAAATGCGGGTATGAGTAATTACGTGTGTGATAAAAATATAAAATAATAGTGATCAAAATATTAAACGCCGGGTAGTCTTATTATTTTTTTTTAACAAAACAGTGAAGCCGGAAGAATATTTTATTAGCATCAATTGAGGAGTTGAAGTTGAATTGATGGACAACTCGAAATTCAGGAAGGATAAATTTGGTGATGTATCATTATTCAATAATAATTATAGTTAGATACAATTAAAAAAAAAAAAAGTACAAATTAGCTAACAATATCGTGACATCTAACCGCTCTTTTGTTTTGTAATCGATTGCCATGATTAATAAACCGGGTACATTTGATGATTCTATGATGTAGAACGATAGATAATCGATTTTGTATAGATAGTAATATTTGAAAATTTTTATCTAGGCTATATAATACCTCAAGTATTTTATCAAGTCAATAAATAAGTTTTATACAGATAAATAGGAAAATTTTGTGAAACTGCTGAGATTACTATCATGAGTTAAATTAAAAAAAAAAAAAAAAAAAAAAAATAAGTCGATATTAACGGAAATAATTAAAAAATTTATTTACTTCAATGCGATTGGGAGGGTCCTTATGAAATTGAAAATAGGCTAAATAACGTAGTTTATAAAATTAGAAAAATACCAAATGAAAATATAAAATCATGCATGTAAATCGTCATGTACCATCTTGTTATCAATAAGAAAAATAAAAGAGAAGTCCGGCTGGGGCCCTGAACGATCTCAGTGTAGACGTTGTAAAGGGTTCCCGGGATTCTGTAGTCAATTAGTAAGTCTAGAATGTCTTGCAAACTGATAGAATTGAGGATGTCTGAACGACTGCTAAAGACTGGTATAGTCCTTAGGAGAAGTCTGACAGTGGACCCTGAATAACCACACTGTAGACGTTGTTGAAGAGTTCCCGAGATTCTGAAAGAAGTCTGTCTGAGGGCTCTGAACGATCTCAGTGGTAACGTTGTTCGAGGGATTCCCGGGATTCTATAAGGACTGGATGTTTTAAGTTCGGTTATTAGCTGAGGGAACTCCGTCTGAGGACCCTGAACGATTAGTCGTTGTAAGGGGTTTCCGGGATTCTTGGGCCTATAGATATAGTTATGCAGCCTTTTTTTTATTTTATTAATTGTAATTAAACGACACTGAGTTACCTAGCCATTTGCAATAGGGGACCTACAAATCTGTCAAAGAAAAAATATAAATCAAAAATACTTTACTCTAAAAAGATTAGAGGATTTGCAGAAAATGTCAAAGTCTTATATAAAAAAAAAAAATATAAAATAAAAAATGGTAAACATCGAAAAATTTTTCATTTTTTCCAACATTTTAAAAAAAAGTAATAAAGATAGGTTGCAATAATTTTCTTGTATTTTTTCCGAAAAGTACATTTAAAAACAAAAATTTTGAAAAAAAAAAAAATGTCCCAATCAGTCGAATTTTGAAAAAGTTATAGCTATTTAAAATAAAAAAAAGCCATTCGGCAGCTGAAATAGAAGTAGATTTCTCATTATTAGAGTTTTTTCACCTTTCAAATAAGAGTTAATAATGAAATAAATTTTTTTTTTGTCATTTTCTTAAAAATTCTCAAGATGATAAAACAAAAAAAATCAAAATATTTTAAGTACAATGCCAAAAATTTAAGCTAACTAAATGAGCTTCAGAAGAATTTTTAAAGATAATGCACTATATGTTTTGATTTGACGGTATTTAAAGATACCTATGCATATATTAAAACTATCAGACCAATGGTATTTCGAATCCTATTCGAAGAATTATGATAGATTATGGTTTTATTCCTCGAAAATTCTACCATAAGGACAAAGGCAATAATTTGCTTTCAATAAAATCCACTAATGACATAATCTAAGATTAAAATTGGATTGTGATATATCAAAGTGTTATACTTCAAATTAGTACAAATATTTGAAATAAAAAGCCTATTAGAATATCAAACGACGAGTAGATATAGAGAATATTATCATCATCAGTAATGTTAATCTTGTTATTGATAAATCATATCATTTATACACTGTCGATAACACAAAATTAGAAATACCCACTGAATTGAATTGTTTGGATTTTATAAGTGTTACACTGCAATAATATAAATTTAAGTAGCTCCATGAATTCACTAAGTAGGATAACTAATGCAATAGCAATATTTCATTAAATGAATGGTAAAATAAGTAATTTCATTGGTCTAAGCACATATATAGGCATGAAAATTAAAGCTTGTTTGAAGAGCTTTCAGATAAATTTGATATAAAAAAGATAAGTTATCACATTCAAAAGATATTGAAGAAAAAATAAGTAAAAATATGAATTTTGGACATTTTGAAAATTTTGAAATGCTATAATTTCTAAACTAATCGACCGATCGATTTCATTTTCAAACTCGAACAAGGTAGTCACCCACAAAATACGTACACTAAGTTTCAAGGCGATCGGCTTAAAATTGTAGCTACAATCAAAGTGGAAACCTGCATAAAATTAGTTGTTATAATATTTTGTAAATGTTCAAAACCCTTTATCTATTAGATCAAATGGTCAAATCAATGAGCTGTATAGTCAAAATTTTAGGCAATCGAACTAGCTTTCACATAGAACAAACAAAAATAAGCTATCTCTTTCCGTTTGGAAGTGCCATCCAGTCAAATAAGTAAACAAATTTTTTTTGGAAATCTTTCAAAATTTCAATTAACCATAACTTCTAAACTTGTTGACCGAATTAGCTCATCTCCAAACTCATCCAAGGTAATCGTCCATAGAATAAGTATACCAAGTTTCATTAAGATCGGTGTAGAATCGCGGACGCTATCGTTGGAGAACGGCACGTTATATTGTATATATATATATATATATATATATATATATATATATATATATATATATATTTGGCGACGGTACTTTAGCGAGTTATGATCCAACGCATGGATTGTGAGGGGAGATCTGTTAGAGACTTTGAACTGAGCGGTCACGTTTTGATCAATTCGATCCACGACTAAAAAAAACAATTTCGATTACAGAAAGAACACTCATTCGCGAGTAATAATCATTACGTGAATACGTAATAATCATTACGTGTTTTTTTTTTGTATTAAATAAGCGAATTGCGTCTCGTGTAATAATAATAGAATTAATTAATTAATTACAAGTAATAAGTGTATGCTAGTGCAAGTTGACGCGCTACCGAAATTCAATATTAATTTATATTTTATTTTATTCGACTCGACATTTTCTGAGAATAGCGGATTATCTCCTTCTCATCCGTTGCAGCAGCCGAGCCTTGCTATGAAAAATACTCTGACGTCACTCGTCAAGTATCTCGTTGATGCTTACGTTGTATGTTTGTCTCCGGACAATAAAATGACAGTGATTTTTATTTTGTCACCCCAACTAACTGACTTTGTGTTTTAAAATCAAGTCCGAGTATTATCGAACAGTTTTGTTTATATCGAGTCAAGCCGATACCGGCCATTTATATTTTGTTGTAAACCGATGTTTGATAATTTGTGATACCAATTAATTTATTTTGTTTTGTTCACTATACGACTAATTATTTTGTATTTATTCTGATCAATTACTTATCGTAATCTTATGTGCCTGACCTTTCCCCGATCCGCCACCCTGAGTCGTTTGTTTTTGATAATTGTTATTTGGTGATTATTAAATCACCTGGCGCCCAACTTTAAATTTTGAATAAGGTTGCCAAAATCATAAGTGTATTCGGACTTCACTCCGGTAGATCCCCGGTGGTGAAAAACCCGGTACTATATATATATAAATTCATATATAAACTTTTGAACCAAACGTATTTCCTGACTCAGCTCGTCAAGCTTAGTTTAGAGGTAGCAAAATTTTTCGAAAATTCCATCATGAGGACAAATACTATAGTTAGATTTTTATGAAATCTACTACAAGCCATTTTTTCAAAAATTTATAACTTTTTTTGGTTAGGTGAAAAAATTTGAAAAAATTATGAGAAACTTCTTTGAAGGGGTAGAAGAAGAGAAAAAATTTTCAGCCAAATCTAAAGGGGTCGGGTTCAAAAGAGGTTGATTTGGCGTGGAACGCCCCACATATATTTAGTGGTTAGGGTAACATTAAATATAATAAAAAAATTATTCAAACCTACTAATTATGTTAAATAAATATTTTCATTTAACAAACGAATGTAACACAGTAAAAGTGAGAATACAAAAGAAAATGCTCAAATGCGTGTAAGCAGTCCAGCGGTATAACTTATTATGTCTCTACGAATGAGGTTAAGACGGAAAACGGAAAAATCGATGTTCGACGTAGATTGCCGAAATTAATCGATTGTTTCCCATGGTAGCAACGCTACAGAACTCCCTTCTATTTTTTTTTTAATTTAATACACGATAATCAAAGTAATGGAATAATTATAAATAATATCTATAATTAAATAAATAAATGAATGAATATCATAGTGGTGAATTTTTACTTTTCAAAAACTTTAAATAGAAAATGTAAACTGCGTAAATTTTTAAATATTAAACCGGACTTGGCCTTTGTGGGTCACGGTTGCTTTGTTATTCAGCTGGGAGTTTGTTATCATCATCATCGTGTCGATTGAATTCACCTCATAAACCAGCTTCAATTGGTCCACTGATATGGCGATTCGTCGTCCCCGAAAATCGACGATGAAGTATTTATCGTGTCGAGTTATTACACAATATGGACCTTCGTATGGCGGTGAGAAAGATGGTCCAACCTGGTCATTCCGTACCAGTACATGACTGCAAGTACTAAGGTTTCTGAAACAGAAAACAGAATGCTTGCCATGACGCGACATTTCAGCCGGTGCCAATAAGTTAAAATGACGTTTTAGAGTATTGACAATGTCATGAGGCGTAGTGTTGTTAGTGGGAGTAACTAACTCACCAGGTAATTGGATAGGCTCACCGTTTACTTATTCAACCGGTGTCGTCTGTGTGTCGTCTTTCCAAGCAGCGCGTAAGCCGAGTAAAACGGCTGGTAATGCGTCATACCATGACTCTCGATGACACAAAAGTGCTGATTTTAGCTGACGACGTAAACGTTCGACGAGATCATTGCTTGCGGGTGATACGGTGCTGTATGTAGGTGTTTCATTCCGCACAATTTAGGTAACAACTGGAATAATGACGATTCGAATTGCGGACCTTGGTCCGAAGTTATATGTTTCGGTACTCTGTGGCGTGAAATCCAGTGCAGCGATTGTGCATGCGCTATCGTCTCTGCAGTTCCAGTGGATAACCAAACAGCCTCAGGAAACCTTGTGAATCAGTCGATGATCGTTAAACACTGATTAAAGCCCCTCGACTTTTTTAAAGACACTAAGTCAATGTGTATATGCTCGAATCACTCGGTCGGCAATTTAAAGCTAGCGGTCGGTGATGAAACGTGTCTTTGGATCTTATTCTTCTGGCAATCAATGCAAGATTTCGCCCATTCACGACAATCTTTAATAATCGACAACCAGGCGTATCGTTTGGAGACCATTTTCAATGATCCTTTGATTCCAGGGTGAGCAAGTGTGTGTAGCGAATCAAACACTTTTGTCCTCAGCGGTCCTGGAACATATAGATTTACTATACCTAAAGCGGTGTCACAATACAGTGCGGGTCCATTATCGAGTTGAATCGTTTTTAAATTCATAGCAGTTGTTTGACGTAACAACTGCTAAAGTTCATCGTCGTTTCGTTGAGCGTCGGCAAGTTCTTGCGACGTTACAGCAGTAGATACTGCTTCGACATGTGACAATGTGTCAGCGACAAGATTGTCGGTACTCGACACATGTTGAATATCAGTGGTGAATTGACCGATAAAATCGAGTCGACGAAAATGCCAAGGCGATACTCTTTCGGTGCGCTGTTTGTAAGCGCGTTGAAGCGGCTTATGATCGGTGTAGGTCGTAACATAACGGCCTTCGAAGATATGCCGAAAATATTAAACAGCCTCGTAGATGGCGATTAACTCGCGGTGGTACAATATTCGAATCGGCGGGGACACTTCTCGACTCAAAAATGGCAGTGGTTGCCAATTGCTATCGGCTTTTTGTTGTAGAACGGCTCCATTCTCTATTTCAGATGCGTCGGTAAATATTGCCCAGTCAGCATCGATTTTAGGGTACTCCAACAAAGTAGCATTCGCAAGAGCGCATTTAGCTGACTTGAAGGACTCCTGAAGTTCATTTGTCCAGTTGACTGGATGGGAGCCTTTGACTTTTGGTCCTTCCAAAATTTTATTGAGCGGTGCTAGAATTTCTGTAGCGTTCTTAATTAACTTTCTGTAGAAATTCACTGTGCCGTGAAATCGACGAGGAGCTTTTACAGTGGTAGGAGGCTCGAAATTGACAATAGCCTCGACTTTTTCCGGTAACGACTTGATTCCATCTTTAGTGATGAGATGGCCAAGAAATTTTGCTTCCGGTAGACTGAACTGGCATTTCGGTACGTTTATTACCAGTCTGTATTCACGGAGACGTCCGAATAAAATTTTCAGGTGCTCCATGTGTTGCTTTTCGTCGATTGATGCGATTAAGATGTCGTCAACATATGGAAAGACAAAATCGAGGTCACGAGTGACCTCGTCAATAAGTCGTTGAAACGTTTAAGCCGCATTTTTAAGCCGAAACGTCATAAACCGGAACTCGAATAATCCGAAAGGCGTAATGATCGCCGTTTTTGGCACGTCCTCTGGTGCAACAGATATTTGCAAAAATGCCTCTGCAAAATCGACGACTGAAAATATATTTTTCCCGTGTAAATATGCGGCAAAGTCGTCAAGATAACGCAACGAATATTTATCGATAAGCGTTCGATCGTTGAGTGGACGATAAGCACCGCACAGCCTCCATTCGCCGGACTTCTTCTGCGCTAAATGGAGTGGTGAAGCTCAGGCGCTGTTAGACGGTCTGCGAAGACCTTCCTCGATCATTTTACGAAACTCGGCTTAAGCAGTTTTAAGCTTATCTGGAGCCAGGTGTCTTGCCTTGCAAGAAGCTGGCGGTCCAGGCGACGTTCCTATGTGATGCATCGTTGAATGTTTTTTTGTTTGACGCTGAGTAGCATCAGGACGTGTAATATCGGTAAATTCTCTCAATAATTCTATACACGCAGAATTACCATCGACTGCCTTAATATTTGTTTCTGCCGATGTCGTGTGAGAATTTCCGGGTCTCAATAAACCAGTGATCCCATCACGAAAGCATTTTCGTTTTAAGTCGACTAGTAAGTCATAATGACTTAAGGAGTCTGCACCTATAATCAGTTTAGTGACGTCAGCGATTATAAAATTCCATGAGAATTCACGGTGAAGACCAAGGTTTGATTTTCACGACTTTAAACCATAAGTTCGAATAATCGAGCCGTTCGCGTCATACAGTTGGTAACCTATGGGTGTACTGATTGATTTCAGCCAACCACGTGGAAAGACGGACACATCAGAGCTGGAATCGACAAGTTATTCCATTCCCGTAGTTCAGTCTCTGATATACAGGTGGCGTGAAATCGATTGAGAAACATTAGCCGCCTCTACTGATTCTCGTTTGAGTTTCCCTGCTATTTACAGCTGGGAATGCATGATCGGGCATTTTTACCATGATTGTAATGATACCAGCAGAAGTCAATCTTCTTCGATATACGTGATCGTGATCTGCTTCTAGATCTACCACATTTAAATTTCAAGTTTTTTTACTTGATTCGTGAATTGCGCAATTTCTCGGCGCAGTGTGGCAATCTCGCCGTGCTCGGTGGTTGATGATAATGAAGTTACTGTTGCAGCGGTAACTTGAGGTTCAAGTGATATACACACGACCATACAGTCAGCTGACTCGGCGAGCTTGTCCATCGTTGCGTCGCTGAAATCTTCCAGACACACTTGAATTTCTTTCGGCAAGTGTGAGAACAAGCGTACTTTGATGATATCATCAATGCCTGGAACTAATCTATGGAGGTGACGTAAGTGCTGCGGCGGAGTTCAATCGCCTAATCTCTCTCCATCTCTGTAAGTACGATTGCACGCTTATATTTTTGCTCTGCATATTTTTGAGCTTTTTACTGCTTTATCTGCCATCGGGCGTTTTTTGTTACAGATTACTGCATGCCTACTTATGCAAGCCTTCAGATAATCTACAAATCTCCTGAGTTGAAGCCTGTGTTAATCTGTAATTAATTAATTTTCATCTGCATTTTTGACATTTGGAGGTTAGCAGCTATCCTTGTTCTTGGTAGGCAGCTTGAGGTATTTGCATTTTGACAGCCAACGTCTTACCGCGCCGCCAGTGGCCCACAACGCTAGCGACATACCAATCTGCGTACTCGATCCTGGCATAGCGGTGGTTGGTAATGGAGCAAACTAAATCAGCACTGGACGAGTTACCAGTACCTCTTTCACCAGCAGGCTCTGATGCATCATCAAAATCATCTTCCTCATTAAAACACACTCGAATGACTGAGGATATGGAATCAGATCCGCCTCTCAAAAGAGGTCCAGGCCGAAAGCCGACTCTACTTACTGTCAAAACAACTCTTGGTCATATTTCTGAGACACTGAAATCTCACAGTGGCATGTTAAAGGAGCTTCTTAGCATCAATGATTAGCTGGGAAAATATGGTTCTGATATTTCTGAACTGAAGCAAGTAACCACCAATCTGCAGTCAGAAAACTTAGCAGAGAGTGAGACCCTACGTGATATCGTCTCACGTCTTGAAAAATTGGAGTCCAGCAACAATGCATCTGCTTCATCGGTTGCATTGGCACCTAGTCCCGAATTAAGTCCTCTGAATTACCTCAAACCTTTTCATCGTGTGGCCAACTTCAACTAATTTATCCAGTACTAACTAAAATGCAAGTCAAATATGATGCCAATGTTTTTAGTGATATGAGGATCCTTGGTAAAAACGCAACAGCTACTTCTTCTTAACAGCAACCTACTTCAATTAAGCTAACTCTAGTTGTTAACTTTCTCAGTCCTGAATTAGTTACCGAAATAACTACTGCCAAAAAGAAGTATGGTATACTCAAGTGGTCTAAAGTAACTGCAAATCCTGCTAATTCTTCCCAACTACCAGATATCCGGCCTGGTGCAGACTTTACGGTTTATATAAACGAATTGCTATGGTTGCGTAACAATTCACCCGATGCCAAAATACCCGACGACAAAACACCGACAACCTAAAACACCCGTCACACGGTATGACGCTTTTTGGGACCAAAACAATTCATTCCCGAATATTCATCCCGGACAATTCATCCTCTGCGACAATTCAACCTTTGACGATTCATCCCTGACAATTTATCCCCATGACAACTGATCTCCACGACAATTACTCCTGATAATATAATTGTATCCTCAAAATAGTAAAATGAAAAGAAACGCAAATAATTAATTTTTTTCAATTATACATTTTTTTTTTTCACGAAAAATAAAATACTAACAACAATTATCATTATTGAATACCAATTTTGTGTGTGTGCAATTAAAAAAATCGGTCTATCGGTTGACCCTGCGGGCCAGCCCTAAAACTTTCCGCTGTTTTCGAGCTCCTTGATCTCTAAAACATTGTTGTGTATACATTTTCGAGCTCTTCGAGCTCGAAGATACTTTTCTTTCCTTTTTTATGAGCTTTCCAAGCTCATCAGGGTTACGTTTTATGTTAACAGGGGTTCGCACTATTCTTTCTATTACACTCAAGTCTATGAACAGTACTATCTTTTTTGCACTTGTACAGTTAATGGAAACTTCGGCCGAGTTTTTCTCTTAAACAAACGAATATTATGAATCAATTAAAGCGCACTTCGCTAGATTAGACAGTAATACATCAAAGTGCGGTCTGTGTTTTGTATTGAGAGATTTTGTTTCTGAAAAAAGCCCAGCTGAAAATATCTGAGAACCCCTGTTAAAGTCTAAAAATTTAGAATCTAAAATAACAAATGGATAAGCATTTTTTATATTTGTTCACAATTATGTTCAATAATTAGCTCAAGAATAAGTATTTACGTGATACGTTGTATCTATATCGTGTAAGTATATCCTGATACGAGCGAACATGACGATTTTTAGGCAATCACTTCCAATGACTTATATAAAGAAGAACATATCAGTTTTGAGTAATTTTGTTCAGTAATTATTATGTTATTCAATGAAAAAGCAGATATTGATTTAACATTTATTATTCCATCGACGATATCTTTGGAACGAATTATCTGATTGGAACGTTCTTGGCAGCAGTCGAATGATTTTATCGAGTTCTAGAGCTGATTAGATTTTTGAATTGATCGCTTTGATATTTTCCGAAATATTCACGAAAAACATAAAAAAACGATTTTTTTTCGTTCTTTCGTCGACGATATCTCTCGAACGGATTATCCTATTAAGACGGCTGAGGTAGAAATCGGCGCGTTTTATTAAGGTCTAGAGCTGTTAAAATTTTGGGAATGATTAGTTTAGTTGTTTCAATGATATTTGCAAAAATCCGTTTTCTACTATTTCTTTCGTCGACGATATCTTTTGAACGGATTATCTGATTGAGACGTTTTTGGTGGCAATCGAAAGCTTTTGTCGAGTTCTAGATCTGATTAGATTTTGGAATTGATCGATCCGACAGTTTTCAAAATATCCAAAAAAAAAAGAAAACAAAAATTTTTTTTTCGTATTTTTTAAATATCTCAGAGTCTATTTGACTAAATGGTCTAGAATTTTTTTGAAAATCTAAGTTCAGAAGATATCTTTCGAATTCCGCAAGAACCATCTGAATCGGTTCATTCATCAAAAAGATATGAGAAGTTTACACCCACACACACACACACACACACACATACACACACACACACACACACACACACACACAAAATTTCAGAATAGCATTTTGAAAATCGGCGTGAAACCAATAAGTTCCCGAATTTTTTAGAAAATCGTCGATTTTCTCAGCGGGAAGTTAAAAATGTACTCACACATAAAAAGTATGGAAAATAGCACCCTTTTTTTATGAATTTTGTGTGTGTACAATTAAAGGAATATACCCACAGATAAAAAAATGTCAAAAATTGCACTAAGTCCCTGAACCCTACCGGGGCTTCCCTCCTGGACTTCCTTATTGAGATAAGGTACCGGCGAGTAATAAGGTCTAGCTAAGGGAGATTTTGAATAGAATCGAAAATATTGCATTTAATTATCGAAATGTATCATTAATCTTTATTTCAATACATTAGCCATAAGATATAACGAATTAATGGTAATTTATACCACAAACAAATTATTTTACTACGGTAGGGTAATAAGGCCTACGGGTTAAACAAACTGGAATAGATTAATTATACTTAATAAAATTGGTATTAGAGATGAATCATCACTTAAATTTAGCAACAATACTTTTTTAAAGACAGAAGATTCGATTGCTTTGCTCAACAGCACTTAAAACTATCGGTATCCTTTTTAAGAGTCAGAAGACTAGATTGTTATAATTTCTTCTTAATTTTTTATAATTTCTTCTGCGCTACAACATCATCTGACGGATGATCAAATATAGAAGACAGGGAACGTGGTATCGGGACTCAATAGACTTGTCGTAACATCTCTATGCTAGACCCTTCTACTAGAGTAGCCTTTAGCGGAGGTGGTTATTTCAAATATCATTTCTGTCACGTAGGCCTTATTACCCGACAGGCTTTATTACCCGCGGGTACCTTACTCTTTTTTCACAGAAAAAAAAACAAAGAGATTTTTTTCTCCATTCGTTTTTTTTTTTTTTATTGATTTTCATTAAAAATTTTCTAGATTTCTATTAAGAATATTAGAATTGAGTGATGAACTGTCGGGGATGAATTGTCTTGGTCCTAAAAAGCGTCACACCGTGTGGCGGGTGTCTAGATTGCAGGTGTTTTGTCGGGGGTGTTTTGGTTTGCGGGTATTTTGTCTTCGGGTATTTTGTCGTTGGGTATTTTGTCGCGGGGGCTTTGTCTTCGGGTATTTAGACGTGTCACCATTACTACCTGGTAGAGTCTGGAAGCTACTCAATGAGGTAAAGAAATTACTCAAACCAGCTGGATAAAAGTATGTGTGGACCAAGCACTGTTCCGTCTTCGCCAAGAGAGATGACTCATCACTAGTGCATCTTATATCATTTCTAGAGGATATCACTAGGATCAAGGCTCTCCGTGCTTCGACTTCTCAATAACAATCCGCATCTCGAACAGTTCTAACACAATCATGTAACTCTAGTATTAAAAACCACCGGGATCTCCGGAATTTCCAACGTGCAAGCTGAGTGCCAAAAGCTCATTGCCTGTGTTCATTGCAGTTGTATATCGCCCCCACATTCCCCGTTCGCTATTCCAGTAGACCTAGCATCAACCATCAGTGCTGCCATGGATGGCTTTAGTCACAAACTAATACTAGGTGATTTCAATGCTGATCAGCTTAAACCTAGCGCTAATTCGGAATATATTAGAACTTTTACGAGCAACAACAATCTTAAACTAGTCGATCATGGTGACATGCATACCTCTCAAAATGCTGCAACGTGGCTTGACCTTTGCATGGTGGATAAGATGGACACTGTTACTGCATGGGGTAAATCTGATCGGCCCATTAATGCTGGTCACTTCTTGATCCATGTTTCTCTGAAACTGTTTAAGGTATCACCTCAAAGTCAACAAATTATCTCAAGAAAATTAGACAACTTATTCGATCCAACTGCTATTAGTTCTTTAATTGACAAAGATTGATCAATGGTCATTGCGCCGGATTATCCCGTAAATCAAGTAGTAGACCACTTCAATAGCATTATTACGCAGCATCTTGATGATGTGGCACCAGCTCGTGTCATCCCAGTCAACTTAGTGAGGCATGCCCCATGGATCTCGAGTGACCTCTGTGACTCGAAAGACCACGTACGTATCTTATACCGTCGCTACCAACGCAATAGAAAAGCTCATGAGCTACTGGCCTACCGCGCAGCCAAGGATGATCATCGTGCTAAGCTTCATGCGGCAAGAAATGATTACTACTGATCCAGGCTCTCAGGCCTTAGTGGTTCAGCAATATGGAAAGAGCTTCGCAACCATGACTTGATTAAACGTCCAGGACTTAAAACACTCGCTGTCAGTGCTGATGAATTGAATCGGGCATTTACGTCTGTCTCCAAGTCGACAGATAACCATATCGACCTTGCATCAAGTCTTGCCAACAAACATGGAGATCAGCCTGAATTCATACTTGCTGAAACAACTACTGAGGCGGTTAGGCACGCTTTGTCCTCCTTCAGTTCTGATGCTACCGGTGCTGATGATGTCTCCAGGAAAGTTATCATGTATACTTTGCCTGCTATTGCTTCAGACTATCACCCAATAGATTTACTTCCGGGACTCCAGAAATTTCTTGAAAGATTCGTCTTCGAGCAAATTAACAAATACATTCAGGAACATAACATCTTCGATCCTTTCCAGTGTGGTTTCCGGACGGGTCATAATACACAAACAGCACTGCTTAAACTAATGAATGACATCAGATCCAACTCTGACAAAACAATGGTCAAGTTGCTCATATTGTTTGACTTCTCGGAAGCGTTCGACACGGTAAATCTTAGTCAGCTGGTGCGAAAACTAGTCATAATAGGCTTCTCTGAAAATGCTGCGCGTTGGATTACGTCTTACTTAGCAGGCAGGTCACAGGCGGTTAAAGATCCGAATGGAAACTTATCCGACTGGTGTCTTACCGGAAATGGGGTACCACAAGGCTCAATCTTGGGTTCACTCCTATTCTCTCTGTTCATCAGTGACGTTGGAATCTGCATCAGGCAGTGCAAACGTCTTCTCTATGCTGGTGATCTTCAGATCTACGTAGCCTGCTATCTTCATGAACTGGAAGACCATATTGAGCTTGTCCATTTCTAACGGATAGTATTTTCGAACCCTACTCAACTAATTATGATAGATTGTGACAAAATTCCTTGAAAAATCGACCATGAGGACAAATACAATAGTTGGATTTTAGAAAAATCTACCTAAAAAGGCCATTCGGCAGCCAAAATGGAAGTAGATTTCTCATTATTTAATTATTTTCACCTTTCAAATGAACGTTAATAACGAAATAAATTTTTTTTAGACATTTTTAAACATTCTGAAGATGATAAAACGGAAAAAAATCAAAAAATTCTCAGTTCAATGCCAAAAATGAAAGCTAACTGAATGAGCTTCAGAAGAATTTTTGATGATAATGCACTATATGTTTTGATTTTGTTCCGTACCAAAAACCATTTTAAAGTTGATGCATTTCTCGAGGTAACCACGAAGAGTTTTTTTTTTTTTCGATTTTTTGCAGCACTTGGAAGTGAAAAACGCGATTTTAGCTCAAAAAATCGGGGTTAATTTGTTATTAAAAAATAGAAAAAAATGAAAAACAAAAAAAAACTCTTCGTAGTTACCGCTGATTTATGTGAAGAAGTAATGTTCAAATTTTCAAAGGAATCGGTTCAGTACATTTTGAGTTATGATGTTCACGGACTTTAAAAATAACGTTTTCGGGAAAATCCACTAAAAGTTTTTTATTCGTGAAAATTTGAAATAAACTATCAATCAAAGAATATGAATTTTATACTTATATTGAGTCATCAGTTTACATCCTTTGAAAGACACACAGCCGGAGAAAGGGATTCGGAAGAACAAAGAAAATCGCAGCTGATTTCTACTAGGGGTATGTAAGGGCAGGTCGGGCAGGTATAAGAATCAGATATACCGACCGGTCATTTGAAACGCTGTAACTCCGTTAGTTTTACTCGGATTGATTTAAAATTTGTACACAAAATTCATGACATATTGTTCATTCAAAAAAAAAAATAAAAAAAAAAATTTTTTTAAAATAATATTAACCCCCCCCCCCCTTAAATAACATGGGAAAATTTATTTTTTATGCTTTGGAATTTTGTAGCTCACGGTGGGACCGATACTTTTGAATGTTCAAATAATATTCTTATGGGAAATGTGACACTCTACAAAAAAGGTCTCTTATAATTTTTCGATATTTTTATTTCTTCAAAAGTAATTCGAAGTTAAAATTAGATTGACGGTAAATTTTTACATTTTTTAAAATTTTTGACGCAACCATCAACTTTATCCGAAAATTTTAGAAGACATTTTTTGTAGAGCATTTTATTTCCTACAACTTATCTCAGAGAAAATTTTCGATATTTCACTTAAGTCATATGTTATTTGCAATTAACTGAAAATTTTCTTAAATAATCTAAATTTTGTTGCTTAAAATTAATTATATTAAATTTTCAGTTAATTACGAATAACTTACGACTTATGAGAAATATCGAAAATTTTCTCTAAGATAAGTTGTAGGAAATAAAATGCTCTACAAAAAATGTCCCCTGAAATTTTCGGATAAAGTTGATGGTTGCGTCAAAAAATTAAAAAAATGTGAAAATTTATCGTCAATCTAACTTTAACTTCGAATTACTTTTGAAGAAATAAAAATATCGAAAAATTATAAGACACCTTTTTTGTAGAGCGTCAAATTTCCCATAAGAATATGTCTTGAACATTTAAAAGTATTGGTCCCACCGACAGCTACAAAATTCCAAAGCTTAAAAAATAAATTTTCCCATGTTATTTAAACGGGAAATAGAAAATCGCGATGCGGCAGTTGTAAATATTAATATTAACAGCTCAAAATTTCACAGTATTTTTTTTTTCTATGAAACAGGTTCAAAAGTTTCATTTAGATAAAAAAAAAACGCCTGTGAAAATTAGAGCTCTTAATATTAACATTAAGAGGTTTCTCATCGCATTTTTCTATTTTCCATAAGAATAACATGGAAAAAAATTTTTTTACGTCTTCTGATTTTTATAAGTAGCTAACGATGCATCATCGGAATAATTGGCAGGCATATTTTTATAGGGAATTCAATGCTCTACAAAAAAAGATTCTTATCATTTTTTTAAGAATCCATTTATTCAAAAGTTATTTGAGGTTGAAGTCAAATTCACATTAAATTTTGAGATTTTCTTACTTTTTCGGCGAAACTATCAGACCTGTTACAAAATATTATTGGGCCTTTTTTGTAGACAATTTATTCCCTAGAAGTTATTTTCAATAAAGTTTTTTCGAATTCTGCATTGTTTTCTAGTTATTTTTATTTTAATGTCAAGCTCTTATAATCGATCAGAAGACTATTTGTTTTATGAGCATGACATTAAAGAAAACTTGCTAAGGAAATCGATGATTTTCGAAAAATTCGGAAAGTTATTGTTTTCACCCCGATTTTCGAAAAGCGAGTTTTCATTAGATGTCGACGTTTTGAGGTCTTAGGGAGCTATTCTAATTATTTTTAGAATGATGTCCAAGTGTCTGTCTGTATGTGTGTGTGTGTGTGTGTGTTTTTTTTTTTTTTTTTTTTTTTTTTATAATGAAGAGTTTAGGGCGAATGCTTTATGCACTGATAGACGCGGGTGTCCCGCGTGTCGGGCTGATGGCACACCACCTTACCGACTAAACCCGAGATTTCTCTCTCTCTTCCTCTGTGGCCTTTTGATTCTCCCGCGGCACCACCGGTAGGTATTACTTTGCGGGAGAGGCCGTTAGCCGTAGCTCTTCTTCCATCGTTGTCAGGCAACGTTACGTCCCCCGTCCCACTGTGGTTGGTCTGAGTGGATGAGGGGTTGGCGTTCCTTGCTATCTCCTAGGCTGTCTGTTGTTCTGGCGTCATGTTCTTTCTCTCGCGCTTTCGTCTGCGCAATTCCTTCACCACGACAGCAGCGAAGGTACTTATGGCCTTCCATGCCGCCTCCGACGACAACATCTGTTCCACTAGGTCATCCGGGGTCAGACGTATATTTAGCTCCTTCTCGACGGTGCTTCGAGTAGCACTGAAGCGCGGGCACTCGAAGAAAGTGTGCTCGGTATCCTCATCAACTCCGAGGCACGTTGGACAATCTGTAGCATCGTCATAGTTAAATTTATGAAGGTACTTCCGGAAGCACCCGTGCCCGGAGAGCACCTGTGTGAGATAGAAATTGAGTTCTCCGTATGGTCGTTTCACCCATTTCTCCACATTCGGGATAAGTCGATGTGTCCATCGTCCCTTAGTGGAGGTATCCCACATCCGTTGCCAGCGATCGAGGCTTAGTTCTCTTGCCTCGATTCTCGCCTCAGCTGACTTCTGCTGGTACAGCGACCTCCGTTCCTTAGCCAATAGCTCAATGGGAACCATTCCAGCGAGGACGTTTATAGCATCCGTGGAGACTGTGTGAAAAGCACAGGCCACCCTTAAGGCACTGATCCGGTAAGGCGCTGCTGCCATCCTATGGTACTTGTCCACCGGCAGTGCATCAGTCCATATGGGTATGCCATAGGTGAGCACTGAGGTAGTCACGGAAGACATCAGCTGTCTCCTTTTTTGCCTGGGGCCACCAACATTGGGCATAAGCCGAGACAATGTGGTTGCCACCACAGCGGCTTTGGCGCTGATTTGCTCTACGTGTTCTTTGAACTTGAGCCTGGCGTCCAACGTCACGCCAAGATACCGAATGAACGGCTGAGATGTCATCTCGCTGTCACCAACTCTGAGCCTAACCGTCTCCATCGCCTTCCTGCTGGTCACAAAAAGAGCCTCCGTCTTATGTTCCGCAAGCTGCAGTCCGACGGAGGACATCCACTTGCCGATCTCTTCGAAAGCCCGGTCGAAGAGCGCAATTATCTCCTCTCGGAGTTTCGAGACGATCTCCACCGCTACGTCGTCTGCGAATGCCACCAGATTCACCCCTCGAGGTAGTCTCAGTAGCAATAGTGCGTTGTACATTATGATCCACAAAAGAGGACCCAGGACTGAGCCTTGAGGAACTCCTCCACTCACTCTGTACGTCTTCGGTCCATCTTCTGTGTCGTACATGAGGTACCTGTCACTCAGGTAACTCGCCACTATCCTCTGAAGGTACCATGGGACGTTGAGCTTCTTGAGGGCCTCCATGATACACTTCCATCTCGCCGAGTTGAAGGCATTTTTAATATCAAGAGTAGCGATCATGCAGTACTGCTTAGATCCTCTCGTATACCTCTTTCCCGAGACAGCTTCTTTGGCTATATTCACCACTTTGTTGATCCCATCCAGGGTGGAGCGCGACTTCCTGAAGCCATATTGGTCATCTGCCAGCAGAGGATCAACAAACTTCTCAATCCTATTACGGATGACCCGCTCGTAGATCTTACCGACTGTATCCAGCATGCAGAGTGGACGATAGGACGATGGTTCGTCCGGAGGCTTTTTCCCCTTGGGGAGGAGCACTAACCTCTACCATTTCCACTTCTCAGGGAAATTAACTTCCTTGAGACATGTATTGTACATGTCCAAGAACATTGATGGTGCTGCCTTTATGGCTGTCTTCAACGCCATGTTTGGTACTCCATCCATACCAGGAGTTTTATTGTTACCCACCTTCATTGTTGCAACGCGCAGCTCCTCTTCCGTGATGGGTGGAATATCCTCATGCGTGTTCTCTTCGATGTTGAAGTCCTCCTCCTGTTGCTCCGGGAAAAGGGTTGTTACGATTTTCTCGAGTAGCCCTGGACAGGTTGGTGGTGGCATGGGCTGGCTTTTAAGCCGTGTCATCACTACTTTGTACGGCCTACCCCACGGATCACTGTCTACTTCACTGAGAAGTTCGTTCCAGCTTTCCGTAGTTGGCTTGCTTGATGGCCCTTTTGAGCTCCCGTCTGGTGTCCTTGAACTTTTGCTTTAATGCAAGGAACGTGGATTTGCCCCGAGCCCGTTTGGCTAACCTTCGAGTTCGGTGACACTTCGTTCGAAGGCCAGCCATCTCCTCGCTCCACCAGTGCACCGGAGGATGGTGTTCGTTGGCTCTCTTCTGTGGCATAGTCGCGTCGCATGCATCGGTCACCCTCAGCATGACTGCTTCCACCTTCGCCGCTGCATGGCTATCTCTAAGAGGTCTAGTGTCAAGCACTTCGCAGAACAAGTCTTCGTCAAAGAGCTTGACTTTCCAGCCCAGTGAGTTCGTCCTTGGTGGTTTCACCCCCCTTTTCTGGTCCGCATTTATCTCCCACAGAATAGCCTGGTGGTCGCTGTGAGTGTAGATATCAAGAACCTTCCACGAGGAGCGGTTTCCTCGCACTAAACTGCTGCTCACAAAAGTCAGATCAACGATGGATGAGGCTCCTCCCTTGACGAAGGTAGGCTCATTACCCGTGTTGAGCAGGACTACGTCCAATGAGGACATCGCTTCCAGCAGAGCTTGCTCCTTCCCGTTTGTCTTCTTGCTGCCCCAATCTACAGCCCAGGCGTTAAAGTCTCTGGCTATGGTCACCGGGAAACGACCTTTGGCATCTCTGACCAGCCGGTCGAGAAAGTCCTCAAACTTGTCAATCGTCAGGCTCGGCGGAGCGTAGCAACTATAATAATGAACACCCTTGACCTTTGCTCTCACGCAGCCGCTCTCAGATTAGTCCACAGCATCCTGAAAAGGAAGCTTTCCACAAGACCAGATTGCAGCCTTCCCACTCCCATCGAAGACCCAAGGCTGGGTGTCCAGGTGTTCGTAGGGTTTGGAGAGAATGGCCAAGTCTATCTTCAGCTCCCGCACTGTCTGCAGCAACAGATCTTGCGCGACCTCACAATGCGCGAGGTTGAGCTGAAGCACTCTCATTTTCGGCGTTTAAGAGTCGCCTGGAGTGCTTGTGTGTATGCAGGACAACGAATACTTCCCGCAATGTGGTTTGCGGGTTTGTCACCTCTCTTTGCCTAGCAAAGTGTGTGTGTGTGTGTGTGTGTGTGTGTGTGTGTGTGTGTGTGTGTGTGTGTGTATGTGTGTGTGTGTATGTGTGTGTGTATGTGTGTGTGTATGTGTGTGTGTGTGTGTGTGTGTGTGTGTGTGTGTGTGTGTGTGTGTGTGGATCTGAATGCTCTATAACTTTTTGAATAATAAACCGATTTGAATGGTTAAGGTGGCAATCGAAAGAGCTTGTTGGCCATCAACTTTCCTGAAAATTTCAGATCATTTGATCAAGTAAACTCGAAAATATTTGCGAACTAGCTGCTTCCCGCCTGCTTCGCTGAGCATTTTGTAATGTTAGATGACTCTATATTTTGTTTTAATTATTGACATCAATATTCTAGCATTTACCGTTAGAACATCAAGAAATATTCTTATTCGCTGGCACATTTCAATGTAAAAAAAAAGTTGTGAGTGGTAAAACCACAGGATAGAGTCAATTGTTTATATGTACTTCGGCTAGCCCCATAACAGTCGGCCCTAAGTTTATCATGAGGCAAAGGTAGAAAAGATATCCCCTCACCTACGCATGCGCACTACACCGCTTGCCCCACTTCTTCGCGGCAAGAAACACGCAGTGCTTATTATAATATTAAATAAAGATATCGCAATAATTTTTTTTTTTTTAAGGGCCAAGTGTCTAAAAAATAAAACTTTGAAAACTTAATTGAAATCTATCCAATAGTTTTTCCGTGATGCTCGCACAACTGCAGACCTCTATCATTTTATTTATATAGATTACGAAAAAAAAAAAATTTTATTTTTTATTTTTTTATTGATTTCTCAGAAACGAGTCGAACGATCGACTTCAAAATCTAATCAGCTCTAGAACTTTATAAAAGGCCTTGATCGCCGCCTTAACCATTTCAATTGGTTAATTCGTTCGAGAGCTATCGTTGGAGAAAGAAATGGTGAAAACGGGTTTTTCCAAATATCTTCGAAACGGCTAAACCGATCGATTCCAAGAAAACGCGCCGATTGCCACCTCGAACGTCTAAATCGGTTCATTAGTTCGGAAGATATCGACGCTGAAAAGTTAAAAAAATAATGTCAAATGTTATTTTTCCGAATAAATCAAAATATAGTGTACTAAAATGTGTCTAAAATCATACCAACTCTTCCTCTTTATAGTCTCTTTCGATCATCATATAATGTCTTTAACTTGTTCTTTAGTTTAAATCACATTATCAGCAAAAAATTGAAAAAACCCAGTTTTCAATATTTTTCTCGGATATTTCATATATTATTGCTCTGACCTAAGTCAAAACTCATTCAAATCTTGATTTTGATCACTGACATTGATTTCTGCCTCAATACATTTATTTCATAGAACATAATCGGGAATAAAAATTTAAAAACCGCTTCTTCATTAATGATTTTCGATTCTTAACTTTTCAAACTCTAGCATAAAACGTAACTTGTTAGAGCCTAAAAAGCTCATAATAAAATAATTGCATGTTATAGCATTTTTAAGCTCGAAGAGCTCGAAAATATATTCACTGTAACGTTTTCAAGGTCTTTGAGCTCGAAAAAAGCGGGAAGTTTTGAGGCTGGCCCGCAGGGCCAACCGACGCCCAGATTTTTTTTAAAGTCATCCAAGTATTCCTGAACACGTACGTCTAAAGTACGTTTTACAATTATCCCTCTCATGCTACTTGCCAGACCAAGTCAGCTGAGCTAAAATAAGAAAATTAAAAAAAAAAACAAAATCCTGTTCTTAAAAGTAAATTCTGATGGATGATAAGGAGTCTTTCTCGTAAGTCTATGGAAAATCGTATTAAAGTTTAATAAAAAATAAAAATAAAAAAACATATGTGCGGACACGGTAATACTTGTTACTACGTTATCGTATTGGTAATGTAGTCAGAGTTTTGTCGAGTAGTCTCGTGTAATATATATATTTATACTTCTATATACGAAATAGAGAGCATAGCAGCAGAGATGGAAATAAAAGAGAGAATCAATTGTGAAGCTTATAAAGTAACGCCGCTTAGGAGGTATAAGAATATGCTGCGTCACGAAAATAACTATGGGATTTTCCCGTTCACTCGTGTGGAATGTAGCACGTGAAGCGAATTTCCGTTCGCTCTATGGAAAAAAATTTATATTTCACATTCATCCATAGATAATTCATTTATATTACATGTATAATTATTTTAATTTCTTTTCATATTATTTTCATATGATTCTATATGAATATTAGGGTGGCGCAAAAAAACCGACTATTTTTTTTTTTTCCATCTCGCATGAAAATTTGTTGGTTTACGATGTTTTAAGAAGCCTCTCCACAAATCAGCTCGATAAAAAATTTTTAAGAGGTCGCTCACGAATTTTGAAAATATCAAAAATGATCGAAATTCGGATTTTCATTTTAAAATTTGTTTTTTTCTCGTGGCAGCAATAGTTTATATTTGTAAAATCATGACTATGCTGAAAATTTCAGCCCAAAATTTAAATATTTAAACGGCGCTCAAGAATTTTGAATGTTTCCGAGCGCAGTCTCTTGGACGTTTTTGAGCGACCCTTAAATATTAATAATAAAGCTTCTCGATTTTTTCACCATCAATTTGCATGACAATGAATGAAAATATAACCCGAGAAATATAAATAATAAGTTATTTACATACTTTTTTATTTTTTAATCCAATTTGTAGGTTTTTTCACTCATTCAAAACTTACCAAATTTTATTGTTTAAGACTGTCCTGTATATTTTTGGTTATGCAAAAGTTATATTTAAGTGGAATGACAATAATTGAGTTATAAAAACTAATTCAAACTATTAGTTACATATTATCAGTTAATATTCGAAATTCTTGAGCGCCGTTTAAATATTTAAATTTTGGGCTGAAATTTTCAGCATAGTCATGATTTTACAAATATAAACTATTGCTGCCACGAGAAAAAAAAAAATTTTTAAATAAAAATCCGAATTTCGATCATTTTTGATATTTTCAAAATTCGTGAGCGACCTCTTAAAAATTTTTTATTGAGCTGATTTGTGGAGAGGCTTCTTAAAACATCGTAAACCAACAAATTTTCATGCGAGATGGAAAAAAAAAAAATAGTCGGTTTTTTTGCGCCACCCTAATGAATATCTTCGTTATAGCATTTATATAATTATTTATTCAAGTTTTTAAATACACTGGTCACAAAAATTAAAGGATATTCCAAAAATTTGAAATTTATAGGTAATTTTCAGGGTTCCATGCGTTTTGATCCCCAAGACAAAATACCCCCGGACAAAATATCTCCGGACAAAATATCTCGATGACAAAATATCACCATGCAATAATCAATAATTTTTCAATTCATATTCTGATAATAAAATATTAAATACTTAAATACTCTCATGTAGTTTACATAATGAAAATCGAATCAACAACTTATTACAAGTATATAATATCATGATATTTTTATAATATAATATGCAAGTTCAACATTATAAAAATTTTTTTTTATTATTATTGTCATCAACATTTATACTTTGTTATATCACTGTTTATATATTCTGAGTATTTTTTCATCAACATAATTATCACATAATATATATAACAGGAGTTTACTACACATCAATGATATTACAATATTTATTAAAAATTAATTGTACCATTATGAATTGATCATATATGATCCCTCGCAGATTTGAATCACGGTGGAAACACCGTGGAAGTGTAAACACCGTGGATCCACCGAGATTACACGGTGGGTTTGTTACATTTCACCACCGGGTATACACAGTGTATCCACTGTGATTACGCGGTGGATACACCGTGGAACCACGGTGGCTTGACCACTGTGTATACACGGTGTTTCCACTGTGATTACGCGGTGTATCCACCGTGATTTCACGGTGGTTTTGTACTATTTCACCACCGTGGTTCCACGGTGTATCCACCGCGTAATTACAGTAACACCGTGTATACACAGTGGTCAAGCCACCGTGGTTCCACGGTGTATCCACCGCGTAATCACAGTGGTAAAATAGAACAAACCCACCGTGTTTCCACCGTGATTCAAATCTGCGAGGGATAAAATAATTTTTTTTTTTCTGAATAATCAACTCAATACTTAATGTTTAGTTATAATAAAGAAAATTTAAATAATTAGATATCATTCGACACAGAGAAAATACAAACGAATAATTACTCTCGAGGTGGCATTTCAATGCATACGAACTTTTTAGCGCCAAAATTCAAATGATGATATAACATAATTTATTCATCATACAATATATAAATTATGGAAATAGTATATTACGCACCTAGGGAGGAAAGTAGGTCATTCCAACCCACGTGATATTGTCACCCGAGCCGAAGGCGAGGGTGACAAAAACGCGAGTTGGGATGTCCTACTATCCTCCCGTGGTGCGTATACGATTTTTTGTCACACCAGGACCGAAAGTTCGTGCATATAAAACATTTAAAAAATAAATATTATTACTGCAGGTTAAGAAGAGTTATATACTCAACTTTTTTCTATAATACGTAACAAATATTTACAATAAATGAATTCAGTTGCACGAATGGGGTCCAGGGGCGAAGCCCCCCATTAAAAAAAAATACAAAATCGAAATTTAGTTGTTTTAAAAACAACTAAACGAATTCATTTCAAGTAAATAATAAATCTGAGAAAATGAATAATGTGAAAGTTTATAACACATTATTTTATCACCTTTTTTACTATTTTCAAATTAACATCGATAAAATTAAACAATTCATTGGAATACAATTAAGGAATAATTAATGATAAATCGTATAATTTTTTTTATAACTAACAATATTTTTAATGTTTTATATTGAACAAACGAACGATATAAAATTTAATTATTTTCTTTATCATTGGCCAAATCTTTATAATTATTCATTATTAAATGATTTATTTTACATTTTTTAAAAGTCACGTATCGAGAGTTCATTGTCAAGGAGTCAATAATTTCTTCAGTAATTTGATTTTTGTTATTTTGTGTGTTACGTTTACTTGATTTTTTCCATTTATTATTGCTGTCATAAGGCCAATTGGAGATAGGTTGAAGTGGATCTTTCTTAGAAGTATGTATGCGCAAGATCGGTTCAGTGTGAGGTGATAAATTTGTATTTTCATCACAGTGAGATGAGGAGTCTAAATCCAAAACAGGCTCAGATTCTGGTGACTCTGGTATGATGTAAGAACAAGATGGTGCAGGATTTGGAATTTCAGCAGGTGGCATTGTTCCATTCGGATGGCAAGAAGAAGAAGAAGAAGTAGGCTGATCCGATGTTATGATTTGATCAAAAATTTTCTTCCTATTCGCTAACGAATGTTCTACGTAACCTTCTGCTGCACTACTCGACATCCACCCTCCAAGTTGCTTAATTGCCAACATATTAGCACCCGAGTTAGCAAGTAATGTAGCAGAGGTTCGACGAAAATAATGCCCGGTATATTTATCAAGATCTTCCAATTGTAGTCGTAACGCAATAGTCTTTGGGACATCACTGAATTTATTTTTTCCAATGACTTGGCGAGTACAGTGTCTTTTTTGATAATAGATAAAAAATCTATTTGTGTCAATATCCTTGGGGCGCAGAAGAATATACTTTTTTACATGGTCGTAAAATTCTTTGCCAATTATGAAAATACGCGGATAGTAATTTTTTGTATCTTTTATAGTCACAATAAATTGGTTACCCGTGTCTTCTACATCTTGTGTAGTAATATTACAGAACTCTATTGTTTGTAGTGCACCAGATATTCCAAAAATTAAAATGACCTGTAAGTAATAATCTAAACGTAAATTTTTTTTTATTCCATTGTGTAAATGGAAATATTGTAAATATATAAATTTAAATGTATAAACTGTAAATAATTGAATTGTAAATAATATCATATTTTTCTATTTTTTACTTACTTTCATACAAAGATAAATGCGATCATCGCATTCATTAATGAAATCTTTAATTTGGCTGAGAGTCAACACTTTTACTTTTTTAGGGATATAACCTTTGGCCTTGTTTTTAATAAAAGCTTTTAAATTATTATAATTATTGATATTAATATCGTCCCTCAGATTCAAAGTGGTTTTGAGCATCGACCACCTTCCCCATAATGTTGAGGGTCTCATTATTTGAGACAAATCATTAAAATAAATTAAAAAAATTTTTACATTAAATGAAATCAGTTTATTTTTTTTTCTCCATGATAAAAAATCATCATAAACTAAATCATAACGGGCCATAGATTTTTCCGGTAACAAATTATTCGTAATAGCCTCAGCTTCTTTATCAAAATCTCTCAATATTTCTTCTCCATCATCAATGTCAAATGAATTTTCGGAGCTACTCATTTTCAATATTTAAAAATTTATAAAATACAAAAACTATTTATTTTTTAATTTTACACTATCTTTATAATTAATTATATAAATATTCGTATAAATATTTAATTTTAAACCGTTATTTATATTAAGCAAGCACTGTTAATAAGTCGTTGCTCGGAAACATAAAAAAGTTACACGCATGAGCATAAAAATTAAAGCATGCGCATTGACTAATTAATTATTTAGCCGGGAGGGAATATGGCACTTTCGTCCCTTAAAATAAGGCTGGAAAGCGAACTTTCAGTCAAGGTGAGATGAAAACACATATATATATTTATAAGTTTTTTCAGAAAATATATGTGCAAATTACTAGCAGCGTAAAAAATTAATTAATATCAAGAGGATATTTTATCAAAGGTTTACTTCGTCTTGGTGATATTTTTTAATCGAGATATTTTGACCGGGGATCAAAACGCCTGCTACCGATTTTCAGAAGGCTGTTACTTGGGTTCCACCATGATCTCCCCAGACGAAATCTCCCCACGAAAAAATCTCCCCATGACAAAATCTCCCCCCGACAAAATCTCTCCAAGACAAAATTTGTTGAACACAATCTCTATAATCGAGATCTTCCCTATTTAAAAATATTGATTTCAATAATCTTGTTATTATTTATTTCGATGTTTGGTATTTAGTGGCCATTTAAATATAGTGGAAACCTAAACATGCAAACCTTCTCAATAAGACAATTTATAGATGAATTGAGAAAAATATAGATAGCCCGAACTGGGAATCGAACCCAAACCAATTCGATATCGCGCCGAGTGCTCTACCAGTTGAACTATCCGGCACTATACTATATTCCGTTCAATTTGATCTATAACTTATTGAGCCACACCGTCCATCGTACGGTAATACACCATTTGAATATAGTGGAAACCTAAACATGCAAACCTTCTCAATAAGCACATAAAATTTGAGTGTGTCATATTAAAAATAGATCTACACATATGTTTGAAATCGTACTGTGCCCTTTTTTCACAGATTTTGGGTGGGTATTATTTTGGAAATAGGTCAACACATATGCTTGGAATAGTACGGTAACCGTTTGTCGAAAAACCGGTAATTATTTTTCCACTTAAAATATATTTTTCTGAAAAAGATTTATCGACAGGATATTATGTCACGAATTTTTGACTCTTGAATACTTATTCCGGGGACATTTTGTCTATCGGATAATTTGTTTTCGGATATTTTATCGCAGATATTTTGTCGGGAATATTTTATCCTACCAAAAACAGATTCTCTGTATAAAATCGCGCCAAGTACATGTTTAAAATTTTTTATAATTAAGAAAAGATTCTTTTTACAAAAAAATGAATCAAATCGAAAAAATACCAAGTACCTAATATAATTCGAAATCATGGAAAACATTTTCATAGAATTGAACAAAAAATTGAAAAAAAAAATTTCAATGTACTTGGTGTGCGTTACTAAATTTATTTAAGCAAAATTAATTTCTAGAATTGATTTCGCATATAAATTATTTTCTAATAAAATTGAATGATATTCTTTTTTTCCAGTTTATAAGCACACCAAGTACATTGAAATTTTTTTTTTTCAATTTTTTGTTCAATTCTATGAAAATGTTTTCCATGATTTCGAATTATATTAGGTACTTGGTATTTTTTCGATTTGATTCATTTTTTTGTAAAAAGAATCTTTTCTTAATTATAAAAAATTTTAAACATGTACTTGGCGCGATTTTATACAGAGAATCTGTTTTTGGTAGGATTTGTCTTTTTTTTGTCGTGTTGATTGAGGTTGATTTTAATCTACACTATTAGAAATCGAGTTATAATTTAAGACACGTGAGCATATATTGTTTATAGTATTATTTTGTAGAAACAATAAAATTGTTTGTTAACAATTATAGTAATAATTTTGTACTGCTAAATATCATAATCTGATTAATCAATTTTTATAAAACAAAGAGCTGCAGTTATTTAAGGACAGTTCCCTTTAAAGTTAACGTCAAATATATACGTCAACGTCGGACTTTTTCCCTAATAGCACAGTTTGCTTGAGCAAAAGCTTACTGTACAAAAGTTTCGTTGAATTTTTCGTCAATTTTCAGGCAAATTTTTGCATCAATTTATTGTTAATTTGACTTAAAAAATTGTAAAGTAATTTTTTACCATAAAATTGTAGACAATTTTATGTATAAATTTGCTTACCTTCTGAAGTGGTATGAATGAACATTACCGACTTTTTTGTGTAGTCAAAATTTACCTCTAAATTGAGGAAAAATTAACGGCAAATTTTTCTTTCCAACTTTTGCTGTCAAATTGTCGGCAAATTTGGACAGCAAATTTCAGGCAATTTCAATGTCAAATTACCGTCAATTTCAAGCTAAAGTGGCTATTAGGGTTACTGTCAGGCAATGACGTTAAGTTGATTAAAAATTTAATTTTAACCCTGAACCGCAAGTTAATTTCAAGCTACTGCCGTATTCTGAAGCCAACTTAAAAAAAAAAGTATTATCCAGCCAAGCTTGCCAGAAACTTTTTCGTTAAGGTAGCCGAAAATGTTTCACTGCAGAACTTACTGAGTAAGGTGTGGCTATCAGGGTAATTGTTGTCAAAAATGGAAAAGCCTCAAGTTGACGGATATTTCACAAAAAATTCAAGGAAGTGGTTACGTCCTCAGTGGCCTCATGTGCCTCCACCTGTCAATCAATTAGTGAACTTGAAAAACATAAATAGCTTGTATACAAGCTGACGTCAGTAACGAAAATGCCCAAAATTGACAGATATTTGACGAAAAATTCAAGAAAACTTTTATTCTAGTTTTGCTGTCAAATTGTCGGCAAATTCGGACAGCAAACTTTAGTAATTTTAATTGTTAAATTTCCTGAAATTCGCTGCTCAAATTTGTCGACAATTTGACAGCAAAAGTTGAAAATATAAATTTGTGGCTAATTTTTCTTCAATTTAAAGGTACCCTGATAGCCAAGTTGGCCGCAACTTGTCAACAACCTACTGCCGGAACCTGTCGCCAGATTGGCCGCAAGAATTCGCATTTCCATAAGTTGTCGGCAACTTTCCGAGGAACTTGTCGACAACTCTCAGCTCGTGTAACTGTTGCCGACAACTTGTCTACAAGTTGCTCAGAAACTTGGTGACAGGTTGCGGCAGTAGATTGTCGCCAAGTTTTTGAGCAACTTGTAGCCAACATGTAGTCAACAGTTACACGAGCTGAAAGTTGTCGACAACTTGTCGTCAAGTTGGTTGCAACTCAGGTACACCAACTTTCTGATTAGGAACTCTGGCTATCAGGGTAACTTTTTACGAAAAAAAAAGTAGGTAATGTTCATTCTTACCAATTCAGAAGGTAAGCAAATTTATCCATGAAATTGTCTACAATTTCACGATAAAAACATACTTAACAATTTTTCCACTCAAATTAACAATAAATTGACAAAATTCGCCTGAAAATTGACGACAACTTTTTTCTAGTTAACTTTTGAAGTGAATTTGCATTTTAGTTCGGGCAGGAAATTTACGTCAAATTCAATAGCAAGTTGCCCACAAATTGACGTAAAAAATGGAAAAATCCAAAGTTGACGAAAATTTGACGAAAAATTCGAGGAAACTTTTGTAAAGTAAACTGTTGCTAAAGCAAACTGCCCTAATAGCACAGTTTTTATAGGGTATATTTCTATACTAAATCTTACTGACCCTAATAGCACACCCTAATAGCCACTTTAGCTTGAAATTGAAGTACCTCGACATTGAAATTGCCTGAAATTTAGTGCCCGAATTTGCAGACAATTTGACAGCAAAAGTTGGAAAAAAAATTTGCGGTTAATTTTTTACTAGAAAAAAAAATCGGTTTGTCAGTTGACCCTGCGGGCCAGCCCCAAAACTTCCCACTGTTTTCGAGCTCAAAAACCTCGAAAACATTATTGTGAATACATTTTCGAGCTCTTCGAGCTCGAAATTACGTTTGTATGCTGTTGATTTAGAAAAAAATAGTTTTTTACTATTTTTTCTCCAACGATATCTCTCAAACGAATAAACCGATTAAGACGGTTGAGGTGGAAATCGAGTCGTTTTATCAAGTTCTAAAGCTGATCAAATTTTGAATTCGATTTATCGAGTCGTTTTTGAGATATTTCATAAAAAATAAAAAAAATTTTTTTTTTAATTCTTTCGACAACGGTTTCTCTTTAACGAATGAACCGATTTTGATGGTTGAGGTGGCATTCGACGCGGCTTATAAAGCTCTAGAGCCCAGTCCATTTTGAAATCAATCCATCGAGCACATTAAAAGTTATCCAAAAAAAACATTTTTGAAAAAATTTTATTTTCGGAATATCTCTGAACGAGCCCTACCGATCAAGCTCAATTTTCTTACAGCTTCAAGATATTGACGAGCCGCGTCGAACGACACCTCTAAGTTCCAAATCGGTTCATCCGTTCAAAAGATACAGGTATTTACATACGTACGTACATACATACATACATACACTCGGACATCATCTTGAAATTAGTCAGAATAGCTTTCTAGGACCTCAAAACGTCGACATCTGATGAAAATTCGATTTTCGTAAATCGGACCGAAACCAATAACTTTCCGAATTTTTGAAAATTTACAATTTTCTTAGCGGTAAGTTAAAAAGTCGGTAATGTTCATTCTTACTATTTCAGAAGGTAAGCAAATTTATACATAAAAATGTCTACAATTTGAGGGTAAAAAAATACTTTATAAGTCAAATTAACAATAAATTGATGTAAAACTGTCTGAAAAATTTTGTTTAGTCAGCTTTTGAAGTGAATTTGCATTCTAATTCGGGTAGTAAATTTACGTCAAATTGTATTGCGAGTTGTATAGAAATTGACGTCAAAAACGGAAATGTCCGAAGCTGACGGAAATTCGAGGAAAAATTCAAGGAAACTTTTGTAAGTAATCTTTTGCTAAAGCAAACTGTGCTATTAGGACAAAGGAAAGTGTTGGAGAGCAAGCAGGTTACCTTCAAATTGACAGTAAATAGTCTGTTAAGTTGAATTCACTTTGACTACAAGTATTAATGTCAGACATTGACGCTAAGTTAATTGAAAGTTTCATTTCAAGTTGACGACAAGTTTTTCTGTCAAATTACATTAAAGCTACTGCCGTATTTTGAAGCCAACTCAAAGGAAAGTATTATATCCAGCTAAGGTTTGCCAGAAACTTTCTCGTTGAGTTAGCCGAAAGTGTTGCTCTGTAGACCTTACTGAGTAATGTGTGGCTATCAGGGTAGGGTTGATGCAAACTTGATGTAAACTTACCGTTAATTTCAAGTGAAACTTTCAATAAGCTTAACCCTAATAGCCACTTTAGCAGTTCGGCAAAAATGTGCCACGGCTTGTCTAGAGGAAATATGTACGTTTCCCTAGACGAGCCGTGGCACATTTTCACCGAGCCACTTTAGCTTGAAATTAGCTGCCCGAATTCATCGACAATTTAACAGTAAAAGTTTGAAAGAAAAATTTGCGGTTAATTTTTGCTAAATTTAGAGGTAATTTTTTACTAGAAAAAAAAAGTCGCTAATGTTCGTTCTTATCATTTCAGAAGGAAAGCAAATTTATACATGAATATGTCTACAATTTGAGGGAAAAAAAAATCTTAACAATTTTTGAGTCAAATTAACAATAAATTGATGTAAAACTTTGCCTCAAAATTGACGAAAAATTTTTTCTAGTCAGCTTTGGAAGTGAATTTGCATTCTAATTCGGGTAGTAAATTTACGTCATATTGTACAGCAAGTTGTAAAGACATTTTATGTATAATTTGCTTATGATCTGAAATGCAAAGAACGAACGTTACCAACAATTACTTTCTATAAAAGATTACCTCTAAATCGAGCAAAAATTAACCGCAAATTTTTCTTTTCAACTTTTACTGTTAAATTATTGGCAAATTTGGGCAGGAAATTTCAATGATGTCAAATTACAGTCAATTTCAAGCTAAAGTGGCTATTAGAGGAGTTAATTTGCAGTTGAGATGACTATCAGGGTAAATTTCATATCAAACTATAGTAAAAAATATAGACTGGAGCTCCACTGGTGGCAAAAAAAAATTAATTATTGCTGTAGAAAAATATATATCATTTACTGAATCATGGCATTTCTTAAAAGTTTTTATTCTCTGGCAGTGCCCTTTTCGCATGAATAAAATTGTAAAACTTAAAAATGGGGGTGCTATAGTATATGCTGGCCTAATTTCATTATTTAAATTAGTTCTCATTACTAAAATGGGTAAAGTTTCATAATTTTATGACGAACAATCAATCATCTTTCGACTGAAAAAGGAATATTCTAAAAATTTTGTTTTTTAAAAAAGTTTTTAAAAATTGGAGCTAAATACCGTTCGGTCTACGGTATAGAGACATGGCAGGCTCGCGCCATGACACTTCACACATATACATGTGTGTTTAAACGTGTACTTGGCGCGAGACACTACCGTGTCTCCTGATCCGCGAATTACGAGTCGTGCTACCACTATAATGATTTCTACACTTACGACTGGAATCGTGTTCAGATTTTTTTTTCATTTTATGTGTATATCATAAATAAATAGAATGTGTTACACATACATGTATGAAATTATGGAAAATTCCCAGCCCAAATTTGACATCATCCTCAATTGCAAGAACTTGACGTAAACTTACTGTGAAGTTAATCAAAATCACTGAACGTCAAATTTTTGAAGTGATAGTATGGCCATCAGGGATTGGACTGGTAAAAATAATTTTAGAAATTTTATCCTGAAGAGACTTTGTCATAGGGAAATTTTGTCGTGGTGAGATTTTGCCAAGGAGATTTTGTCGGGGAGATTTTGTCCAGAGAGATAAAGTCGTGTTACCGTTACTTGGCGAAAAATGTTAGTGGGACAAAAAAAAAAGCAAATTAAAGCTCAAGGTTTCAAGTTTTCAGATCCTCAGCTTACATATTTTTATCACTGATAGTTTTTAAGTAATTATGAAAAAATTGAAGCAAAAATCTAGGCATTGGTTGGCCCTGCGGACCAGCCCCAAAACTTCCTGCTCCAGGAGCTCAAAAACATTAGTGCAAATACATTTTCGAGCGCTTCGAGCTCGAAGTTACCCTTGCGTGTGATTGTTTCTTTATGAGATAATCAAGCTCAAACAAGTTAGGTTTTATGTTAAAGTTTGAAAGCTTATGAATCGAAAATCGTTAATAAACAAGCTTTTTTTAAAATCTTATTCCCAATTATGTTCAATAAAATGAATGTATTCAGGCAGAAATCAAATTAAGTGATCAAAATTAAGATGTAGATGAGTTTTGAGTTAGATCGGAGCGTTAATATATAAAAAATCTGAAATAGTATATTACACTACAAGGGCAGAAAGTTGAAATGCTTGCACTGCGCGCCATGATGCCCGAGGCTTTGCCGTTCTAATTCCCAGACACTTTCCAGATACTTTTCAGACATTTTCCAGACACTTTTCAGACCTCGACTTGCCATCGACTTTCCCTCGAGATGACTGATTGATGACCGATAGATTACTGACTAAAAGCTGACAAATAACCATTAGTCTCGGAGTTTTTAGCGTTTTGAATTTAAGCCACGCCTCCTAGGCGAAAGCAGCGCCACTTTAACGTTATAGACTGTGTCGGTAAATGTCTCGTCTTAGTTTTATTAAATTTTATAAAAAAACATTTTTATAAAATAAATAAAGACATTTAGGGTAATTTTTTTTTCTATATTATCTGTGATATTTGTTTTACAATACCCGCAATTTATATATTGCATTTTGATGCATTTAATCGGTTTCAAAATTATTTCAAGATACGCGGTATTTATTTTTTTTTAGTTTTTTGTTAATAAAAAAATTTCCAATTCACCGATTTTTGTACATTTTTGATTTTTTTATTTCTTTCGATTTTTAGAAATTTTTGAAAAAATTTAATTTTACATAGCATCGAGTTTTAGGTAGCCTAGGAGTAAAATGACTGGTCTAATTATATAACTACGTTTTAGCATTTATTAATGCCTGCCTCGAAATTTGCAGCACGTGCGAAGCAAGTGCTGCTGGTTGGTAGCCCGGCATCAAATTCATCTACAAAAAATTATCATTATACGTTTTTAAAAGAAATACTTTCTAATTTTTTTTTAAATTATTGAAAATTATTAAATTCATCGAAAATAATTTTATAGTTATTATGAATCATTAAATTTATTAGTATTAATTTTTTAGTTTTTAAAAATTACAAAAAATTATTAAATTTATTAGAAATAATTTGTTAGTTTTTAGAAATGATTTAATTTATTAGAAATAATTGTTTAGTTTTTAAAAGTTACTAAATTTATTAACAATAATTTTACGGTTTTCAAAAATTGTTAAATTTATTAAAAATAATTTTTTAGTTTTTAAAAATTATTAAATTTATTGAAAACCATTTTTTTGTTTTTATTAATCTTTAGTAAATATTACTTTTTCGAAAACACAGACATATAAATTTTCAAGTAGATAGTAAATAAGTTTTGAGGTTATAAATACGAGCGAGAGTGTCAGCTAATCTTGTCGAAGTGACGGTAGTATGCGAATAACCGGTAACAGTGTGCACAAAAAAACTCTTTCGTTCCGCTGTTACTATCTTTCGGAATTTTCAATTTATTACTTAACGCTTGTCAAAGCAAAAACTCGAAATTTTTGCCAGTAACTAAAACAAAACAGCAAGAACAACATAAATTATTGGCGTTACGTAGGAATATAAGGTCAATGAAATCCATAAAATGTACCCTTAACCGTGTAATAATTTGAATAAATAAAAAAAAAATTATAAACACATGGGATTAAAAATATAAAAAAAAAATTTTTCGAGTAGTCCACTAATTTCTCTATAAAATTGTCCTGAATCATAAAAACCGTAACTTCAATAGTTTAAAAGATATAATTATTCAAAAATTCAAGCAATGCATTTTATTGTGAACAAATGTTTATAAAACTTGAACCATAATAGATATCGAGCATGTAAAAAATTTATTATATAAATCAATAAATGGTCTAAAATATATAAAGATATAAGTTAATAAAATAGTTGACCGCTTGAACTTTAATGGGGTAAAGTATTTTAAAATTCAATAAAAAATAGAGAAAAATTTTTTTTACAACTTTAATACAACTGGCTGTATTTGTAATTTTTTAAAGCTACGGAAAAATAATATAATGAAAATGGAAATTTTTTTATAAAATAAACAATAAAAATTCAAAAAAAAAAATTATTATTTCCTAATTATATTGAGAATTGGAAATGATGATTTAAAAAAGAAATGATTTCTTAATAAATAATTTAAATGGTGGATAAATGAAAGTAACAATTATAAACAATTAAAAAATTTTCTTAAGATAAAATTTTTTTTTTTTAATCATTATTTTACTAAGACAACAAAATGTCAAAAAAATTTATTCAAAAATATTTAATTTGTCCATTTGTTTATAACAAATTTTCAAACAATTAATGTTAAAAATTTTTTAGCCAAGCTACTAAACGCAATACATGAATACAAAAACAACAAAAATTAAAGATTTAGGAAAAAAAAATTTTTTTATAACATTAGCCGGATATTTCAATTCTTGATAACTTTGAAATCGTTATAAACAAATGAAAAAACTTTTAGTAACCATTACAACGGAATCTTGTCCATTATTTATATAACAAGAGCTCCCAAAAGAAAAAAAATTTATAGACACATTTTTAAATTTTTATAAGAGATTTTACCAAAACTCAAGTCTCCGAAAAATTTGTTAATTAACAATTAAATAACTTAAACAAAAATCAAGCTAACAAATTTTTTTTTGCGGGGCTGTATTCCTTCAAGTGTCGAGATGATACTATAATTTATTCAGATTTTTAAATTAATATTGAATGTTATAAAAAATTTATTTTGTGTTGCATACTTTGCTTGGCGGTGACGCCTAGACACCGAAACGGCCGCGCGGAGCCCAACTTTTAACGTTAAATTAAAATTATAAATAATGAAGCTACAACTCGGGGAGTCGAGACTTATTTTACTAAAATTTTTTCTTCTTTTAGGATCTTTTTTTAAATTTCAGATATCTTCAATATTTTTGAAGTTATAGCTACAAAACGAAATCTCCTTTTTTGTCTCTTTGGTTTTTGTTCATGACAAATGAAATTTTTAATAGCTGATAAATTAAAAAATACCCATTTCTTAGGATTAAATTCTGAATCCAATGCACCAATCGCCATATTTTTAAGAGAATATTAACGATTTTTCGCAGAAAACTCACTTCTCGACTAGACTATAATGAAGAAAGAACAGATATCTCAGTACATATTAAGTAGATCTGACCATAGATGTTTATTTGTAAGTGTGCGTTTCAATCAGGGGATGCCAACCTACAACTCTGACTATAAAAAACTGAATTAAACTTTCTTAGGTTTAAAACATGATATAGGCTTGGAATAAACCTTTTAGACTCAAAATTTTGTAAGTCGATAATATATATTAGCTTATATATAACCATTATAAAATTACGTATGTGTTTATAATATAATTTTCAATACATGAAGTTCATATAGCTTGAATATATGCAAACATATAATATTATATATCATATTTTTATATTTTTAAAATATATAATTGTATAATTAAAACGGCAAAAAAATGGTTATTTTAATATATATAGGGCATTCCAAGCCAAATCGGACGGTTTCTAAATAATTTTTTCCGATTTTCTTAATGTTTTGGTATTTTTTACTACCCCTCAAAAGAGGCGTCCTGGTAAATTTTGAGATATTTTTGAGGGACGGTTCAATCAAAAAATATCGAATTTTCTAAAAAAACCGCTCTTTTTATGGATTTTCGATCATAACTTTCGTAATAATGGTTGAAATTCAATGTTTTTAACTTCCCGCTAAGAAAATTGTAAATTTTCAAAAATTCGGGAAGTTATTGGTTTCGGTCCGATTTACGAAAATGGAAATTTCATCAGATGTCGACGTTTTGAGGTCCTAGGAAGCTATTCTGACTAATATCACGATGATGTCCCAGTGTATGTATGTATGCATGTACGTACGTACGTACGTACGTATGTAAATACCTGTATCTTTTAAACGGATGAACCGATTTTGAACTTTAAGGTGTCATTCGACGCGGCTTGTCAATATCTTGAAGTTGAAAGAAAATTGAGCTTGATCGGTAGGGCTCGTTCAGAGATATTCCAAAAATAAAATTTTTTCAAAAGTGTTTTTTTCGGATAACTTTTAATGTGCTCAATAGATTGATTCCAAAATGGACTGGGCTCTAGAGCTTTATAAGCTGCGTCGAATGCCACCTCAACCATTAAAATCGGTTCATGCGTTCAAGAGAAACCGCTGTCGAAAGAATTGAAAAAAAAATTTTTTTTTAATTTTTTTCGAAATATCTCAAAAACGACTTGATAAATCGAATTCAAAATTCGATCAGCTTTAGAACTTGATAAAACGCGTCGATTGCCACCTCAACCGTCTCAATCGGTTGATTCGTTTGAGAGATATCGTTGGAGAAAAAATGGTAAAAAACTATTTTTTTCGAAACGAACGGCATCCAAAAGTATTTTCGAGCTCGAAGAGTTCGAAAATGTATTCACTACAAAGTTTTCGAGCTCAAGGAGCTCGAAAACAGCGGGAAGTTTTAGGGCTGGCCCGCAGGGTCAACCGATAGTCAGATTTTTTTCTTAATTTTCGGTTTTATATGGCCTTTACAACAAAACATACAAAACAAATATATACGAAATGTTTTTCCTCGAGATTTTTGAATTTTAAGTTTTCAATCGTGTTTTAAAAACTTCACGTATCCTTCGATTTTCTTGAAAATTATTTATCTTAAACTTTTATCCATTCTGCAACTTTTAAGCCCGGTCCGGTAGTGGGCCATCCATCATTACTATTTTTTTCGATTATGAAAAATTGACAAAATTTTTTTTTCGCTATAAATTATTATTTGTACCGATTTTTGACACTGTACACTTGTCTTTCTTACATATTATAAATTGATTTCGATATTTTTTTGTTCTGAGTAGGGATTTAAAAGCAGCAAGAAAAAGTTAATGATATTTATGAGCAGTTATAACAAATGTTTTTATTTATTGAGAAGCAACTATTTCGAAGCAAAACCAACATTAGATTTACTATAAAATACAGCTAAGACCATTACAGAAGCTCAAAAATATCATATAATGAGACAATGTGAATTGTCATCATCGTCCTCAGCCTTGCGGTTCCCAATTTTTCCCTCCGTTGCCGTCTGAAAGTACGCAAGTCATAGTGACATGGTCATATATCCCACTGACAGCGCTGTATCTCTAACAGCTCCTTATCTGGTATGTCCATAGGCGTAGGACGATCTTTAAATTCAAATTTCTAACCTGTATTCAATACTGACAAGTTTTTGTTTACAAGCACACTTGTTGACGCTTTGTGATGGTCTGATTATTTTGAGTGTAGCGCTTGTATTTAAAAAAAAAATTGATCATGGTGCATAGGTTTTCAAAGAAAAACAAATCGACAGAGTTGGGATGAAGTTTCTATGGCTAATGCCATTAAAGCTGTAACTAGTGGTGAAATAGGGTATAAACGAGCAGCTGAATGTTATGGAGTACCGAAAAGTACATTGGAACGTCGTGTTAAGATTTACCGCGAAAATCCTGACATCGATATGGCTATCTCTAAAGGTTTTTATCCACGAATTTAATTTTTGGTAGCTTGAGATTTTATTTTCTTAAAACTTTTTCATTCCAGGACTCGGTAGATTCCAGTTAGTATTCACTGAAACTCAAGAATTGGAACTAGTTCAATACTTAACTGAACTTGAGTCGAACCTCATTGGATTGAGCACTGAGGAACTGAGGTTACTTGTTGTGCAATTGGCTGATAGAAATAATATTCCGCAACCTTTTAAAGCTGGAAGGGCTGGAAAAGATTGGATTTAAAAATTTTTAACCCATCATTCGTCATCATTGTCATTACGGAAACCTGAAGCAACTTCTGCGATGCGGGCTGAATGTTTTAACAAAGTTGTAGTAAATTTATTTTTTGATTTACTGGAAAATATAATAAAACTTCATCAGCTGACACCTGATCGCATTTTCAACGTCGACGAGACGGGTTTTTCAACTGTTCCTAAACATCAAGCCAAAATTTTTGCTAAGAAAGGCAAAAAGCAGGTGGGTATTTTAACCTCCGCTGATCGTGGACCGACGATCACTGCTGAAATTTGTGTTGCTGCTGATGGGCATTATCTACCACCCATGTTTGTTTTACCACGTCAAAGGTTAAAAACTGAGATTATGAATAACACTCTGCCTGGTAGTTGGGCTGTTTGTCACCCGTCAGGATGGACGCAGACTGAACTTTTCCTCCAATGGTTTAAATGGTTTATTAAACAAGTCAAACCGTCAGCAGATAGTCCAGTTCTGCTTATCCTTGATGAACATACTACACACTCTAAAAACCTGGAAGTCATTGATTATGCTCGCAAGAACCATGTAATAATTCTTTGTCTTCCACCTCATTCTACACATCGACTTCAACCGCTGGATGTTGCTGTGATGAAGCCACTTTCAACATACTACAGCAGTGAAATAAGAAAATGGCTCCGACAACATCCTGGGCGAGTTGTAACAGCAAATGACGTGCCAAATCTTTGCTGTTAAGCTCTGAAACAGGTAGCTAAAGTAGATACAATTATAAATGGCTTCAGAAAGACTGGTATTTGGCCTTTCAATCGTGATGTCTTCGATGATAACCAATTTGTAACGACTTCAAGAGGTGGCAATGAAAAATCTCAGCAAGAAAATACTGTCAATGACGTAACTGATAATCCTGATGAGAGTGTAGAAAATCAATCTCTTGATAATGTCAGTAAGAGTTTGAGTAACTTATCAGTACAATCTGATACTGAAGAAGAAGCTTCTACATCTTCAACAATCCGCGAAGGAGACAACTTTGACTCGACAGAAGAGGATAATTTCATGACACCCGAGCCAGTAGCTCACTGTTCAAAATCTACGCCAGTTTCAAGTTATCGAACAAGGGGATTTTTGAGACCGTTTGTTCCAGATTTAGACTCAGATGACGATGAGATTCATGAAGAGATTAATCAAGAGTATAATCAAGAGATTAATCAAGAAGATTCTACGACAAGTACCTACCGAGTCATTGAAAGATTAGTGTCAGTTTTTTTTATGGATCGTTAATTTATACTTTTTTTATTTTGTAGCTAAATTTATTAATCGAAGAAAGCGTTGCACTTCTAAATTTGGTGTTGCACCGAAAAGTCTTCAAACTGTGTCTGCTGAAGAAGATGAAGTTGTTCCCCGTAAAAATCGACCCCGAGGAAAAACTGCTGTGCTGACAAGTAATGCATACAGGAATGAATTGGCTCAACAGAAAAAGTCGGTTAAAAAAACAGTCGGTAAAGGTAGAGGTCGACCCCGCAAAAATCAGCACAAAGATGAAGCCTTTTGTATTTACTGTGATCAAAAGTACAGTGAATCATTTGAATCTTGGACGCAATGCCAACTTTGTCATAAGTGGGCTCATGATTCATGTGCTGGTGTTTCGGACGACGATACTCAATTTATCTGTGATTATTGTGAATAATTTTAGAGATTTATCTTTCATTAACGATGAATCAGTTATAAATCGTTATCGTTATTTATTATAAATTTTAATACTTATGTTAAAAATAATGTTAGTTAGTTTTCATTCCAAAGAAATTATTTTTATAAGAGAAATAATTAAATATTGAATATTAGAAAATTAACATAACTGTTAATAATGTGATATTATAGCACTAAAGTTATAAAATATTACAAAATTATGAAAGTTACAATGTAACAGTTAAAATTATGATGATTACCAATGTTACAGTTTTAGAGTTTTTATTAGTATTATTGTTGTTATTGTTCTTGAGTTAATTAAAGGAATAAATTTCTTAATTTGTGATACTTAATGAAAATAAATTTGTAGTACGATAAAATTTGTACATTTTTTTCATTTATACTTTTCGCAAAAAATATGAAAATATTTTTTTTTTTAGCTTTTAATAGTGTAAAATGATACTAGATGTCATTTTTGACCATTTTCGAAAGTTTTTCGAGAAAAAAAAATTTTGACGAAATTTTAAGGGTATCCCATTTTGCCGGCCTATCCCGTTTTGTCCCCCCTTCCCCTAATTGTATGAAATTTTATAAAGTTTTATACGATTTCATAAAATTATATGCAATCTTATAAAATTTTATACAAATTTAGACAATTTTATAAAGTAAAATCTCAAAAGGAGAGTAATAATTAGATAAAATTTCATATAATTGTCTGAAATTTTAGAAAATTATATAAAATTTTATAATATTTCATAAAAGTTTAGAGAATTTGATGTCACTATTGCATCTAGTGTGAGGTAGCGTTTTGTAAAATTTGATAAAATTTCACACAATTTTATAAAGTTTATTACAAATTATTATAAAAATTATCAGAGATTCAAAGTAAATAGACAAAATTTTCAATGGCCATAAAAAAAAAATTTCATTTTTGCTGGTAAAATATGGTGATAAACAAATATGAAAATTGTATTATCCAAAATATAATTGATTACCTAAATATATACAGGGTACCCCCAGAAAAATGTAGAAAAAAAAAATTCTGAATGTTGAATAAGTTTGATTTTATTAAAATTTTTTGTAAGTTACATTTAGATTTTGTAATTTACATTAAGAAGATAAAAAAGTTTTTAATAGTTTTTATCATAATACAAAAGTCTTTAACATTTTTCGACCGGCACTCGATTCTTGAAAAAGTTTAACGAAAAATAATGCTCAAAATAATGCTCAATTATATTTACAAAAGTAATTTTGGGGTGGTTATAATAGATTTAAAAAAAAAAATTTTTTTTTATAAAATTTTAGAAGTACCTCGTTTTGCCTACCCCCGCCGCCCCTTTCTCTTACATATTTATATATATATTAGGGTGTGCCAAAAAAAATCGATAATTTTTTTTTCTTGACTCTCCCACGAAAAATTAGTTGGTCAGCCCAAGAAAAAAATTCAATTAAAATTTCAGCCCTTAATTTCAATTTAAAGAAGTCCATCATCGATCTCAAAGTTTTCCTATTTAAATAACATGGGAAAACGATCTTTTCACATTATTTATGGCTGCAAACTGTGAAGATTTTTCTTTTTGACATTATTGATCAGTGAACCTTCTTAAACAATAAGTTGTCTATAAATAAATCCAAAGAATCAAATCTGTGCACTCAATATTTCGTCTATTAATGACGTTAGAATATACGAATTTCACGAAAATTCGTTATTTTATCATCTGGAGACTAAACTGTGGGTTGTAGAAAAAAAAGTTTAATAGTAATTTTGTAGTACATTTAATTCTCTACAAAATTGCTATTGAAAACTTTTCTGTATGATGAACAGATCAATAGTTATGAGCTCTCGAAGTCTTATTATTTAAATTATTTACTTATAACAATTAAAATATTGACTATAAAACAAACGTTTAATGGTCTATGTTAAACTATATTGAATGGATATGTTAAACTGATTTTATTTTCAACGACTCAATAAATTTGAGCTCCGAAAGTCTCAATTATAGATTTATTTAAATTATCAGTTTAACCTATTATTTGTTGACAATCATTTGAATCAAGATTCTTTAGCGCTATTTTAAATTTATAAAAAAAACTCGTAAAAAGCCCATCATATCATTAAAAGTTGTTTGTTTATTTACTACTTCTATTCCTTGATTACAAAAATCTAATAAAATAAAATTTTTTTTTGTTTTTAATAAAAAACAATAAGATTTTTTAATTTTTTCTGATAATTTAAAGAAATCTATAATTGAGACTTTTGGAGCTCAAATTTATTGAGTCGTTGAAGATAAAATTTCCGCGTATATACGTGGTGCATTGGATTTTTTACCGAACTTTTAAATAACTGTTGTCTCTATACTTAATACTTTAATTGTTATAAGTAAATAATTCAAATAATGAAACTTCAAGAGCTCCGTAACTATTGAACTGTTCATCATACAGAAGAGTTCATAAGAACAATTTTGTATAAAATCAAATGTACTACAAAACGACCATTCAACTTTTTTTTTTAGTCATTATTTTAATTGTTATAAGTAAATAATTTAAATAATAAGACTTCGAGAGCTCGTAACTATTGATCTGTTCATCATACAAAAAAGTCTTCAATGGCAATTTTGTAGAGAATTAAATGTACTACAAAATTACTATTAAACTTTTTTTTCTACAACCCACAGTTTAGTCTCCAGATGTAAAAATAACGAATTTTCGTGAAATTCGCATATTCTAACGTCATTAATAGACGAAATATTGAGTGCACAGATTTGATTCTTTCGAGCTATTTATAGACAATTTATTGCTTAAGAATGTTCACTGATCAATAATGTCAAAAAGAAAAATCTTCACAGTTTGCAGCCATAAATAATGTAAAAAGATCTTTTCCCATGTTATTTAAATAGGAAAACTTGGAGATCGATGATGGACCTCTTTAAATTGAAATTAAGGGCTGAAATTTTAACTGAATTTTTTTCTTGGGCTGACCAACAAATTTTTCGTGAGAGAATCAAAAAAAAAAATTATCGATTTTTTTTGGCACACCCTAATATATATATATATATATATATATATATATATATATATATATATATATATATATATATATATATATATATATATATATATATATATATATATATATATATATAACATAATGTGATAATTTTGAGTTTAATGTTTTTAAACTTTTGTTTTGTCAACTATCAATTAAAATTAATTTTTCATTACTCGAGGAATAATTCAGAGGTTTCGCCATTAATTCAAAAATATAAATCATTAAAAATCAATATATTTAATTAATTTTAAAATTTAATGTCCATTAAACAATCAATAGTTGAATTATTCAAATCTTTTTTTTATATATAATTATAAATTAATACTATGAAATATGGCTGATAAGAATTCATGAGTAATCATCAATGCAGCCACGAATTTTTCTAAGCTACAAGTGACCAATAGACGAGCGGAGCAGAGAGGAGTCTTACTGCAGCTGCGCTGCAGTAAGGAGCGAAAACAGGTTAGATTGTTAACCAACCACTACAAAACATAAACAAAAAATAATCAAGTTGTCATAATAAAATAAAATATATTGCATAAATATAAATATAAATCTTAATCTTTGATCTATTCAAGAATAAGTGCATCATTCCGCCTCATAAAAATAATAGCCAGGCACAGCGACCCATAGGGCCAACGCCGGCAATGGCGGCCCAAAATTTCAAGAGAAAAGCAGCAGTGGACCTATCAGACTCAACGAGAGTAATAAAAACGGCAAGGAACCTCATCACTGGCGCAAATAAAGGCAAGTTAGATTCATTTGATATTGAACGACTATTTCAAAATAGCAAAGCAATTAATGCTAACATAAAACCTAACCTAAGCAACTTGAGAACACGCACTAGCTCTACTACGTCTAGAGTAGATATGTCAGATGATCAACCAACTGATGATACATCAGGAAACAGTAAAGAAGACTAGATAACCCCAAGCAAAGTATCTAGAATACCAACTGCTACAAATACTGAAAATCCACAGATGTCAAACCCATTTGACCTTCTGAGTAGTGCTCCAGAAAACATCCCGGAAAGCCAACAGAGAAAAAATAATACCGGAACCCAAGTAACTCCACCGCAGACAGCAACTGTCAACAAGCCGAAGTACAGGCCACCGCCTATTTTTATAAACAATGCATCAATTAACGATACAATTAATAAACGAATAGCAGGAAACATCAACAAAAATGCATTTACAATTTTTGCAAGTAACGACAAGCAAACCATCTACTCAAAAGATACGGCATCATATGACCAAATAATAAACTGCCTCAAAGATAATACGCAATTTTACACATACACGAAAAAAGAAGAAAAGCCACACACAATTCTACTCAAAAACATCACTGGTACATTTACAGAAGAACAAATAGCTGCTGAAATTTCCGAACTCCAAATCCCGCAGGTCAATATAGTGAAAGTGAAAAAACTCCCTACCCGTAAAGAACTAAACAGAAAACATTACATCGTACAAATTACAGCCGAAAGTAATCTTAAAAATTTAATCCAAATCAAGAAACTCTGTTACCAAAAAATTAAGTGGGAGCGGCTACACAAGCCCAAAACAATGCAATGCACCAGGTGTCAACGAGTAGGGCATTCCGCTTCATCATGTTGGATGAAATACCGCTGTGTAAAATGAAGCGAAAATCATCCCAAAGATAATTGCTCCATAATCGACTCTGATGACAAATCAAAACTTACATGCGCTAATTGTAAAGAGAAAGGTCACCCTGCAAATTACCAGGGCTGCCCATATCTCAAGTTTGCACATGAGCAAAAACAAGCACAAACGAAAGTTGCCACAAGACCGACTCAACTAAACAACAGGGCCAGAAACCAACCAAATGATCGATTCAGACAACCGAACCTATCATACCAACAAGCACTATGAGGACAAGACCCCAGTACACAAGAGATACCCCAACCACAACAACCTATAAATTGTCTGGAACCACCTGCATGGGCCACGGAGCTCCAGAGAACAGTAGCCGGCCTAGCCCAAGAAATACGAACAATTAACACCAGGATGAGTTATATTGAGTACAACTCACAGCGATTAGACTTTATATACAGCTTCCTTGGAATTCCCAATGGCGAATAATTTAACAAATTAATAAGCAAATCTGACCCAGAACCTCCAAGCAGAATGTAGTACAAACATAGTGTTAAAAATCATGGCTATTAACGTCAATTCAATCCAAACAAATAAAAGAAGACACGAACTCATATTAAGACTCCAACTTCATGACCCAGATATCGCATTAATTAGTGAAACGAAACTTAAAGAAGTCCACAAGCTCTCTCTCAAAGACTACACATTTATCAGAACAGACAGACCTAAAAAAAACAGGGTGGTGGTACCGCAGTCGCAATTAAAAACCACATTAAACATGAAGTAATCTACCAACCTTCATCCGCAGAGAATACAACACTAGAATATACAATCATATGCTTGTACCATCCTCATAAACAACACGATAAAACATACATCATAAGTCTATATGCATCGCCTGACAGCAAAAGAGCACTCAGAGATGAACTTGACCATCTTTGCACCAAACTATGTCTGGATAATGAAAAAACCTCATTTGTGATAATAGGTGACTTAAACGCGAGACGTCAAGATTGGGGAGACACAAGAACCAATGAGCGTGGAAAGCACCTATATAACTGGGAGAAGGAAACAGCTCCGAGGCTGGGAGCTAAATTATATCCGACTAATGGGCCCTCCTACATGCCCAGTCAATCTTACCTGGACTGCTGCAGAACAAACTTGAACCTCGTCAACCTAACCAACAACAAAATTGAGATAGCAGATTACGACAGTGACCATAGGGCGCTAATTTTCTATGTGCAGTTGAAATACAATGTCCAAATCAATCAAGAAATCAAAAAATTTAACTACAAAGCTACTAAATGGCCCAAATTTGTTAAACATCTTAACAAGGAATTCGCAGCAATGCCACCTAACGACAGAAATCTCTCAATCTCTGAAATAGATAACTATATCCAAGACATCACCGCATCAATCTTAAACTCCATCGAAGAAACGGTTCCAATATATAAAAAACAAGATAGTGTCCTTAAGTACGTTAATACTAGAATTAAAAAATTACAAAAAAACAAATCAGCTCTTATCACCAAACTGAATAAGTTACATAAACTTCAACCACCTCACCACCAGCAACAAATCGTAACCACCAAAGAAACCATCAAATTAATAAAAATGGAACTTAAAAACGAATTCAGCAAATCCATTACCAATTATTGGAGCATTATGATGAAACAAATCAATTACAAAGACCCAGCAGCATTTTTCCCGAAAATTAATAGACTCCTGAGACCTAAACGTAGCCTTCAAATAGCCAATCAAACACTCGATATTAACTCTGATATAATCACTCCAAATCTAGTTGATCACAATAAAGCAATAATTGACCTGCCAAAAACACCATCACAATCACGGACCCAGTGGACAAACTAAATGTAATTGGAGCTCACTACGAGAAAATAAATTCACCAAGATACTTAAACACTGAAACTGCACTAAAAAGAATAGTGGACAACACTGTTGACGAGTTAAAAAAAAAATTGGAGCGAAAAAAAGCAAACAACATAACATATTCCACTTTCAACATTGATAACAAAGCGGATCATCCCAAGAATGAAGATGCGAACCAGATTTCCTTCTGTAACTCTTTTGGAGTTAAAAAAATATTAGAAAAATTGCCAAACAAGAGGTCGAGCGGGCCAGACGAGTTACCAGCAATTATCCTGAAGCATCTCCCAGAATCAGTAATTACAGCGTTAACCATTATTTTTAATAATGCGCTAAATCATGCCTACTTTCCTACAGCATGGAAAACAGCGAAAGTCTTACCGATTCTGAAGCCAAACAAAACTCCAACGAAGCCAGTAAGCTATCGACCAATTAGCCTTACGAGTAACTTGAGTAAGGTTTACGAAATTCATATAAACAAAAACATCAACAAGGTATGTGAGGACAATAAAATCATCCCTGAACAGCAATACGGCTTTAAACAACGGCACTCAACAGTGCACGCCACCCACACCATTGTAACTGACATCTTACAGGGACTGCACCACCAAGAACTCATTGCAGCTCTCCTCATAGACCTCGAAAAAGCCTTCGACTCGGTCTGGCTAGCGGGCTTAATTTATACACTCATTAAAAGGGACTTCGCTGAATGGCTGATATATTTAATATACGACATGATTCATGACAAATCATTTAAGACGTGGGATGGCAGCAACATATCTTCAACCACCTTCCGCATAAAAGAGGGTCTACAACAAGGCACCGTGAACTCTCCAATTTTATTTAACATCTTCAGCTGCAGACTCCTAAGAATGTTTGGTCTCAACACAGAGACGGACGTACACGGAAAAGCCTTCGCAGACGATTTTATAGCGTACATAATGGGGACAAATCCACAACTGCTGAGAGACAACTTAGAAGGTCTACTAAACAAGATAAATAAGTTCTACCAGCAATGGAACCTTAGAATTAACCCTGAAAAATGCGAGACAATGATATTCCGAAAACCCCATACGAAGATAAATCAAATAAGAAAACAGCGCATAGATGAATTCCAAATCAAAACTGAACACCCTGACACTAAAGAGATCATGCCAATACCACACAAGAAACAGGTAAAATATCTAGGATTTCATCTAGACTATCTCCTAAAACTCAACGAGCACATCAATAATCAACTAATGAAAGCCACCAAGGCCTTTCAGGCTAACCACAGAATATTTTACAATCGAAATCTTGAGATGAAAGCCAAAGTCATATGTTACCAACTGCTAATTAGACCAATTATTACTTACGGGTCACCAATCTAGTGGAACACAAATGCAGCAACGATGGAAAAATTAAGAAAATTCGAGCGGAAATGCCTACGTGCCTGTTGCAACAGCTACAGAGACCCAAAAACTAACTTCCTTAAGTATATGAGCAACAAAGACCTATATGACAAGGCTAACATCCCTAGAATAGATAATTTCATCATAAAGCTGAACAGAGATTACTTCAGCAACTTAAAATCAATTGACAACAGCGGATTAAAAGAAGTTAGCTCCATGGACCCAGTTAAAGCAGAGAAGTACAACATATCAGGATATATATTCCCACATATGTTTATGTACTATGACAGTCTTGACCTAATACAGGATTACAACAACTTACCTGTCATATACCATCATACACGTCGAATAAAGGACAAGAGAATTATGTATAAGGCCGATAAACCCTGCGACTTTGGAGCTAACTATTCAACATCATTACCTGAAAGAGACCAACTAGACTTCCACAGACTTAACAGCAGATATTGATGGCTCACAGAAGAGACACCACACCGGAAACATCTGAAAAGACGAAAAGCAAACGGGTGGACGGCCCTCTTGTAGTCCCGGCCAACTAGATACATGTATATAATGTAAATAATGTATAGTTCTTAGTTATTAAGCTTTTTATATTAAGACTTAAAATAAGATGATGTTTTGCAAAATTTTACATCTTATATTCAATATATGAAAAATACTTATTTATTCTTACATATTACTGAGATTTAAACTAATAATATAATATAATTTAAAGTTATATAATGATTGTGAGCAGCCCAACTGAAGGGACCAACAACCAAAAATACTTAAGACTGATGTAGCTATTTTTTAAGTTAATTTGCGGCTATGTACTCATGAAATGTAATTTTGATGCAAATAAACTTATTTAAAAAAAAAAACGAGCGGAGCAGACTACGATTCTTCAATAACAAAAGTTAAGCAGCATCGAGGTTGGACATTAATTGGATGGGTGACCCATCCCGGAAAAAAAATCGTTTTATAAAACTTTATAAAATTTTATAAAATTTTATACTGAAAATGGCCTGGCAAAATTTTATGAATTCTTACAAAGTTTTATAAAATTATATAAAATTTTCTACAATCTTACAGAATTTTATAAAGTAAGATCTTAAAAGGGAAGGAATAATTAGATAAAATTTTATATAATTGTATGAAATTTTATTAAATTGTATAAAATTTTATAACATTTTATAAAACTTCAGAGAATTTGATGTCACTATTGCATCTAGTGTGGCGTAGTATTTTGTAAAGTTTGATAAAATTTCACATAATTTTATGAAGTTTATAACAAATTATCATAAAAATTGTTAGAAATTCGAAGAAAATAGACAAAATTTTCAATGGCCATAAAAAAAAAATTTCATGTTTGCGGGCAAAATAGGGTACCCTCTGAAAAATGTAAAAAAAAAATTCTGGATATAGATTCAGTTTGATTTCATTATAATGTGTTGTAAGTTATTCACATTAAGAAAGATTAAATTTTACACCATTATTGGATGCAAAGGAAGATGAAAAAGTTTTTAAGAGATTTTTATCATAATACGAAAGTCATTGACATTTTTCAACCGACACTCGATTTTTGAAAAAGTTTAACAAAAAAAATAAAAAATAATGCTTAATTATATTTACAAAAGTAATTTTGGAATGGTTAAAATACATTTATAAAATAAAATTATTTTTTATAAAATTTTGGAAGTACCTCGTTTTGCCTACCCACTACTATTTTTGAGTCTGCTTGTTCAAATGATCTGAAATTATCAGAAAAGTTGATGGCCGACAAGCTTTTTCGATTGCTGCCTTAACCATCTAAATCGATTCATCAGTTAAAAAGTTACAAAGAGTTTACATACATACACACACACACATATATACACACACCCGGACGTCATTCTGAAAATAGTCAGAATAGCCTCCTAGGACCTCAAAACGTCGACATCTGATGAAAACTCGATTTTCGAAAATCTGGGTGAAAACATTAACTTCCCGAGTTTTTGAAAATTCACAATTTTCTTAGCGGGAAGTTAACAAGTATACAGTGTCAAAAATCGGTACGGATAATAATTTATAGCGAAAAAAACATTTTTTTTATTTTCAATAATCGAAAAAAAGTAGTAATTATGGAAGGCCCACTACCGGACCGGGCTTAAAAGTTGCAGAATGGATAGAAGTTTAAGTTACATGAAGTTTTTAAAACACGATTGAAAACTTAAAATTTGAAAATCCTTAAAAAGGAAAAACATTTCGTATATTTGTTTTGTATTTATTGCTGTAAAGGCCATCTAGAACCGAAATTTAAAAAAACCCATTGAATTTCGACCATTATTACGAAAGTTATGATCAAAAAACCATGAAAAAGCGGTTTTTTTGAAAATTCGATATTTTTTCAACCATTGATCAAAAAAATTTTAAAATTTACCAGGACGCCTCTTTTGAGGGGTAGTAAAAAATACAAAAAAATTAAGAAAACCGGAAAAAACAATTTTTGAAACCGTCCGATTTGGCGTGAAATTCCCCATATGGATTCTTATATAAATAATTATATTATAATATAAACTGTGTTATATTATTCAGTATAATTTCAGGATATAAATTTTTTTCATGCGGGACACTCGGACATCATTCTGAAAAAAGTGGGAATAGCCTTTTAGGACCTCAAAACGTCGACATCTTATAAAATTTACATTTTCGAAAATCGAGTTGACAACAATAACTTTCCGAATTTTTCGGAAATCCTCGATTTTGTTTGCGGAAAGTTAAAAACAACATGAATAATGAAATATTATGCGTCATTTCAGATATCGGTTGCGAATAAGAATGGGCAATAAAAAAGCATTGATGTTTTTACCATAAAATTAGTCGGAAGTGAGATATTTGGAAAAAACTAATTCTAAAGAAATACATATTTTAAAGATCCATAAATGTGAAAAGTTAAAAATAGTCTCAATTAGTGAATAATTTTAATTCTTTCTATGATTAAGGCTTACGTCAAAAAAAGCAAATTTATACCCTTCAAAAAAGAATTATTTGATATTTCTTATAAAATGAACCAGAAGTGAAATATTTTGAAAAAACTAGTGAAAAAAGAATGATTGCCTACACGGAACGAAAATTATGGGAACTTTTGCTTTGCATTATGGGAATAGTTCCCAGAATGGTATAGTAATGGTACCCATCCTATTATGAGGATGGTTCCCATAATATATGGGAATAGTTCCCATACTGGTATGGGAATAGATCCTATACTAATATGGGAACCATTCCTATAATTATAGGATCTGTTTCTATAATGTTATGGGTAGCATTCCTATAATTATAGAAACTGCTCCCATAATTTTATGGTCATAATTCTTATATTGGTATAGGAAAAATTTTAAAGAATTATGGGAACCGTTTCCATAATTTTCTTTCCGTGTATTTAAAGTGATGTTTGAAAATGAAAAGAAAAGTAAATGTTTCAAAGAGCATTTGCCTCGCTTTGTTCTATTTGTATATATATGAGAATTTATTTATGAAAACGAGACTAAGTCTTTGAAGAAAACACTTTAAATGCATGCAGTATACCTAATAAGATATTTTTTCTCTGCTTGAAAACTTAGTCCAGATTATGAGAATTATACAATACAGAACAGAAGGATTTAATCCGTATGAAACACGGTGACAAGAGAGATCACAGCCAGAATAAGATTAAACATTCTAGCAGTTGGATTCAGTTCACTCGACAAATGTTTACAAGGAACTGAAAAAAAATTGAAGAAAATTGAATGAAGGACCAGAAATCTAAATTTATGCCGATCACGAACTAAAAAGAATCCGCTTTACTTTTACTATTTAACCTATATACTACATATATAGTCTCATGATAGTGACAACCCGAGTAAAAAAATTCCAAAAAAAAAATAACAAATTTTTTTCTTGGCCAAAAGGTGGCCAAAAAAAGGCCTAGGTAGTTAACACAAAAGGTCGAAACTTGCTAGACTTAAAAATGGCTGAAACTTAGCCGACGGTGAGGCTTTAAAACTGCTGAAATGTGGCTGACAACGAAGCCTAAAAATGGTCGACAGTGAAGAAATATAGAACAATACGCCCGACTAGAATTTCTTCCTGATTTGCCTGAAGTACCATAAGGACCTTATCAGGTTAATATAAGGTTTGCCTTATCAGGACAAACCTGACAAGTTCCTTGTCAGGACCTCATCAGGATATCCTTATTCAAAAAAAAGTTATGCCATCCCTTTAAATATTTCATTTACAGGCTAAAAATTAAAAAAAGTACAAAAGAATATTATATAAAAATCACGTCAATCATTGTAGCACAGATTTTTTACTTTTTCATCAGTTATTCTTTGACATCGTAATGAATATTATATTCACACTTTCAAGATCACTTGTGTATGTTATCCCAGTGGATAGCATCGAGGACTTTGAATCGAAAGGACGCAGGTTCGAGCCCAGCAGTTATCGGGATGTTTTCATCAACAAAAAACATGTTTACTCCCTTTAATTCTCTCAATACAAAAGATATCATTCTCGATCGAATTAAAATTCTCTTATTTTTTTTTTTGCAATTTAATATTTTTTTAAAAATAATTACTAATAAGGTAATCCTGTTAAGGATTTGATGAGGATATCCTAGTAAGGACCTGATAAGGCAATCTTGATAAGGATTTGATGAGGATATCCTGGTAAGGACTTGATAAGGCAATCCTGATAAGGACGTGATGAGGATATCCTGGTAAGGTCCTAATAAGGCAATCCCGATAAGGACCTCATGGGTCTTAAGCGTTACATCCATATCAGGATCCTCGTCAAAATACCCTGATCGGGACTTTTTTTGAAATAAGGTTAACCCGATAAGGACCTCGTCAGGCCCTAATGAAAAATTCTATTCGGGACAGAAACCCAGAAGACAATATAGGAATTTTAACTAAATTCAAACAAAAAGTTGGTTTTTTAATTCTGTTTTTAATGTTTAATTCAATCATTTTGACGATGCAGGGATTGTCAAATATGCGAATGAATTTTTATTCGAATGAGAAATTATTAACTCATAGCAGAAACGCTAAACTTATCGACCGTTTTATGTCTACCCTACATATTTTAAAATTATTGTTATTATTATTACTTGCCAAATTTAAACAAAAAGTAGAACTGCCGACACCTCTTTCTCAAAATTGCGAAAACGCAGGGCAAGCACAGACCTCCTTTTGCCTCTACGGGCTGACCGAGATATTACAAATAATGGCGGACCAATGAACAATCGACAAAAGGAATCAAACGTCATTTTCCACCAATGACATTAATAAATTACTCCCCATCAAAATTTAATTAAAAATATAAAAACACTCGAGCATTGTAGCTCGAAGTCTTAGTCGTTGAACAGAACCAGTAATTCTGTATCGTTTGACCCGCGTGAATCGGTCATCGATAGGTCCGTATACCGTTTGCATATATCCGTCTTCGAACGTGAAGCAAAGGGTAGGTTGTGGTTCGATAGTGATACTAGTCAAGTAATTTGTACCTCCAGGGCGTTTTGCGCTGAAGTTTTATCTATCTATCGAATCTACAATTCCTAGAGTTAGTATATTTCATTATTTAAGATATTACTTTACAGTAAGAGCTAGGCCGATCTATTTTTCCCGTTGTGTTGTGAATAGTCGTGTAGCGTTATTTTGCAGTATTGTAATATCTTGAATAAATTACGTTTAATTTATATTCTTATATTTGTCCAATTTGGTGCTTAAGCGTTCTTCAGAACAATTGAAGACACATGTAAATTTTTGCTGAACCAATAAAATTGTTTATTAAATCATAGGTGTAAAAGAATTATCAAATAAAACCAAATAGTGTATTAATTGTGATCAAATAAAGGATGAAATTTACCAACGAGCAAATTCTTCCCGCATGAAAAAACTTTAAATGTGAAAAAATATATGAATATTATAATGTTATATATTGCACAATATATCCAACGGGGTAAATTGGGTTACATTATCGACCAAAATCGTAGTTTTCACCGATGGTCATTTGCCCTACTTGCAACCCCAAACGAATGTTCAATTAAGTTTTTCGACTTGTCACCGGGCGCGCTAATTGAAAATACTCGCACGCTAGGCCCAATCATAATCAACTAAGGGAGGAGTTTTCCGATCATGGCCGAAAATAATCGAGCGAAATTAATAAAACTACAAGACACCAGCGAAAACGGGACAGAGCCAGTAGAACTGGGTAACCACTCAGACGCACCCAGGGACAGAGTCGGTAGGATCTGGCAACCATCTAGACGCCCAGAGTTAGAACCAGGAGACACGGACCAGGACAACTAATACTGGAGGAGCGATGGAAAAGAATTCAACGTAAATCGTAAAAGGTATTCTGTAAAATATCTCAGACAGGGAAGCCGTAATATTAATAAACTAAAACACATAATTAAACGTCGTGTCCGCGAAGTATTGTCGTGTCTATTATCGTGTAGTATTCAATCGGAACCCAGACTTAACATAATTAGTTTTGTTATTTCCAGGCAGGTTGGGTAAGTCATTCGCCGGAAAATTCTTCTGGAATTTTCCAGGCAGGATGTGTAAAGTATCACTGGAAAATTAATTGCAATCTAGTCAAATTTAACTAGTCCTTGATATCAGGATAAATTAATTATAAGTAAATTAATTTAGTTAATTAAATAAAATCAATTAATAAATTATAAACGTTAAATGTGTTGTGAAGAAAACGTAAAAATTGATAATTAAGTTTTGGCTATTGGATATAGAGTCGGTGAATAAAATGTTAAGCAGTCAAATAAAATAAATCATAAAACCGGCTTAACAAAATTAAATTGACAAAGAAAGTGTTAGTGGTAATAAATAATTAATGTTATCGATTACTGATTTCAATTTGGTAAATAATTATGTAGAAATTGACTTTATTTTAAATCAGGAAATAGGTAAATTGGAATTTTATATTGTAAAAAGGGTGTGTGAGTGTGGACATTTTTGTGACGGAATTCGTTAATAAATGAATAAGGGTTTATCACGTAGAGGGTCCAGGGGACCGCGTAAATTAGTGAATTACTATTAAAATTCGCGTAGTGGGTCTTGTTGACCGCGTGGAAAATAGTTTAAGAAAAGTCGCGTGTGTGTATAATAGTCCAGGGGACTCAGTGTGAGTGTGTGTGTGATATAACCAAGGGTAGTGGCTTAATGAAGAGTTTAATAATTATTGTTAAATCGTCAAAGGTAGTTGACATTTGTTAATAAGGTTTACAAGTTTATAAGGTTACAAGGTTAAAAAGATTTATAATTAAATAAATAAAGGTTAAAATTTTTAAAAGTGAAATAAAAAAATTAATTATAAATTATCCTTCCTCTTCCTTCTCTTACAAATTAAACTTTACAACGACCCTGAACGGTTAAGACCCAGTTCTGGAAGACCTTTAATACTTCCAGTGGCGCCCTTAAATAAGGACGACCAGAGTCACAGTACCCCTGTTATAATATAAAATAATATTTATATTTTTGCCGTATTAATATATGATAATATATTGAAAAAAAATATATTGCTACAATACATTGATTAAATATTTATCAATATAACTTTTTTAATGTACGTTTAGCATATATATCATTCTATATTTTATTATATATTGATATATTGTATTGGAAGTAGTATATTTATTAATATACAGTATGATGTATATTTTTTATATAAGTTTTCCAATATATTGCAAAATATATGGTACTCTATATATTTTGCAATATATAACGTCAAATATATTGTAATAGTTATTTTCGATACGTATGCGGAACGGTAGAGATTCTGACGGCTTGAAGTGACGTCACGAGTTTGAGGCTATAGGCGCTTTCTTATCAAGACCAAATATAGTACGAGATCTTGATGATAATGTATCTGTTCAGTCAAGACCAAACTCGCTACCACCTGAAAACGCCGAGCCTCACCAATAGGTCGGCAGCACTATCGCTATTTGAACTTACGCGCGAGATCTTAGCCAATGAGGAAAATCCATCATTTGAATAAATTAGTTCCAACTATGAATAAAAGAGTTGCAACATGAAACGCACTCATTGGCTTAAGATCTCAACGAGCTACGTGGATTTTCTCTATTGGCTGAAATTTCGTCAGCGTCGTCTACTAATTTTCCTATTGGTCTACCGCTCTGACGTCACAAGGAAACCGGTGTGTGGTTTCATATACGACGCTTTTTCATTATATTTTACAACGTGCTCTACTACAGTTCACCTCGTGTTCAAAAAACCGCTTCTTGAATTACGAGTATTAATCTTTGTGCTAATTAAAAGTAAACCGCTCAGCAATTACTCTCAATATTTAGTTTAGAGAATAAATAAATCGTTCATTCACGCGTAATTAACACCAAAGTAATTTCCGTGAATCTAACCGCTAACAACCACGTGTTGATACGTGCGCATTTCGTTGCATTCGCTACCCAGTATTAATTGTCGCATTCGCTTTAAAGTATTTTCTTACAGTTTAAGTGTAAATAAGTGTAAATAAATTGATAATTTGTATTTGATAAATCTTGAGTAATTTTTAATTGTTTTAAACCTTCACGCCACAACCAGATCCATTTAGCTATCCTTTCACTTTACAGTATTCATAGCCTTAAACGCGTGCCTGTACTTCAAGTCTGTCAGGGTTCTTACCTTTGAGCATAAAGTATCGAACAAAATTTATTGTCATATCAACGGCGGAAGTTGAATTTGAGACAGAAACAACCAAAAATGTTTTGAGCCGTGTAGGAATGTAGAGACAGATAGAGAGAGAGAAGTTACTTTTCGATACAAGTTCGTGGAAAGTTAACCAAACTATAGATTGCCAGAAATCGTATAGTTTGCGCCCTCTGCATGTTGCTCGAAAATCCAACTTTCGCGGTTGATATGAAAAAAATATATGATACTATACATATTTTACGTACTATGGTATGTAGCATAATAAAAACCATGTATTTTAGTTTGTAATTTTCATTTCTATGATATCGAGCAGCTTCTCAAAATATGGAGGTATATAAAGACTATAATTTGCAATATATCGAGAAAAATATAATTTTTAATATATTGGGAAAATATAAATTCAATATACCGCAAACCATAGATTTAAGCATATAAGTTCTTCCATGTATGATCAATTATATACAGACAATATATCACTAATTATATGAGTCAAAATATACATAACTTTTATTATATTATACTTTATACATTACATATATACCATCCATATATGACAAAAATATATTGAGCATTATATGAGATAATATATATATAGAAATATAAAACATTATATAAAAAGAAATATATCATTAAAAATATATAATTCAATATATGTAAAAAACATATATTCATAAATATATATATTTTTGCCACCATATATATATCACATATTCACCATATCTATTTTTAACAGTATATAGCTTTTCCATGCGGGTTCACTCAAAAATAGTATAAGACTCCATCCATCCTTTACTCTAAGCCAACTTCGTCATAGAAGCAGGGTAGACAGCGAAGCCAGAGGAGAGGATCGAGCCCTTAAACGAGGAAGATCGATTGAAGGTAAGTAAGTGATATACCATCTTATCCTATCAACTTAATAAAATCCTTAACAACTGGTACAAGTTTCTTCGAAGGCTTGTGGAACCCCTTTTCGCAAACGAACCCACATAAATAATTAAACGAAAAGAGATTCATTTTTTTTTCCGTGATTTTCCATATTGTTAGTCCGGAGCTCCATCCGATCGACCATATTTTATCGCTACTAAAGAGATATCGATCTACCCTATGATCAAAAGACCGAAGCATAAACGACTAGGCTACGCAACTGACAGCGAGTTCTAACGTTAGTTGTGCCATCTACATACGATCTGGAGGCGCGGTCGTGTCTCGCGTCAAGTACACGTTCAAATACATATATATGAACGCGGCGGCGCGGATCGACCGTGTCTCTATACCGGTGTCATACGCCTGTTTAATCTCTCTCGTATTTAAATTTATTAATAATAGATAAGTATAAATTACACCTGTTGTTTACCTGTTTGTTTATTAATTTTTCATCATTCTCTATCAATTCCATGAGAAATCTGTGAGCATAATATATATGTTTTCATTTTTAAATTTCTAAATTTTTACTTGCGCCGTTTGTGATAATTTTAATAAATTTATAAATCTCGAATTTTTGATGAATTGTGTATATTTTCATCAATATATATTTTAGTATGTATGTGATGTATTTTAGTATGTATGTTTATTTTCGTTTCTTAGCATATAAGTTGTAACGGGTTTTTCACCACCAGGGATCTACCGGAGTGATGTCCGAGTACACTTACTATTTGGCAACCTTGTTCAAATTATTTAATTTGGGCGTCAAGTGATTTTATAATCACCAATAAACAATTATCAAAAATCGACCCAGGGTGGCGGATCGGGGAAAGGTCAGGCACTTAAGATTACGATTAAATAATTGATCAGAATTACAAAGAAAAATTAAATTGTCGTATATTGAACTCAGAAAATAAATTGATCGGTATCACAAATGAAAATTATCGGTTACAAAACAAAATATAATTTGCCAGTTTCAGCTTGACTCGATATAAGCTCAATTGTTCGCAGAAGTCGTGCTTGATCGAAACACACAGTCAATTCTTTACTCAAAAAAAAAAAAAACAGTCGGTTCACGAAATAAAAAAAAATCAGTTATTTTATTGTCCGGAGACACACTTACAACGTAAGTATTAACGAAACACTTGACGAGTGACGTCAGAGTATTTTTACACGGTGAGGTGACAAGACTGCTGTTGTGAATGAGACACAGATAAACCGGAATTCTCAGAAATATCGAATGAAATAAATAAAATATAAAATTAAATAATATTTTATTTAGATAACGCGTCAATTTGCACTACCATGCAACTATTACTCGTAATTAATTAATTAATTCAATTATTATCACACGAGACGCACATCACTTATTTAATACGAAAAAAACCGGTTGTACACTTGTCAGTTTTCGCGCCAATGCTTCGGATTGTTCAGTTGTTCACAAAACTCGGGTATTTTTTCACAAAATAATCGGATTATTATTCACGTAATAATTACTGCTCGCGATTTAATTGTTCATTCCGTCAATCGAAATTGTTCTTTTTAGTCGCGAATGGTATTGATCAAAACACCGTTGCCGTTCAGTTCGAAATCTCCACCGGATCTCTCGTTCCAATCCCAGCGTTAGATCGATACTCGGTCAGTCGAAATTTTTAATCAGATGGCTCTAGAATTTGCTCCCCGGAGAAATAATGGATAACGATTAATTATTTTTCAAATAATATTGAACCACGGAACGATGTCGAGTTTCCTCATGTTAAGCAGACTAAATGTAATATCAATAACTCGGTCTAGATATAAACACGTTTACTCAAAGCTAGTTGGCAATCCAAGATTTTATTAATACTTGATTAAATTACTATTGCTCGTATATTTATATATAAATAAATGAGTATACTAATGATAATTAAATCGTGGATTGAGAATCTTAGACGGAAAAGCTGGCCTTCGAAAATTGCTTTTCATTCTAGTACAAATGAACAAGAGTCACCTTCGTTTTTAACTATATAGGCGCGATCTAGCGAAAAATCGGGGCAGTGTTGAAAATTGTGCGCCACGTATCTTTAAAAATTTGACATTGCATACACCTATGTAATGTCTACGACAATGTTTACATGATACAGTTAATAATATAATATAGTATCATAATAAATTTATTTGCTCTTATCATTAACTTTAACTAACTTTTAATACAGTCTTATTTATCGAGTTCAATGATCAATAATTTTGACTTTTAACTCCATTAATATTTAGTAGATTGAACAAACTTAAAATCAATCATACTAACACGTATATTTCAAATAGTTTTAGACAGAATCTTTTCAAAAACTAATGGAATCTAGAAAAAAAAATATAAATTTGTTTAAAAAAAAAAAACATGTCACCGTTAAGTAACTCGATAATCAAAATTTTAGTCTGATCATATATAATTATGTATGATCATATATAAAAGTACGAATAATCATATATAATCATATCAATCTTCACATACATAGATATATATATGCATCTAATGCTCGGGTGTCCGTTATTTCCCGAGTTGTTATTTTTTTTTTGCTGCCGCCCCCTAAACTTTTAGTTTTTGCCCTAAAAAAAATTATCCAACCTAAACAAGCTCTTGATTTCCAAATGAAACAGTACCGAAAGCATGTTACATTCTCATTAAAAAAACATGGAATTTTTTAACTTTGTGCATTTAATTTTTTTTTCCTGAAACAAATAAAACTACAACTTGGGCCCAAAAAAAGTTTGATAGAAAATTTTCCACTCTAAAAAAAAGGTCTTCTTGATTTTTTCGATAAAATCATTCTTTTAAAATTTATTCACGATTAAAGTTGTGTTCGTAGTTTATACCTAAATTTTTTTGTCATTTGCTGCAAATTTGAATTGCACCTTTTGATTTTGACTAATAAAGGATCGGCAAGTATACGACCCAGTCATAAGAGACCCTACCAAAAATGAAACCCTAGCCAATTGAAATCAGCCGCAATATGCCTATCCGGAAAATTCCCGCTTCGATAAAATATCTACCATCTTAAAATATCTACCATCTTAAAGTCTCTACCAATGAATAAATCTACCACGATTTAATCACCACCAGAAAAAAACACTAGCAAGTTGCATTTATGAATTAACTCCGTTTGAAATGCCTACCATCAACTTATGGCTGTATATTTAACCGACAAAAAAATTAGTTTTGATTAAAACTATTTCTAATTAATTGGGAATTATTTGGGAAGATTCAGGAACATAAACTATATTATTTAGGACTTATAAATCTATGAGTAATTAGCATTTGGGATGCTAAAACTGAAGCAATTCATAACTTTCTTCCCAAGTAGTTTGCTATTAACTAAGAAAAAAATTGTGTTAATTTAATTTTCTAACATGCTAACTAAACGCTCAAAAAATATTAGTTAATCACCCATTAATTAATTAGTCCTAAATAGTAAAATTGTATTCCTAAATCTTCCCAAATGATTCCCAATTAATAAAAAATAATTTTTTCATAGATTAAATATACAGCCGTATGTTGATGGTAGGGATTTCATACGGTAAAGTTTATTAGTAAATGCTACTTGCTAGTGTTTTTTTCTGTTAGTGATTACCTCACAGTAGATATTATTAGATGGTATATATTTTTTTGGAGCGAGAATTTTCTAGCTAGGCATCCCTAGCGGTTTCACCGCGACGGTGAAAACACGATCAAATCACGGTGTTTTTACCGTGAAAACACGCCTTCCGTGTTCTCACAGTGAAGTGGCGGAGATTCGACGGTGAATTTACGGGGGTTTCTGTGCAGTCGCGCTACTGTGTACCGACCGTGTCCCCACTGTGGTTTTACGGTGGTTTAAGGGTGTTTCGAAAGCGAGTTCACAGTGTTCTGACGGTGAATTTCCAGTGTTTTCATAGTGGCTTCACAGTGGTCTGCAGTAATTTCCACGGTGAGCTCATGGTGGTCCCACGATATCGTTGTCAATCAATCGATTGACGTTTGAATCCTTAATTTTCTGGGCCAATTCATTCTTCATTTTCTCAAAGTCTAATCTGTCCTCTTGGCGCCAAGATCCCATTTTACTAAGAAGTAATGGGATCCTAGCTTACCGGATCAGTCGGAAATGTCACAGCACCCGCTGGAGAGGGTGAATTACTACCTGAAACAGATTTTTTTGGACTATTCACAGTTGGTGGAAAGGAGGAAGATCGGCTTAGCTTTTGTGGTGGTGAAGTTTTCCTTGCAGTTTGGTTGTCGACCAGCGAGGCCCTTGGTCTTTTAAGCAAGACCTTTTTGAAGAGATCCGGCAGAGATGAAGTTGAAGTAGAGGGCAATTTGGATAAACGCTTAGAGTTGCGTGGTCGATCTTTAGACTTAGTTGGACCTTTTTCAGATACGTGAAGACTCAAAGTTTTGGATGGAAAGCAGTTAAAATCTGAGGCTTCTGGATTTAAATTTGAATTCAAATTCAAATTCCTGTCAGATGGAGGGACTAGACCTACAGCGACCTCTGGGTCCAATAAGTGTATCTGGACAGGAGCGATTAATATGGATTTGTCGTTGCAATCTTCTTCTGGCGCCAAAGCCTCGGACATAATAATAATAGAAACCTCTTCAGATCAGATGTTGACTTTTATTGGAAGGATAGCACGAAAACTAGAGCACGGTAAATGCTAATAATTATCTGCAGAAAGAGCCTTCGCGATGAGGATTACAGCGATGTAACACAGTATTTTTAAAACGTCAGATGACAAAAATTAGACACTAAAATGAACACTCTTAAAAACAGTATGTCAGTACAGTAGCACCGCTAATGAACTCCATACAATTATATATAACTATATCTCGTTATAGATAACCATATTTTGTTGTAAATAGTTGGATCCTGTTAATATTTGGATCTAACCGTTTAAATATAATTATATATAGTTCGATGACATCATTTTTTTATCGGAAATGCTATTATAAACCATCATATGATGATAACTATCAATATCTTCGAATATTCATCAAGTCAACTCACAATAGGAATCACTCACATCACAAATAGCAGCATTTATAATTTTAGTTAACTATGTTTACTATTCCACGATGGTAATAGTTACCATTGCATATGCAAAAGTCACTCGCCAGCTTTTTGATTATAAACTTTAGTATAATTTTTATATTTGTCATTGAAATCAAAATAAACATATTCGATTATTTGTTAAAATTCATAAAAGCAAATACTTTCAACCTCCAACTGTCAATTAATAAGGGAGCTGCCGTTTTTAAAAGTCGTTTCTCCTCTGTGCTATCATTTAACGCGCGAATAAAGTTTGAATATTCAGATAATCTCTAATCTTTAAAATTATTTTTTCTAAGGCTATTTATTTTAATTACTCGGTGGTTTTGAATTATAGTGAAAACACATTGGAATCTCGGTGGTTCCACAGTGATTACACAGTGTACCCATCATGGTTCCACGGTGTAACCACCATGGTGTATCCACAAATTTTATTACGGAAAAAAAAATCCCGCCGACTTGTAGGATCGATCCCGAGACCCTCGACTTCAAATTATGATCTGTTATACTCTGTGCCGAACTACACCCTTAAAAGATGAGGTTGATTGTATTTATTTGGATAAAATTAAACTCAAGAAACTTAAGAAAACTAAAGACATCAAATAAATGATTGATTTTCTTATTTGTGTTATATTCAATTATATTATTGCTTAGAGGGTAACAAGACAAACTGTGGTATACCGACTTGTATTGCTAAATTATATAAATGAGAAGTTAAAATTTTTCAAGCTAATATCTCGGTTTTTTATTTTATAACTAAATTCACTATTGAAACTTCGAAATGCCCATAACTGTCCCACTAATGGTCTTGTTCGTCTACTTCCAAAAATTTTAAAAAAGTTTTTTATACTATAACATTTATGAATGCGGTAAATTAAAAAATTTCATCGACTTCATAAGATTTATGAATCATTATAAAATAAGTTTTTTCGAATAATTTGTTTGGGCGTATCTAAATTATTTTACAAAATTTTATGATTCACACATCTGCACAGCATGATATTCACTCAGAAATTACTATTTGATAGAATTTGCTAAAACTCAATTTTCAAGACTTTTATATAATCATGTAAAGTTTTATATAAATTTATAAAGTTATATAACAAATTGAAAAATTTTATAACAGTATATTGCATAGTTAGGTTACTAAGATAGTCTTCATGTGGTAAGTGCAATGTTTTCAGCACGAGTCGTAGGGTCACATGTACGGGCCGGAGGCTTCAAATTTTCAAAATTAAAAATCGGTGCATTCATTGAAGATGAAACGGCTGCTGAGGAAGAAGTTGGTCCAACACTGATAACTGTATTAACTTTTTTCTGTTGAATTACTTTACTCGTGTGTATATCATCATCATCCGTCCGTGAAGTCGATGGTAAATCTACTGGATCAGTTTTTTGCCGTATAGCTGATCATTTTTTGTCTGTGACGTAGAAGGTAAATTGACAGTAGATTCAATAATATTCCCAATTCTGGCTTTATTTCTAACAGATTCTTCAACGTATCCTTCTGTAATTGCTGCTGACTTCCAGTCACCAAGACGTTTCAAAGTTGGTATATTAGCTCCAGCATCAGCAACTAAAGTTGCCAAGCTTCGTTGAAATGTATGTCTAGTATATGATGATGGATTTTTTAATCCTAAATAGGTCGCTATTTTTCGTGGTATTTTCGCAAATGTATTTATGCCAATAACTTGGTTAATACATGCACTACTCCGATAAGCTATGAAAAATCTTTGAAAGATCTTTGCTAGTGTTTTTGGGACGTAAAGCAATGTACTTTTTGAAAATGCGGCCGAATTCTCCACCAATTGTAAAAAATTTTTTGCGTTTACATTTTTTATTGTAAATCCTGACATCAAGGAGATCTCCTTCTGATTTAATATCACTAAACTTCAGATCAGTTATTTCAGATTTTCGACATGCGCCACTGATTTCAATAATCAATGCAACCTGCAAATAATGAATTACATTTTTGTTAAATAACTCAAATATTGTACATTAATGTACATAATATTTTATCATATTTACCTTTTTATGCAGATATTCCTTGTCAGGAGCATTTGTTAAAAATTGATCAATTTGATCAGGTGTCAAGACATTGGTTTTCTTACAAACATTTCCTTAAGTGATCACGTACAGTCAGAACAAGTGATTCATACCGTCCATGGTTACAAGCGTACCAACTGATAAATCTATGATGCGATAACTCCCTGCAGTAGATTTCTTGCTAGCATAGTTATATGAAGGACAATTATGTTATAAGATAAATCCATGTTAAAACTTTTCTATGCAGAATATTTCTATTGCAGGACATCTCTATGTAAGACATATCTATGCAAGATAAATCTATATAGGACGTTTCTGTTGCAGGACATCTTTATGCAATATATCTCTATGCAGGATATTTCTATGCAGGATATCTCTATGTAGGATATCTCTATGCAGGACATTTCTATGTGGCAGATTTCTATGCTACACAAATAAATATCTAATTACATTTCTCCATAATAAAATAACTTTAACACATAAATCTTAGTATAAAAAAAAAATAAATAGTGGAATGTTTTTTTTTTTTTTTTGTTGAGGCTTAAATTTTTGAAATCGATGATATTAATGATGGAAGTTTAAGTCAAGAAGCGTGTATTTTTTTGAAAAAAATAAAAAAAAATTTAAAGGTTGATCAAAATTGTCTCGTTGTCAATCGAGTAATTTAAAAAGTTACAACTCGTACAAATATTTTCGGATAATTCTTAAATATTCAAATAATTCGGAAATTCGAATTTCGAATTGAATAGTTATATTCGATTCGATTCGAACGCGATTCGCACATCCCTAGAATTCGTTTTATTACCTAATAATATATATTATAATTTCATAATATAATTTATAAACACATTTTTTATTTACTAAATTCATGAAAATATAACTATACGATTGAAACTAAACTTTTTGAAGTATGTGAGTTTAGAAAATTCTTTTACAGCGTTAATGAATAATTGTATTTTTGTATATTTACTTCTGCCATAGTTTTACATATATTTGTCCTACATAAAAATGTCCTGCATAGAGATGTCTTGCATAGAGATCTCCTGAACACCGATATCTTAGATAGAGATATCTTGTATAGAGATATCTTGCACAGAGATGTCCTGCATAGAAATATTCTGCATCGAATAATTTTGACATCGAAATATCTTGTAATATAATTGTTCTTAATTATAATTATGCCGACTCAGAAATTTACTACAGAGAGATATCCGAGTATAGAAATTTCTTGCCTACAGTTTTCTGTTGGTACGCTTGTAACCATGGACGGTATGAATCACTTGTTCTGACTGTACGTCCGCTGTTTACTAGGCTGACCTATCTTATTCAGCTTACGACGATTTTTAACATCTTTTAAAACTTAAGGGTTGTAAAAAATAAAATATTGTTTGGACTCAATCTTGATTTAGTTATTAAATCTTTTTTGAATAATGAATGAAATATATATATATATATATATATATATATATATATATATATATATATATATATATGTCGGAGATAAAATTGTAACTGGGTTTTCCCAGAGGCTTTGGAAAGTCCCAACTACATTTTAGTTTATATTTTTCTTAAACAACGATACTTAACAATAATATTTTACAACTTAATCGGATTGGGAAATTTTTTTAAGCTTGTTGTAAAATATTTTTATGACGGTAGGCTTAGACTTGGAGTGGCATCTGCTCACCAAACGTAGCCACGGTCAGAGGATAGTAAAATAATTGCAATATAGAATAAGGCAGTTCGTTTGGGTCTTTCAGGTAAAGACAGAGAGTTTTTTTTTTAGAGTAAGAGTTCAGAGTGCAAAGGCACTTCTGTTTGAGCTTGAGTCGATAGCACCTCGTATCCTGCTGACCGTGTATTCGTTCTCAAGTCTAATTTTTACTGTCGTGTATACTTTGTTAACTCTACGATTGAGTTGTATATTAAATTAGTGAATACTGTTGTACTACTTGTGCATTATAATCCATATAGTTATTTGAGTGTAGTTATTGTAATCTTTAGCCTTTAGTGAATACTTAATATTGTGTAACGATAATCTTAAATTATAACATATTGTAATACTTTAATTATTTGTAATACTTTAATCATTTGTGAAATCTCCTCGAGAGTAATTTTTGTGCGTGACGATAATTATTTTGTTGTTTATCTGATATTTTATTGTTTAAATAAAAATGTCTCTAAATAATGGTCATAATAACGACGGTACCACGAGTACCCCTCAACTACCTGCTGCCCCTCCGACATCAGAAGTGGGATCTACTCCGTCTGGTCCGTCACCAGATCAGTGGAATATTTTGTTCGAATTTATGAGAGGTTGTATGCAAAAATCACAACCTGTGAATAAAAATTTTTCTTTGCCGCGGTTCAATCCTGAGAGCGCGGGATCGGATCCAGTTGCATGGTGCTCCGCAGCTGACTTATGTTTAATTGAAAACCCTTTACAGGGTAGTGAATTGATTTCCGCACTCAGTAAAGCTTTGGAAGGCTCAGCAGCGCAGTGGCTGTCCCAAGTGGCAATTCCTGGTATCAAGTGGCAGGAATTAAAGGAACTCTTCGTGTCTCGTTTCGGTGGTCAAGAAACAGCGGCAGCGGCAGTTTTAAAAATAAACAATGAACTGCCAATGAAAGATGAAAGTGTTGGTGCGTTTGGTATTCGATTACGATCATCGTTAAAGGCTCGTTGGCGATCTTTAACGACCGATGAAATTATCAATGCAGTAGTGCTAGCAAGACTATCTCACATTGATACTCGAGTTGAACGCGTAGCACTGACAAGTGATATTAAGAGTGAATCTGAATTCCTGAGTCAGATGAGAGGATTCTCATTCGTGCGAAAAAGACCAGCACCATCTCAGGATAATTCCACAACATCAGAATCAAAAAGATTCAAATTTTCTTCGGCGATTAAATGTCACAACTGTGGCAAGATGGGCCACAAAAGAACGGAATGCCGATCGAAGCCCGTGAATCAACGTGCGGAGACAACGAGTGGTCATCGATCAATTACCGGATCCAACTCTTCTGTTCGAGCTGTAACTTGCTTCAAGTGTGGGGAAAATGGACACATCGCACCGAATTGTACATCGACAAGAAACAACAATTCAGGAAACAAGAGCAACAACAGCGTTGAGCGGCGAGTCGACTTATGTACTGTTGCAGCCCCAACTGGTAATTTATATCATCTCGGTGAGTCGTTTCCATATTGTTTTGATTCGGGAGCCGAATGCTCATTAATAAAAGAGTCGATTTCTTTGAAATTTTCGGGTAAAAGAATGCATGAGTTAATTATATTAAAAGGAATTGGTAATGTTGGTGTTAGTTGCACAACACAAATTTTATCTATTGTCAATATTGACGGATTTACATTAGAGATACTTTTTCACGTTGTTCCGGACGACCATTTAAAGAGTAATATTATGATCGGCCGCGAAATCTTGAGTTTAGGTTTTAATGTCAATATTTCCCATGACAGCTTTAGTATTTCTAAAACTAAAGTTATTAATTCGTGTCATAAATCTGAAGTTGTTAATATAAATGAGGTTGATACTGATTTAATTGGAGATGATAAGTCAAAATTAATTACAATACTGAAGGAATTTGAAAACTCTTTTATTACAGGATTTCCGCGTACTCGCGTTAATACTGGTGAACTCCAGATTCGTTTGACCGATCCTAATATAACAGTACAGAGAAGACCTTACCGGCTTAGTGTGGAAGAAAGACAGACAGTGAGAGAAAGAATAGATGAGTTATTACAAGCTAATGTTATTCGTCCTAGTAACTCTCCGTTTGCTAGTCCGATACTACTTGTTAAGAAAAAGGATGGTTCAGATCGCTTATGCGTTGACTATCGTGAATTAAATAAATATACCGTGTCTGATAAATTTCCTTTGCCACTAATACTTGATCAAATACCAAGGCTTAGGAAAGCTAAGTATTACATTAGTCTTGATATGGCTAGCGGTTTTCACCAGATTCCTATTCACTCAGAATCTATTGAACGTACGGCGTTTGTCACACCCGATGGACAATTCGAATTTTTAACAATGCCTTTTGGGTTGAAAAATGCCCCTTCTGTTTTTCAAAGGGCGATACTGAAAGCTCTAGGCGAGCTCGCGTATTCTTACGTTGTAGTTTATCTGGACGATGTATTAATAATTGCCGATACAGTAAAGGAAGCGTTTGAAAGGCTTCAAATAGTTTTAAATACTCTTATAAAAGCGGGATTTTCATTTAATTTTGCTAAGTGCTCTTTTCTTAAAACTTCTGTTTCATATCTTGGATATGAAATAAAGAACGGAGACGTTCGTCCAAACCCTCGTAAAATTAACGCACTGACTTTGCTACCTGCTCCTCGGACCGTAACACAACTACGACAATTCATTGGACTTGCTTCTTACTTTAGACGATTTGTCCCTAAATTCTCACAGACAATGAAACCTTTATATGCACTTACCTCAGGTAAGAAAAATATTGAATGGACGGAACCACACGAAAATATTCGTCAGAAAATAATTCATATTTTAACTAATGAGCCGGTTTTAATGATATTTGACCCTGATTATCCCATAGAATTACATACTGACGCTAGCTCGGAAGGTTACGGTGCTATTTTAATGCATAAAGTAGATGGTAAAAATAAAGCGGTAGAGTATTTTAGTAAAAGAACGAGTCCTGCCGAATCGAGGTACCATTCCTATGAATTAGAGACAATGGCTGTTGTAAAATCAATAAAACACTTTCGTCACTATTTACATGGACGCAAATTCACTGTCGTGACCGACTGTAACTCGTTGAAATCCTCACAAAACAAAATTGATCTTAACGATAGAGTACACAGGTGGTGGGCTTATTTACAAGCATTTGAGTTTGATATAGTTTACAGAGAAGGAAGCCGTATGGCCCATGTAGATTTCTTCTCTCGAAATCCAGTACCTGAGTCTTCAGATCGGATTGATAAGGTTGAACAAAAGCGTGTTGACCTCGCCGAGATTTCTGATGATTGGCTCCTCGCTGAACAACGACGTGACCCGGAAATTTCGGAAATAGTTACTAAGTTGGAAAGCGACGAGCTATCTGAAGATCTCGCAAAAACCTATGAGATCCAATCTGGTACTCTGCATCGTAAAATACAACGGAAAGGGGAAACAATTTGTTTACCAATTGTACCGAGAGCGTTTCGTTGGTCTGTAATTAACCATATTCATGAGTCCATTATGCACTTAGGTTGGGATAAAACGCTTAACAAAGTTTATGAATACTACTGGTTCGACAACATGTCTAAATATGTACGTAAATTTGTCGAGAATTGTATTGTTTGTAGACTTTCTAAGTCCAACTCAGGTAAAATTCAAGCCGAGTTACATCCCATACCTAAGACTCGCATACCATGGCACACTCTTCATATGGATATTACAGGTAAACTAAGTGGTAAAAATAATACAAAAGAATACATTATTGTTCTCATCGACGGTTTTACTAAATTCGTATACTTACATCATACTCGTAAAATTGATTGTAATAATGTCATCAAGGCCTTAAAGTCTGCAATATTTATATTCGGTGTACCTTCTCGAGTAATAGCCGATCAAGGCAGATGTTTTACCGGGAAAGAATTTGGAGATTTCTGTAAATCTCAAGATATAAATTTGCATCTGATTGCTACAGGGTCTAGCAGAGCAAACGGTCAAGTAGAACGTGTTATAAGCACAATTAAAAATATGTTTACTGTTGTTGAGACTAATAATCGTTCGTGGCAAGAAGCCATCGGTGAGGTACAGCTAGCATTAAACACTACCATTAATCGTATCACCAAAGCAAGTGCTTTAGAGTTATTAATCGGTAAAAAGGCGAGACCCTTTGGTTTATTAGTTAGTGACAACGAAAAAGAAGTCGATATCTCTAATGTAAGACAGTGTGCAATTAACAATATTGAGGAAAATGCTAAATACGAAAAATTAAGGTATGATAAAAATAAAGCTAAAGTAAATACGTTTAAAGTAGGAGATTATGTTTTAATTAAAAATGAGGAGCGTAATCAGACGAAACTCGATCCAAAATTTAGAGGTCCATTTGTAATAACAGAAATACTTGATAATGATCGTTATAAATTAAAGTCATTAAGTAATAAGAGAAGCTATAAATATAGTCACGATAGGTTAAGAAAAATGCCTGAGAGTCATATTCCCAGCGAACTGGATGTATGTGTTGACGATAGTAACGATGGTTCTATCGATCATGAAAGTATTGATGATGCACAGAGTCCTGAAATAGGGACTCTGGAATTGGTAACCACCAGTGACGCTTAGCACTGAGGGCTACAGGTCGTGGACCTGGTTAGTTAAAAGATCTTATGATAACGCACATGCATCAGGCTGTAGTCGTAACTGCAAACTAAATATAAGAACTTGAAATAACGCACATGCATTAGACTGTAGTCGTAACTGCAAATTGATTTAGTCGGTTTGATCAGGGCGCGATGGGCAGCTAATGATGTGGCGGAAACAGTTGTGGCAACTGTGTTAAATAATGGAAGTTTGTTCAGGGCGCGATGGGCAGCTGATGATGTGGCGGAAACAGTTGTGGCAACTGTATGTTTTTATACTGTATGTGGCATACAGGCAGAGCCTGGAATAGTGGGCGTCAGCTGGTGGGAATTGTAAGATTGTATGAATATTTGGCAACTGGGAATGATGACTGATGGTTTTTGCATAGTATACGTGAACATAGTTTGTGGTTTCAACTATTGTCGATTATTATTGTTTCAACTACTATTATTGATTAGCGATAAAATTTCTGTTATATGACTGGACTTGTGAATGAATCATACTCGCGGATAAATCTAAGATTGTAATATTTTATCAGGACATAAAATTTATACTCCATTTTACATGTCATGTTTTTAGAGACACCCGAGGACGTGTGATTGTCAGAATGGCCGTGTCGGAGATAAAATTGTAACTGGGTTTTCCCAGAGGCTTTGGAAAGTCCCAACTACATTTTAGTTTATATTTTTCTTAAACAACGATACTTAACAATAATATTTTACAACTTAATCGGATTGGGAAATTTTTTTAAGCTTGTTGTAAAATATTTTTATGACGGTAGGCTTAGACTTGGAGTGGCATCTGCTCACCAAACGTAGCCACGGTCAGAGGATAGTAAAATAATTGCAATATAGAATAAGGCAGTTCGTTTGGGTCTTTCAGGTAAAGACAGAGAGTTTTTTTTTTAGAGTAAGAGTTCAGAGTGCAAAGGCACTTCTGTTTGAGCTTGAGTCGATAGCACCTCGTATCCTGCTGACCGTGTATTCGTTCTCAAGTCTAATTTTTACTGTCGTGTATACTTTGTTAACTCTACGATTGAGTTGTATATTAAATTAGTGAATACTGTTGTACTACTTGTGCATTATAATCCATATAGTTATTTGAGTGTAGTTATTGTAATCTTTAGCCTTTAGTGAATACTTAATATTGTGTAACGATAATCTTAAATTATAACATATTGTAATACTTTAATTATTTGTAATACTTTAATCATTTGTGAAATCTCCTCGAGAGTAATTTTTGTGCGTGACGATAATTATTTTGTTGTTTATCTGATATTTTATTGTTTAAATAAAAATGTCTCTAAATAATGGTCATAATAACGACGGTACCACGAGTACCCCTCAACTACCTGCTGCCCCTCCGACATATATATATATATATATATATATATATATATATATATATATATATATATATATATATATATTAGGGTGATTCGTTTTGAACGACTATTTTTTTTTTTTCACTCCCACTTGAAAATATTGTTATAGACATTGAAAAAAAAATTCCCTGCAAGTTTCAGCCCTTAATTTTAATTCTAAGTACTTTATATTTGATTTCAAAGTTTTCCAATTTAAAATACATAGGAAAGTGGGGATTTTTTTTTTTAATTCTCTATAACTCAGCCGCATTTCAAATTATCGGATCGCCGTTTGCGGCATTTTGTAGGTAATTTAATACTCTTCAAAAGTATTTACAATAGTTTTACTCGGACTCTAATTGTTTTTTCTGTATTGGTTCTGAAAATAATTTTTTTAATAATAATTTGGGTTTTTATTTAATATTGACTAAATAACGAAATTTACAGAAAAAGTGCAGATAACGATTTTTTAGGAAATTTGATTCGCTACAAAAAAGATCCAATTGGTTAAGTGGCTCAAGTTCTCCGTTCACGTGATATAGGGATTTTAGTAATTTTGTAAATAAAATATTTGTCAAAAAATTCCGCAAAATTCTATTTAAATTATATATCATGTTTCGTTCTCGAGATCACTCTGTAGTACTGTCTGCGTACGCCAATTGTCACCACAAAGTTTAAATATCAAAAAAGTGAATTTAGCCAAGATATAGCTCGTCTTTTGTCTAGCTTCATTCTGTTTTTTGTGCGCCTCTAGTCACAACGTCTTTTTATTTTACTCCATTAATTAATTGAAATTGATTGAAATCAATTATTTAATTGATTTATTATGTCTAAACGACGAGCCAAATCCCCAGTGGATATTGATTTTCTGAAAAGAAAATTGGAAAAATACCAATATTTAATTGACAAAATGTCTAATCTAAACGAAGACAGTGACATGTCTGTTAAATCCGACGATGAAGGTACATTTCTTCGAAATTTTTTATATATTAATTTGGGCGAATGATTTTTTTTATAATATTCAAACCATTGGGTTATCCCAAAATAAAAAAAAATTGACATATGTCATTTTTATTGCTGTTTGAATATTCTGGGTTCGATTCCCAGTTCGGGCTATCTATATTTTTCTCAATTTATCTATAAATTGTCTTATTGAGAGGTTTGCATGTTTAGGTTTCCACTATATTTAAATGGTGTATTACCGTAAGAAGGACGGTGTGGCTCAATAAGTTATAGATTAAATTGAACGGAATATAGTATAGGGCCGGATAGCTCAACTGGTAGAGCACTCGGCGCGTTACCGAATTGGTCTGGGTTCGATTCCCAGTTCAGGCTATCTATATTTTTCTCAATTTATCTATAAATTGTCTTATTGAGAGGTTTGCATGTTTAGGTTTCCACTATATAAAATTGAATCTTTTTTTATGATTCGGGTAGTTTCTTTTCTTTACCTTTTCTGGTAATAAACTGCACCATTTGACTGAGTTATATTAGAACAAAACCTTTCTTTTTTATTTTTGTGTCAAAGATTAATTATCTTTGATAACATTTATAACTCAGATGTTTATGTTCTTCAGATTCAGAACAAGATGTTCCCACGAACGAGAACCCTAAACCGAAAATTTCTCCAAAATCTGATCCCAATTCCCAGAATTCTCCTTCTCCAAAGGAGACGATTGAGGTCACCGAACTTCCGGCTAAGGCCCGGGATCTTCTTGGTGTTAATAAACGTCAACAAAAAAACAAAACCTTCGAGTTTCACTCAGATCTTGTAGCTTGTTGGAAGGAAACTTTATCTAAAGGAATGGAAACTTCCACCAAAAAAGAAATTTTGGAAAAAATATCCGAGTAAAGGTAATATCAACCTTAAAGCTGCGACTTTGAATCCGGAGCTTTTACCTTTACTCCACAAGTCTGCTGTTGGCAGAGATAAACATTTTGCATCCAATCAAAATCTTTGTGGTCTCTTCTTGGTCAGCCTAGGTAAAGCATTGTGTGCTATATTTTCTAATAATGCGGAACCATTAGAAAAGGATGAGATTTTAGAGTTGCTTTGCGATTCAAGTAATCTTATGTGTGATTTGATGTTCCAGCTTGAAAAAGCTCGTAAAACTCACATTTATCAGTTCGTCGATCCGAAACATAAATCTATTTTAGAAGATTCTGTTACAGATGATTTTCTATTTGAAGCAGATCTTTCAAAAAGAATTAAAAATTCTTCTACAGTCGAAAAAGCTGGTCTATCTCTCAAAGCCCAACCTGAACAAAAGTCTTCTGGTCCATCGAAACGTTTTTTAAACTGGAGAAGCCCGGCTACGTCGCGAAGTGGCCTGTCGCAGTCGGGCTTCAACCGGAAACCGTACCACAAGTACAACCAACCCAACCGATCGACACCTCCTCAAACTCGTTCCGTGAACAAGAACAAGGGCCAGCAGGCTCAGACAACCAATCAAAAGTAAAGGTTAGTCTTATTATTGGTGGTAGACTTAGATTTTATTTGCAAGCTTGGTCGCAAATAACTTCTGATAGTTTCATTTTGGAAACTATATCTGGTTATAAAATACCTTTTTTAACCACACCAGTACAAAACAAAGAACCCTCCATTAATTTAGATACTGATAATCAAGCTATGAATAAAGCTATCAATGAACTTTTATCTTTAGGAGCTATTCAGAAATGTTATGATGTTGAAGGTCAATTTTTATCTAGTATTTTCCGCACTCCTAAAAGTAATGGAAAATTGCGATTTATTTTGAATTTGAAAAAATTAAACTGTTTTATTGACGTCACTCATTTCAAAATGGAAGATTTTAGAACGGTTTTGAAATTGAAATTCCTCATACCATTAAGACGTCTCGACGTGGACATTATCAACCTCTCCTAATTCTTCCTCGTTTCACTGAAAATGAAAATTAATGTGTTGCTTCTACTTTAGAAGCTTGCCTAAAAGTAACATCAGTTTTACCAAAAAATAAAACTGACGCTCTATTTTTAACAACAACTCGACCCTTCAAAGCAGCTTCAAAAGATACTCTGAGTAGATGGTTGAAGGTATTTTTATTTGATTGCGGTATATCTACGGAATATACCCCTCACAGTATTCGCCATGCTTCAACTTCGTCAGCTTTGGCTAAAGGAGTTGATCTTTCTTTAATCAAGAACCTGGCTGGATGGTCTAAAAAATCGAAGGTTTTTGAAAAATTTTATAATCGACCGATTGTCCAGGATCCAAGTACTTTTGCTGAAAGTTTGTTTTCTTAAACATTTTTAATTTTCTATTGTTATTTGTTCTTAATAAATAAATTGTATGTTTTTCATTATTAATAAAAATATTAATATGTATTGTCATTTCAGAATTTGCTCTGAACATCCTACAGAGTGATCTCGAGAACGAAACATGATATATAATTTGTAGATTAAGCGAACTCGCCGAAGGCGAGCGAAGCTCAATCAAAATTATATAGACTGTTTCGTTCGAAGAGATCACAACCCGCCTCTTATGTTGTATTTTTTATTTTTTTTAAATAGTTAATTGTTTTGTATTATCTCTCCCGTGATCTCTTCTAACAGCTTTAAACTTGATGAAGCTAGACAAAAGACGAGCTATATCTTGGCTAAATTCACTTTTTTAATATTTAAACTTTGTGGTGACAATTGGCGTACGCAGACAGTACTACAGAGTTATCTCTTCGAACGAAACAATCTATATAATTTTGATTGAGCTTCGCTCGCCTTCGGCGAGCTCGCTCAATTTACAAATTTAATTTTAAATCAGTAAATAATTTTCCTTTCATTAATACAATCCAGTCATTAAAATCAGAAGGGGTCAAATTGATGAACTTCGAAAAACTTTTAACAAATATTTTATTTACAAAATTACTAAAATCCCGATATCACGTGAACGAAGAACTTGAGCCACTTAACCAATAGGATCTTTTTTGTAGCGAATCAAATTTCCTAAAAAATCGTCATCTGCACTTTTTCTGTAAATTTCGTTATTTAGTCAATATCAACTAAAAACCCAAATTATTATTAAAAAAATTATTTCCATAACCAATACAGTTAAAACGATTAGAGTCCGAGTGAAACTATTGTAAATACTTTTGAAGAGTATTAAATTACCTACAAAATGTCGCAAACGGCGATTCGATAACTTGAAATGCGGCTGAGTTATAGAGAATTAAAAAAAAATCCCCACTTTCCTATGTATTTTAAATCGGAAAACTTTAAAATCAAATATAAAAGTACTTAGAATTAAAATTAAGGGCTGAAACTTGCAGGGAATTTGTTTTTAAATGTCTATAACAATATTTTCAAGTGGGAGTGAAAAAAAAAAATAGTCGTTCAAAACGAATCACCCTAATATATATATTATGGACCTATATACATAATTAAACATATATAGGTTTCATATTAATAAAGCCTGATCAGATATAATTTTATATAGACATATATAATTAGATCTGATCATATATAGGCTTATGAATAATTATACTGAGTCATGATCAGCTAGGTATGATCAGATTGTAACGGGTCCACTTATTTTATCAATTGATTGTGGTCTTGATAAAACAAGGGCCCACACATATACAAAACTTAAGGTGTTTTATGTACCTGTCCAGCTAGGCTCAGTAATCTCAGGACGAGGATAATTCCGTACTGGACCACGCAGTATTAAAATTAGGAGAGAGATCTTATACCTAACTTATCAAGAAGGTTGTTATAAAATTAATTAAATATGTATAAATTTAATATGAACTATGGCATTTATTTAACGACGTCGCTTTACAAATAATAAATAAATGAAACTATGAACAATAAATATAGATGTAAAATGAGCGAATAAACTAAGACGATCTGGTTTAGGCGTGAGGATTTTTAAACAATTAAAAATTACACAGATTTTATCAATAAATAGTTTGGTTATTTATTCAAATTAATTACACTTAAACTTATAAAACCTTGATAGTTATAGTGAATGCGACTAGATGATTACGTGATAGCGAATGCGAATAATAAAGAATCACGTATTATAATTCGACACGTGGTCGATAGCGGTTAATGACACGATAATTAATTTGATAATTAATTATATGCAAGTAACAATCAATTTCTACTCAATAAATAGCAGCCTTATTGTACTGTCTAATTATTGAGAGAATTTAGCGAAGCGGTTCTGAATTATATCACACAAGAGATAATTTATATTCAGCGAAGCGATTAGACGGATAGCCGTTTTTGTACTGATCGATCCACGAAGTCAATCCTGACTTGAACGTTGTTGAGCCAGCGTTCCCACTCGATGCTGACGTGGCAGCACTCCTGCATAAGACGAATTTTTCCATTGGCTTAAAAGCGTGCCAACAGGAAGTAGTTGACAGCCAATTTCCTTATTGGCTGCCGAGCACGCTGATATAAGACGAATTATTCGATTGGCCGGCTGGTAGCAGGTTCTCATGCCGTTTTGACACGGTCATGAGCAAGAAATCGCAGGTGTCGGGCCCAGATAGCGTGTGACCCGGCACTATTCTGACATTCAAGTCAGTAGTGAGTTCGGCTGCTCCGTACGTAGCGAAAGTACACGAAGCTTTTCAAAATGGTTAAGCTCGTGACTGAACAATAGATGACTGATGAAACTGACTCGACTAACTTTAACAAAACTGACTCGACTATTATAAGTGACGCGACTGATTAATATAACAAAATATAACGACTCCTCGATTGATCAAGTATATCATTTAACAAATAAAATATTTAACCCAACAATAAACAAAACGACTCGACTTACTCCAACAATCTCCAACCTTAACTAGTCCTTCATTCCACCGATACTTTGCCTCCAAGAGCCAAAACCATTAACCAGTTCCTTCCAAGTCCATCAATCCATTCCAAGCCTTTCCAAATCCACCTGGCCTGTTCCACAATAAATATTATATAATTAAACTTAAATTAGAACAAGCTTCCACGAGTCGTGGGCTTATATGCTCTTGGCGTAGTTGTACTTGTAGTTGCAAGCCAAGATGGTAGTGGTAGTCGCAGTAGGGTACGTCCGTCCACGGCGGTTGCTGCGAGCCAAGAGAGTGATAGCTCATCGTCTCTGGCCCTCGTATCTCTCCACTCAGGCTGACCAACCCCTAAAACCAAATGTCGGGACTCGACCGTGGTGACCCCGGCGCATCAGTGACTGTATTTTCTAAATTGTTGACAGTTGTTGAAGAAGGGGACCGGATCTTTTGGCGCGAGTTGAAATCAAATTTAAATTAAAATGCGAGAGCATTTCACCCCGTTACACTCTCTCCCACCAAACTCGTTTGTAATCCCCAAAAGACTAGTGATCTCGTTCTCCAACAACTGCCATGAAAGTCTACTATGAATTTCAAATTAAAATTAAATTATTAAAAAATTTTGAAATGGCTCTACCAAAGAAACTGAAATTTATAGTCGGAAATTTAATCAAGTGTGAACTGGATAATATAAATAGCGCCGTTTTCGCCAAGTGAGGTCAGGGTGTATGGACTACCCCTACTACATACACGCGCCAACCCCCTGAGCTTGCCGAAGGCCCGCTCTCCCTTATCCGAGAGATCTTGTTCCCGGATAACGACGGAGGCCTCCTTGGGCTCAGTTGCAGTTGAGCTCGTATCGAATAATTATAGTGGATATCAAAAAATTATTCTTACAAACTAATTATCAGACGACTTGAAGGTCTCTGACATATCTGCGGTACCCGAGGAAATAATTACCCAAAACCCCCTCTAGATAACCAACGTCCATATTATTTAAAATAAATTAAAGTCATTACCAATAAAATCTTAATACCATTATTACCTTTTAACCTGTTTCCTTGACTATCACCGTATCACCAAGATACGTGACGTCAGCATTTCTGACATGTGTCTGACGTACACAAGTCTGAGGAAAATCATCTCTGACCTGTGCCGCCATCCACATGTCAGAGGAATAGACACCTCACACCCTGCGAAATATCCCAAAACCACCTTACCCTAAATTTCCTAAACCTAAACCTTTTACTTAACCTAACCTAATTTCCCCTTTACCCGGTTCGCCACTCCGATAGCAGAGTGTCATCCCTGATATGTACCCCTGACACACACTTGGGGTATGGACACTTTACACCGCGTAAAATGTCCAACGAGCCACCTGAAACCCCCCATCATCCCCAATATATGTACCGTGCACATATCGGAGGCCTGGACGCCCGCCCTTGCGTGACATCCAACCAATTAAAAACCTTCTATTTATCACAGACCTTTGGCTAGAAAATATCACAGTATTTACAACTAGATTCTTATTTGGCTATTAATAAAATTACCCAGATAAATTTTCAATAAAATGAAATTACTCAATGAATTTATAATAAAATAAAAAGTACTCAGTTTGCTGAAATGAAATTTAAACTAATGAATCTACTATTGACGTGCTTGTCTCTATGTTTCCTGCCAAATTGGCCCCTCACCCAGTCTTCGAAGATAACTTCCCTATACAGACGCGAACCAATTTTCGAATCAGGATGGAGTGCAATAGATAGGGCACACATAGCAAAAGAAAATGAGTTATAGTTACTTGAAAGACGGCAAATTCTTAAATTGCAGAAAAGACTGACTGCCTCGACGCTAAACAGTTTGGTCGAATTTGAACTGGTTCTTGACAAAAATTATACCCGTTTGCGCGAAGATTAGTGCAGTGATAGAACGCATGACCAGAGTTATGACGCGTAGATAATATACGTAGATTCGATGAAGGTAACTGCGAACAGTCACGCTGTACGGGTCCTTGGGTGCAGAAGGCACTGAATAAATCGCTGACTGAAGACTATGGCCATAATGACGACACAAACACTTGTGAACGCCATTTTGTTGTTGTTGAGGCTGCGCAGGGACTAGTTGAAATTAAGTGTACGGGGTAGAAGATAGAAACGATGTTGTCCACCACGAACCTGGACATTGTACTGAGGGTGGGGGCAGAAATCTGCCCTTCTCCACTACGTTTGTCCACTGCTTTTGATTGCAGCCCACACCGTATAATCTCTATCTTTTTCCTCACGTATCTCCTCAATTAACAACAGTGCTCACCATCAATCAAGGACTTTTCAGCGCCATTAGCCTTCCTGTATTCCTACAAGAACACCGTAGCTTCCTGAACAGCAGACAATAATCCTTCGTAACTTAGAACAGGATGAAAATAAACAAATGTACGAATATCATCATAGAGATGGTTACGTATACTTATTTCCTGTTTGCATTTGAATGGTAGATTATGCCTAAAAAGATATCGCTGCTGCATATGAGAAGTAACATTGTAGTGCGTCAAAAATTACCGGCCACAGAAGTGATTAAAAATTTCATTGAATTTTGTACCACACAATTCAACTGCAAACCGAAAGATTTTCGATCAGATTTGTGAGGCGAGTACACAAATCATGATTTAAAAGAACATTTAGAGCACAACGGAATCCAATTTCAACACACACCACCATACACCCCCGAACAAAATGGTGTTGCAGAGCGAAGAAATAGATATTTGGTAGAGGCAATTTGAACTATGCTAACAGATGCTCAACTTCCAAATAAATATTGAGGAGAAGCTGCACTGATTGCCGTATATCTGCAAAACCGCCTACCAACTCGAAAAAGATCAGTGACCCCGTATGAATTATTATACAAGAAGAAACCCAGCGTTAAACATCTCCAAGAATTTGGATGCAAGGCCTGCATACATTCCCAAACAAAAACGCGATAACTTCAACACGAAGGCCAGAGAATGTGTCTTTGTCGGTTACTCACAAAACTCAAAAGGATACAGACTCTTAAAACGATCATCAGGGAAGATCTTTATAAGCCGAGACGTCTAATTCATTGAAAACTCTCGAGTTTCAGGGGAAGATATCGATAAAACTGATTTCTACTTAGAGCAGGAAACTCTATTGCTAGAAAACACTCAAGAAATAGTATATATTCCCTCTGATCCTTTAAACGAACTCTTTGCAACAAAAGAACCTGCTGAACACCGTAATTAAGGGGAAATTACAGATGAGCCTTCTAATGATGTCGAATACTTACCTCTAGCAGAGAGAATTGTTCACAAACCAGTGAACCAGCAAAGAAAAACTCAATTGGAAGACTTGATCGACAATGATAATGAAGAGCAGGATTATTAACTACGGGAGCTGGATGATGATGAAGAACCAAAGACAATTGAACAAGCTCTGAGTGGACCATATGCTCAACAATGGACTAAAGCTATGGTGGAAGAATTAGAATCACTCGAACAGAACGGAACCTGGAACCTTGAACCGATTCCAAGAAACAAAACGGCGATTGGATGTAAGTGGGTTTTGAAAATTAAGAAATCTTCTGACAACACGGCAGACAGATTTAAGGCAAGACTTGTTGCTCAAGGTTTTTCCCAAAAGTTCGGAGTCGATTATGAGGAAGTCTTTGCTCCAGTCGTCAAAGCAACAACGATAAGAACCTTATTATCTATCGCTGGAAAAATACAATATCTCGTACAGCATTTGGACTTAAAGACTGCTTTCCTTAATGGAAAACTTAAAGGGGTTATATATATGAAGCAGCCACCCGGACACGTTGAGGAAGGAAAATAAGAGTTTGGCTGTAGGCTTAATAAAAGCCTCTATAGATTGAAACAATCGGCAAAATCGTGGTACGAAAAGCTCAACGAGACCTTGACCAACTATGGTTTCGTCCGTTATGACAGCGATCCTTGTTTGTACAAACATGGCAATAATACTCGCACTTACTTGGTAGTACATATCGACGATATTATGATTGCAGAATCATCAAAAACTAGGATCAATAGTATTATAATAGTTCTTAACAATGAGTTTAGTCTTACTAATCTTGGCGACATCCAATGTTACCTTGGCGTACAAGTTACGAGGAAACAAACCGGAGATTTTTCCATACATCAGCAAGACTACATTAATAAGATATCAATTCAAACCATACTTAATGGTGCTAAGTTATTAAACTATCTAATGGACACAGAATATAATGGACCAGACATTAGCGCACCATTAGCTATATTAGCTCAACATATAAAAGGAACAAATAAAAAGAATGAGTTGCAGAGAATCTGTAGATATTGAAATGCCACAAAACACTACCAACTCCGTCTTAGTTTTGATTCAAGCAACTCCGAAAAGCTGATTCGCCGATACAAATTGGGCTGAAGACAGGGCGTCAAGAAAGTCCAACACGGATTATTTATTTAAACTATTCGGTGGCCCAATAAGCTGGGCAAGTGAAAAGCAGAGCTGCATTTCAGTATCATCTACCGAAGCCGAAATAGTTGCACTCTCAGAAGCCTCTAGAGAATGTGTACTGATTCGTAAACCTGGAGTTCCATGACCAGCCACAAAACCAGGCTACGATAAAATTTGAATACAACAAAGGCTGCATTAGTAACATTCATTCACCTGGCCAAAGTCCTCGTAACAAACACAGAGATACACATTACTTTTATACGCGGGATTAAGAAGAAAAGGGCGTGATAAAAGGCACTTACTGTCCATCCGCGATTAATGAAGCTGATATATTAACCAAACCACTAGGACCACAAAGGACACTGGCTCTGTCAAAAATGATAGGACTCAATATTCAATAGTACCCAGAGTAATGTCATTGAGGGGAATTGTTAGAACCAATGACAAACTTTATCTACAATTATACATTACACGTACTATACTCTATAGTCTTTCCTATTAAGTCTAATTACTAGTTACTTGTAAGTTAGTCACAATAAAGCACGCTATCGCTTAACTTGTTGTTCGGTCTTTACCTTCACCAGTCTCCTAAATCCAACAAAAAATACATCTGCACAAAAGTTATTTGAGCTCGAAGTCAAATTTATATTAAATTTTAAGATCTTTTTACTTTTCCGGCGAATCTATCCGACTTATCATAACATGTTTTGAGTTATTTTTTGTAGAGAATTTTATTTCCTACAAATTATTTCCGACAATTTTTTTCGGATTCCGTATAATTTTCTAGTTATTTCCATTTTAATGTCAAGCTCTTGAAATCGATCAGAACACTATTTTTTTTAAGAACTTGAAATTAAAATCTAAATAAATAGAAAATTATCTGGAACTAAAAAAAACTTTATTCGAGATAATTGGTAGGAAATAAAATTGTCTACAAAAAAGAACTCAAGACATTTTATCATAAGTCTGATAGTTTCGCCGGAAAAGTGAAAAGATCTGGAAATTTAATATAAATTTCACTTCAAGCTCAAATAACTTTTGAACAGATGAATTTATCAAAAAATCATAAGAAACTTTTTTTGTCGCGCGTTAAATTTCCTACAAAAATGGATCCTAAGCTTATCTGTATAAAAAATTAATGTAACGGGTCCGTTAAGTCCACCTCCGTTTGACGGGAGGCCGATACTTTTGTTGAAGATTTATAGAATTTGAAACGAAGAGCATTATTTTTTGAATATATCAGACTGGGAACTTCAATATCACCTAAATGTTTGGATTAACGAAAAAATAATCACTTACATATTCACTTACACGTTATTATATATTTTATACATGGCCATGTTCGATGGTGAATCAAAGGTGAGGTTTTTATGCCAGCAAAAAAAAATCATTATTTAAATAAATTAAGATACTAAGAAATTCTAAATGTTTAAACAATTCAAAACAATAAACTCAGCATTTTCACACGGTAACGTTATCAAAAGACGTGTAAGATTACTGTCGCCATATCTCACCTTTGGTCCACCGGATGTAACCTGATCGGGCATTGTTAACATAAATGAACGTCACAGATCAACGGGAGGCACTCACTCTTCAGTCAGTGAGTCCCGGAATTTCTTCGTGCATAATTATACAACTTTTCTGTTGACCTCCGTCGTTAACAAAAATATATATTTCTGAACCCATTTCGTATGTGTGATTATCAAAATTAAATTCAGCATTGAAATAGCTTCGTAGATTTCACGGGTAATTTAAATATATAGGATGAAAGAATTTCATAAAATTTTGGTTGATCCAGAAATTTATTTGTAACTAGTAAACCTTATAAATAAATTTAATTTTGATAATTGACTGATAAAACGTGTTAAAATAATTAACTATACCCTAGTGCCTATTATAAATGCATTATCCGATCAAATGATTGAAAATCAACTATTAAAAAATTTTCAAATAAGAAAATTATTAGTGTCAATCAACTAGTGTCTATTATAATACACTGGTCACAGAAATTAAGGGATAGAAAAAAAATCCGAAATTTTTAGGTGATTTTCAACATGCTGTAACTCGGTGAAAAATGGTCGTATAAAAAAACTAAAAAAAAGCAAATTGTAGCCTCAAGTTTCTAGTTTTTAGATCTGGACCTTAAAATTTTTTATCATGTACGGTTCCGGAGTAATCATAAGAAAACCAACGAAAAAAAAATTTTCAAAATTTTTGCTGGTCTTTCAATACCTCTATGGGCGACAATAAATTTTTTTGAATAATCCGACTGTCTGACTTTTCTCGGAAATTTTATGCCCTTTAATTTGGTGGCCTTAAAAAGTCTCTACGACGAATACAACCTTTTTGTATCGTCATATATCTATATATGGCCGTAAATGAATCGTATGTATCCATGCATGGAAAGATAGACTTTTTTTATTAAGTCATGTGAACCTAGATACAATTTTGGGATATATATGGTCAAATAAGACTTTATATGGCGTTGTGAACTTTTTTACGTCAAGTCATATATTTTAGCTTATGATCATAAATGATTTGTATATAACTATGTATGTAATTTACACAAGAACTCGAGAAAAAAATATTTTGATCTATGGTAATCTAAATCCTACACATAAGTAAGATCTACGAAAATCTGGGTTTCGTGTTCTTCGTCTATGAAGATCAACACTAATAACGGAAAACTCCTAAACTCAAAAAACTCAAAATTCTAATTATTATGGAAATTTCAAAGCTCCTTGAAATAAAATCTATTAAAAAATCCTCAAAAGTCTAAATTAATTTGAACACATCTACTTTAATCAATGCAGATCTAAATCATGGAAAATTCCGACCTTTATTGTTCTGATTAAATTTAGCTAGATCTAAATTTTTTTTCGGGAATCTATTTTTTCTTACAAAGAAGAATTTATAAAAGTATGTAGTTTTATAAGTTTAATAAAAGTCAAAGTAATTCTGAAGAATCTCGAAAAAAACAAATCATTTATACTCATATATGGCCATATATAGTCATTCACTTGCATCGAAATAAATAAAAAAGATTCTGTATTTCAAGTTCATCGCTCAGCGCAGTGGTTGGCGCGCCAGACTTTGAATCTAAAGGACCCAAGATCGTGCCCAGCCTACGCCGCGAATTTTCAGCGAAGAAAAAAAATAACAACCTACTTCAGAGACTATTAGAATACATTAGACATCTGATTCTCATGAATTTTTTTTTTTTTTTTTCGTTATTTTATCAATTTTTTTTTTTGAAAATATAGCACCATGTATGGTCATTAGGGTGGTCCTTATTTTGGACATTTTCGAATTTTTAAGCTCCCAGAGGCTTATGTGGTTCGAAATAAATAAAAAAAAATATCCTCAAAGTTTCAGGTCTCTATCTCAATTTTAACCCGTGCCGCACAGCGATGTAAGTTACCCATTTAAATAACACGGGGTTTTTGGAATTGAAGATTAAGTTTTTATTCCGGCTAAAGTAATTGTTCGAAAAATTTGAAACTCCGTAGACTTTATCCTTATATTAGCAGCTACTCCTCAGAATTTTTACAGATTTTCAGCTACTATAATTTTGGGGCTACAGCATGATGAAAAGAAAAGAAAAAAAAAAATTTTTTATTTCTATCTAAAATTTTTTTTAAATAACATATCAAATCACTCTGCATCCTTTTCAGAAGTTCTTCCTTTTTTTCATTCTCGCACCTAAGTGAGTGAACGGCATATCTTTGTTCGACTAATACAGTAATCAGGAGCATTTTTTTTCAATTACAACAGAAAAAATTCCCTTAAAGTTTAAGCTCTTAATTCTAACGGGATGAGTTACCGCAAAATTTTTTTTGTGATTTTTTCAAGAAATATTTTTGTTTATGTTATTTGACTCTGTGTCTTTTTCAAAAATACATAATGCATTCAATTGATTTCTGAGATCGGTATATCAATGCCACTAATCATATTATGTCCCAGTTTAACAGTTGATAAATATTATCAATAAATTAAATTTCTTTCAATATTTGCTTAAATAAGTTGGTAACCTTTAAGTTTATTATTTGTTTTAAGCAATAAATAATAAACAAAAGGTTGATAGTTTTGTGTATTATAATATCGAAATAATTATTTGTTTACAATTTTCTAACTATAATAAATTATTAATAAAATAGATCTCTTTTATAAATAAATGTAATAAACTTAAAAAATCACAAAAACAAAATTTGCGACACGTGGTCCCGTTGGAATTAAGAGCTCAAACTTTAAGGGAATTTTTTTCTGCCGTAATTGAAACCGTTTGTGAGGTGATCGTAATAAATTTGAATAATCCTTTTAAGGAACACTTTACTGCACATTAATGCAAAGTTCCTGATTACTGTATTAGTGCAACAAAGATATACCGTTCACCCACTTAGGTGCGATAATGAAAAAAAGTAAGAACTTCTGATAAGGATGCAGACTGATTTGATATGTTAACTGAAAAAAATTTTAGCTAAAAATAAAAAAAATAATTTTTTTCTTTTTTTTCATCATGCTTTACCCCCAAAATTATAGTACCTAAAAATCTGTAAAAATTCTGAGGCGTAGCTGCTAATATGAGGATAAAGTCTACAGAGTTTCAAATTTTTTGAACAATTACTTTAGCCGGAATAAAAACTTAATCGTTCAATGCCAAAAACCCCGTGTTATTTAAATGGGAAACTTACATCGCTGTGCGGCACGGGTTGAAATTGAGATAGAGACCTGAAACTTTGAGGATGTTTTTTTTTATTTATTTCGAACCACATAAGCCTCTGGGAGCATAAAAATTCGAAAATGTCCAAAATAAGGACCACCCTAATGGTCATATATAGCCATATATGACTATTTATGGCCATATATGTAAATTGGCGATATATGGCCATATATAGTCATATATGTCTACATATGGTCATATCTGACCAGATATTGCCAATTTACATATATGGCCATACATGGAGCATCATACATGTTTATAGATGATTTGTTTTTCCCGGGTTGACAACAGATTTCAACTATATGAAATTCTTATGAATAGTCGGTTTGCGAGTGAACTACCTTAAGGGGGGGTAGGGGTTTTAAATTATTTTAAAAAAAATTTTTTTTTAATTTTTTTTCTGAATGAGCAATATGTCAAGAATATTGTGTACAAATTTTAAATCAATCCGAGTAAAACTAACGGAGTTACAGCGTTTCAAATGACCGGCCGGTATACCTGAATTTTATACCTGCCCCTACATACCCCTAGTAGAAATCAGCTGCAATTTTCTTTGTTCTTCCGAATCCCTTTCTCCGGCAGTGTGTCTTTCAAAGGATGTAAACTGATGACTCAATATAAGTATAAAAATTCATATTCTTTGATTAATAGTTTATTTCAAATTTTCACGAATAAAAAACTTTAAATGGATTTTCCCGAAAACGGTATTTTTAAAGTCCGTGAACATCATAACTCAAAATGTACTGAACCGATCCCTTTGAAAATTTGAACATTACTTCTTCACATAAATCAACAGGTAACTACGAAGAGTTTTTTTTTGTTTTTCATTTTTTTCTATTTTTTAATAACAAACTAACCGCGATTTTTTGAGCTAAAATCGCGTTTTTCACTTCCAAGTGCTGCAAAAAATTGAAAAAAAAAAAAAAAAAAAAAAAAAAACTCTTCGTGGTTACCTCGAGAAATACATCAACTTTAAAATGCATATCAATTTTTTTTTTTCCGATGATCCGGTAACGAGTTATGATGTTCACCGCAAAACGACTTTTTTTCGAGGCGCCTCCGGAGATTCAACGTCACCAGCTTATTAATCAATATTTTTCGTTGAAAATTTTTTCTGATATTCTTCAAAAATTGTACAATAATATGTGATTAAGTTTAATGAAATTATATTACTCATCTCGCCGGAAAAAAATCACAAAAATATGCTTCTTTTTCGCCTTTAAAACCCTACCCGCCCCCCCCCCCCCCTTAAAACGTCGACATTTGATAAAAACTCGATTTTCGAAATTCAAAAACTTATAGAATTTTTTTTAAAATCTTTGATTTTCGTAGCGGAAAGTTAAAAATTGTAAAACCAAAAATATTTTGATACACTGAAACGAAAGAATTGTAATAAATAAAGCTTGACGTCTAATAATTATAATATTTTTAGCAAATAATATTCATTCAAACAGTAATATCGTGATTTTAATATATAACAAATAATTATTATAAATCGAATGCCAAAATATACAGTTTATTTAGATAAAATTATTATTTAAAACAATAAAAAAAACAAAGTAAATAATACAAAAATTAATTTTTGAAGATTAACAGCCAAAGCTTAAATATCTGTCGTTTGTAAAATAATGAAAATATAAAGAATACAAAATAAAAAATTTAGTTAGAACGTTATTTTGTAAAATCTGTTACATAAAAAACTTTACCAGGAGTTGTTTTTAAATTTTCATATTAGTCAACGGTCAAATTTAATGATATAAACGGGAATACATAAATTTTCAATGATATTTATTATAAACGCAAATATTAAATATTCCCACTGAAATCGATAAAGATTAAATATGTGAAACTGTATATTATACTTTGTCAATTTGTAAAAAGTATGTATTAGCCTCAGAAAATTTTATTGTTCGATGCAGTAAAATTTCATGCGCTACAGTTATCCATTTAAGTACGAAAATGACTTTCATTTCTCAAACGCATGCGGTGGCCAAGTGCTCTAAGTGCCAGGGACAAGAATCTGTTCGCGAAAGGTCGGCGGTTCGAGCCCATGAGTCAGCTGAAATTTTCTGATGATTTTTCACTTAAAAATTCGAATAACTATACTGGACTGACTAAATCAGTTATTCATAATACAAACTAGGATGCAATCAATTGAGCACACGACGATGAGAAGACAGAAAATGTCAGAAGGGTGAAGAAGAGGGTGAAATCAGAAGAGCCGAATGTAAACTTGTACTACTAGAGCAACGGTAAAAGCCAGAAATAAATAATTCAAAATAAACAAATATAAAATAGAACGAAAAAAAAAAAAAAAATACGAATTGCACGGAAAGAAGTGAATGGTATATTCTCCAATGTAACATAGTAATTATTACCATGTAGCATGGTAACGCAAGTTTTTTTATTTGACGAAGTAGTTTGTCCGATTCTGAATGGTAACGCTAACCATGCTAGCATGGGACCCATTGATATGCTACATTGGAATCATTCCTATGCTACATTGGAATTATTACAATTTCGATGAAGCCACTTCCAATTCAAGGTAGTAAGGTTAATATTAAAATAAGGTTTTATAATTTAAAAGTTAGGTTATTTAATTAATAATAAATAAATTTTTAACTGATTTAAAAAATTTTTAAATAAAACAATAAATATAAACATTAACATATTTTAACGTGGGTTAGTTTTATTAGAAAAATTTTAGAATAATTTAATTATTTATTTAAAATACATTTAAATAATATTTTATTGTAAGTAAAATTATTAATTATGAATTATTAATGTAGAGAAAGTTAACAATAATCTAAATTAAAAAAATTAAATCAGCGCGTTGGAATATACATTTTTCCGTCTGTAGCAGTGACGATACGTGTGGTAGAATAACATTTTAAATCAAAATACAATAGACAATGATACTTGTCAAATAATACTTGAGTTTCGTATGATTTATGATGTTCATCAAAATAATATTCATTGATATAAGTAGTAATTAAAATTAATATATGTACAGGTTATATTGGACGTATATACTATATAGCAGCGCTTAATATTTAAACTGCTTTCACGCTATACAGCATGGGACTCAGTACCATTCTAGCATGGCTTTGACTACTAAGCTACGAAGTAATATTTACCAGTAGCATGATTACTACGTAGTATGGTAAATATTACCAGAAAAATAGTAATCATTCCCATGCTACATAGTATCGATTCCTATGCTTTAAAAAATAGGGCTGGTTACCATGTAGAATAGTAATTATTACCATTCTCTTCTCTCCATGTGTTACTATCGAGAAATATCTGGGCGACGGTTGACCCTGAGGGCCAGCCCCAAAACTTCCCGCTGTTTTCGAGCTCAAGGAGCTTGAAAACATCACTGTGAATATATTTTTGAGCTCTTCGAGCTCGAAAATGCTATTACATGGAATCATTTTTTTATGAGCTTTTCAAGCTCTAACAAGTTACGTTTTATGCTAGAGTTTGAAAAGTTAAGAATCGAACAATCATTAATGAAGAAGCGGCTTTTAAATTTTTATTATCGATTATGTTCTCTGAAATAAATGTGTTGAGGCAGAAATCAATGTCAGTGATCAAAATCAAGATTTGAATGAGTATTGACTTAAGTCAGAGCAATAATATATGGAATATCCGAGAAAAACATTAAAGACTGGGTTTTTCAATTTTTTGCTGACAATATGTTTAAAACTAAGGAACAAGTTAGATGACATTATCTGATGATCGGAAGACTATAAAGAGAAAGAGTTAGTATGATTTCAGACACATTTTAGCACATTATATTTTGATTTATCTGGAAAAAATAACATAACATGTAATTTTTTTAACTTTTCAGCGCCGATATCGTTTGAACTAATCAACCGAGTTTGACGTTTGAGGTAGCAATCGGCGCGTTTTCTTGAATTCTAGAGCTGATTAAATTTTGATATTGATCGGATGAGTCACTTCAAAGATAACCGAAAAAAACCGTTTTTTATCATTTCTTTCGCCAACGATATCTCTCGAACAAATTAACCGATTGAGATGGCTGAGGTGGCATTCGACGCGGCTTAGAAAGTTCTAGTGCTAATTAGATTTTGAAGTCGATCGTTCAAGTCGTTTCTGAGAAATCACTAAAAAACTACAAAAAAAAATTTTTTTTTTTTCGTAATTCGCCAATATTTTCGAGTCTACTTGATCAAATTATCTAAAATTTTCAGGAAAGTTGAGGGCCAACAAGCTCTTTTGATTGCCACCTCAACTATCTAAATCGATTCATTAGTTAAAAAGTTACAAAGAGCTTACACACACAGACACACACACACACACACACACACACACACACACACACACACACACACACACACACACACACACACATACATACATACATACACTCGGACATCATTCTGAAAATAGTCAGTATACATTCCTAGGACCTCAAAACGTCGACATCTGATGAAAATTCGATTTCCGTAAATCGGACCGAAACCAATAACTTCCCGGATTTTTGAAAATCTACTATTTTCTTAGCGGGAAGTTAAAAACAGCTTTAACCATAACTTTTTTAAAAATTGACTTATTGGGATGTATTTATTTTGAAAATTCTTGTTTTAAAATGTAATTTTTAGGAAAAAAAATAAAAATAATAATTCGGATTCATATTCAACGTTTTTTTTTAACTTTTGAAAAAAAAACGAAAATTTTGGGATGATTTACATTTCTGCTTTCCGATTTTTTTTAACTCCCCGCTTAGAAAATTGTAAATTTTCAAAAATTCGGGAAGTTATTGGTTTCGGTCCGATTTACGAAAATCAAATTTTGATCAAATGTCGACGTTTTGAGGTCCTAGGAAGCTATTCTGACTAATTTCAAGATGATGTCCGAGTGTATGTTTGTGTGTATGCACGTACGTACGTATGTAAATACCTGTATCTTTTAAACGGATGAACCGATTTTGAACTTTAAGGTGTCATTCGACGCGGCTTGTCAATATCTTGAAGCTGTAAGAAAATTGAGCTTGGTCGGTAGGGCTCGTTCAGAGATATTCCAAAAATAAAATTTTTTCAAAAATGTTTTTTTTTTATAACTTTTAATGTGCTCGATGGATTGATTCCAAAATGGACTGGGCTCTAGAGCTTTATAAGCCGCGTCGAATGCCACCTCAACTATCATAATCGGTTTATTCGTTCAAGAGAAACCATTGTCGAAAGAATTAAAACAAAATTTATTTTTTATTTTTTTTGAAATATCTCAAAAACGACTCGATTAATCGAATTCAAAATTCGATCAGCTTTAGAACTTGATAAAACGCGTCGATTGCCACCTCAAACGTCTCAATCGGTTGATTTGTTTGCAAGATATCGTTGGAGAAAAAATGGTGAAAAACGTTTTTTTTCGAAAACAACAGCATACAAACGTATTTTCGAGCTCGAAGAGCTCGAAAATGTATTCACAATATTGTTTTCGAGGTTCTTGAGCTCGAAAACAGCGGGAAATTTTAGAGCTGGCCCGCAGGATCAACTGACAGACCGATTTTTTTTTTTAAAAAACCAGTAGTTTCTGTGAATTTCCAGAAATTTTCAGAGTGGCATTTTTTTTCTTTCTATTTTTTTTTTTTTTTGAAATAAAAAAAAAATTTTTTTTGAAATGTTTGTTTGTCTTTATACCTTTTTGAGAATTTTTCAGCAGATTTAAAAGGGACAATCGTGAATAAAATTTGATTATTTTTCAATGAAGTTCGATCAGAAATTAAAAGAAGCATTGAATTATTTTTTCGTGAATATTCATCGAATTTAGGATATGTAAAATGTTTAAACGTGTAAGAAAAAAAGTCACATTCCATTCAAGTCTACTGTCTATACATCATTCAATAAAAAGTGTTTTTAACTGTGTAAATGAAGAAAAATTCACACAAATTTTGTTTTACTCTCTAAAATATGAAATAGTGAAATTAGTGACTATTCACTATTTGCTAGTGAAAAATATATCACTAATTCAAATAGTGGTATACTTTGCACTAGCAATAAGTTACTCTTCACTGCCAAATAGTGATTTTCACTAATTCGTTTTTAGAGAGTAGATTAATTCCCTCATAATTTTTGAAAGTTCATGCGTTGCTCCAAAACGGATCGAACAAAGATTTTATTTTTTTGATTTTGCATGTAGTTTAAAAAAAAAAGCTCTTCGAGCTCGAAAATACGTTTGTATGCTGCTGTTTTCGAAAAAAAAACGTTTTTCACCATTTTTTCTCCAACGATATCTCTCAAAGGAATCATCCGATTGAGACGGTTGAGGTGGCAATCGACGCGTTTTATCAAAACCTAAAGCTGATCGAATTTTGAATTCGATTTATCGAGTCGTTTTTGAGATATTTGCAAAAAAATAAAAAAATAAATTTTTTTTAATTCTTTCGACAACGGTTTCTCTTGAACGAATAAACCGATTTTGATGGTTGAGGTGGCATTAGATGCGGCTCATAATGCTCTAGAGCCCAGTCGATTTTGGAATCAATCGATCGAGCACATTAAAAGTTATCCGAAAAAAACATTTTTGAAAAAATTTTATTTTTGGAATATCTCTGAACGAGCCCTACTACCGATCAAGCTCGATTTTCTTACGGCTTCAAGATATTGACAAGCCGCGTCGAATGACACCTTAAAGTTCAAAATCGGTTCATCCGTTCAAAAGATACAGGTATTTACATACGTACGTACATACATACATACACTTGGTCATCATCGTAAAATTAGTCAGAATAGCTCCTAGGTCCTCAAAACGTCGACATCTGATGGAAATTCGATTTTCGTAAATCGGACCGAAACCAATAACTTCCCGAATTTTTGAAAATTTACAATTTTCTTAGCGGGAAGTTAAAAATACGAAAACATAATTCAATGCTTTTTTTAATTTCTGATCTAACTTTATTGAAAAATAATTAAATCTGATCGATGATTGTCACTTAATTTTGTTTTTATTTTTTTTACTCGGATTTTGAAGTTTTCTAAATCTGCTGAAAAAATTTCAGAAAGGCAAACGAAAAACGAACATTTCAAAAAAAATTTTTTTTTTCATTTCGAAAAGAAAAATAGAAAGAAAAAAAAAGCCACTCTGAAAATTTCAGGAAAATGACAGAAAATACTGAAGTTTTCTATAAAAAAAAAAAAATGTCAATCATCCCGAAATTGACGTTTTTTTCCAAAAGTTTAAAAAAAAAACGTTGAATATGAATCCGAATTATTATTTTCATTTTTTTTTTAAATTATACATTTTAAAACAAAAATTCTAAAAAAAAAAAAAAAAAAAACATCCCAATAAGTCAATTTTTAAAAAAGTGATGGTTATTTAACAAAAAAAAACTATTTTTTTTAAATAAGTCGAAAATTTTTATTCGGTTGGGTAAAAAAATTCTGAAAATTGCTTCCAATAGTGCAGAAGAGAAAGATACATAAATTTCAGGAAAATCGAAAAGGGTCGGTGTTAAAAGTGGTCGATTTGGCATTGAATGCCCCATATACATACATACATACAGACACATATGAACATCATCGCGAAAATATTCAGGGAAGCTTCCTAGGACCTCAAAACGTTTTAAACACGCTTACAACGTCTGAGACGCTTGACATACATTTTAAACTTCTAAGAAGCCTGAGATACATTTTAAACGCCTCAGCAGAGATCGGCAAAAAAAAATTCTCAGTGGCCATTTTTTAATTATTTTAGTCAACACAATATTAATTAAGAAATTTTTGATCAATTAAAAATAAAAAAATTATGATTTTTTTATTTTTAATTTGTTCATGAATTAAAAATTATTATAATTTGATTTGTAATTCTTTAAGAAATGAAATTTTTCTTCAAAAATAAGTTTCATTAATAAAATAATTAATAAAATTATAGCATTGATAAAGTAATGATCATTAAAAATTAAAATTTTTTCAGTAACGGGAGCCTGGGGGACGACGGCCCCGTTAAGCTGGTTTTTCTTTTGTGACTTTTAACCATAAAATTCATTTATTTTCCGTCTATTTCGGAAGAATCAGTTGAAATTTTGCAAAAAATTGGAAAAAAAAAATTTTTTTTTGGGGCGACGGCCCTCTCCCCAAAAAATAATAAATAAAATTTTTTTTTTATTTTCCGTTAAGTTATGGCCTCTAGAATGTTTTTATCATATTTTAGGCCAATATGTGATATGTGGGGCGAAATGGACCACTCGAAAAAAAAATGTAACGATAAAATTTTTTTTCCTGGGGCACGACGGCCCTCTCCCCCAAAAAAGCATTAAATAATTTTTTTTTCGTTACCATTTATTTTTTTTCGAGTGGTCCATTTTGCCCAACATATCACATATTGACCTAAAATATGATAAAAACATTATGGAGGTCATAACTTGACGGAAAAGAAAAAAATTTTTTTTTTCAACTTTTTGCAAAATTTCGACTGATTCTTCCAAAATAGACGGAAAATGAACGAATTTGATGGTTTAGAGTCACATAAACAAACCAGCTTAACGGGGCCGTCGTGCCCCAGGCTCCCCTAATTGAAAAGATTTTCATTTTTAATGATGATTACTTTAACAATGCTATAATTTTCAAATAATTTTATTAATTATTTTATTAATGAAAATTATTTTTGAAAAAAAATTTCATTTTTTAAGTAATTAAAAATTAAATTATAATGATTTTTAATTAAGAAACAAATTAAAAATAAAAAAATCACAATTTTTTTATTTTTGAATAATCATAAATTCTTAATTAATATTAAGTTGACTAAAATAATTAAAAAATGGCAAATGAGAATTTTTTTTCGCCAATCTCTGCGCCTCAGACGCATAAATTTCGTTTTAAACGCCTGAGACGCTTGAGATACGTTTGAAATTTCGATTCGGGTGAATGCTCATTTGCAAAAAAAAAAAAAAGAAAAATGTACGATAAAAGTTTCGAGGACAATTATTTTTGTTTTTTCCTTTCTATCACACTAGAAATTTAAATTTCGCTCCGAAAAATAGTCAGATATATTTTTTCGTGCAGGCGCGACTGGTGTCACAAAAGTATATGTAAAAAACATGTATAGATATACGAAATTAGTTAAGCTCTTTTTTAATTATAATTAAACGGGACCGAATTTGATGGTCATTTATGACACACTTCTTCTTCGGCCCTAAAATAATCTATTAAAAAAAAAAAAGTGATCCAAATAATGGCTTTTTTCTCGAGTTTTTGTGGTTACGGGTTGCGGACACTTTTTCTACTGCTTGACGGGAAAATTTTTTTTTACATTTTGATGCTTTTATAGTTATTTAATACATCAAATTGGTCTTTATAAGTAATAAAATTAATCCTTATCAAATTCTCTATCCGATGATGTGTAACTTGGTTAAGCTCCGTGGACTAACAAGAGTAAAATAGTAAAAACAGTAGCGAAAAAGAGGCAAACTGAATTTTTCGATCGTAAAGCACACTCTAATGCTTCGTATTAAGAGTCGCGCAATAAAAAGTATTGATAATTAGAGTAAATTTTAAGATTTTTTTTTCTGTGTAACTCCCTTGCGAGTAGCTTTTGTAGTTGACTAACTTCATTTAAATCACTATAACTTATCTACTAATCTTCAGTTTCATTTTTCACACTCTAAGTAGTTCAGTTTTGGGCATTAATAAATGAATAATATTAATAAAATAGAATATACTTTCACATATAACGCTAATGTTGGTTAAACAATTGTGAGATTAAGCAGAAATGAATTGGATTAAATTAAAGTTGCCTATCAAGTAACTCATTTCAGTACATCCATAGAAATAGCATTTCTATTGGTTCGTTGTTCTGACTTTGAAAGCACGCGCTAGTTAAACTCGCATTGGTTTGCTCTCAGCTCTAGACTCTAGACGGTAAACTCGAGATTCTAGACTTTAAACTCAGACTCCAGAGCTATAGCCAAAGCTGAACCCAGAGACAGAGTAAAGTAAAGGTAGTATACGATCCAGAGTCGGCCTTGATCCGGAATTGTAGAGAGCAAATGAGATAGCGGATAACTCCATAGTCTACACTTATAGATATGAAGATAGATATAGTTATAGTTAAAGAATAGAATGCGAACAAGTATAGAGAAGAGAGAAACTACCTGACCTAAAGGATCTTAGCGATACTATATAAGGCATTGTAAGTTGTGAATGGTTGGACGTACGTGGCCAGACAGCTGGGCCAATCATTTTGCTATTGTTGTATCCAGTAAACGAACCTATTTATTGCGTCTATACATTGAGATTTAACTTTATTGTGTATATATTAGACTGCTTTTTTTTTGCGACTATTTTTTTTTTCACTCCCATCCCGAAATTTGGTTGGAAATACCCCCCAAAAAATTCCCTGAGAGTTTGAGCCCTTAATATTAATATTAAGTACTTTCCCAGAGCAGCTGAAGATTTTCCATTTAAAATACACGTAAACTTGGATTTTTATTTTTTAAACTTCTATAACTCCGCGGAATTTTATGATATCATCTCGCCCAAAGTCGGGATTTTGTCAGAATTAAATGCTCTACAAAAGTACCTATTATCGCGAAGTTGTAACTCATACGGGTGGGGTAGTACGGCCCGCTAAACCAAATTTTTTCATAGGATTCTTGTTTTTTCTCTCATTATCTCATAAACAACAAGACGTACAGAAAAAATGCTAACGACAATTTTGCAGGAAATTTAATTTCCTACAAAAAAGGTCCTGAGCACTAAATCACTCAGATTGATATTTTCTGAGATATTAATTATTAAAGTTTACGTAGCATTGAATTTCCATAAAATATCGAATCAAATCTTAGAAAATATTGATTTTTTATTTGACTAATATCTTTATTAGTAGAAACATATCATGTATAAGAATAAAATATAAAAATACATATTACACATGTATATGTAATTATAAAAAGTTTGAAACAATTATCTTTGTACTGAGAGAGGGAGTAAATGAAAAAGCTTTCGATAGTCAAACCAAGACATTTGGGTTATGGTAAGAAAAGATGGAGGTAAGTTTAATAGGAGACAGTTTCGTATTACTAGACATATTTTTGATGATACATTTACCAGTATATATAATATCCCTGATTAAAAAAAATGATTAAAAATGATTTCACACGTGAAATGTCCATAAGAGACAGGATTAGAAATGATTTGAAGGATTAAGAAGTATTTAAAATGATTTAAAAACAAATCATTTTAAATACTTTTTAATCATTTTTTTTAATCAGGGATATTTCTTTGGCCATAATTTCATAAAAAAGTTCTGAAATCTCGGATAAAACAGTAATTTTTCAGTTTTAATTAGTTTTTGTAATTTTTTATAACTCAATTATTGTCATTTCAGTAAAATAGAACTTTATAACTTTATGAAAGCATAACCAAAAATGTACAGGATAGTCTTAAACAATAAAATTTGGTAAGTTTTGAATACCCTCGCGGAATTGCCATAACTGTATTTCTACGGTATTTTCCTAGTATTTTTTGGGTATAAGCATTATTACGGTATACCCACGGTATAAATGTGGTATGTTTGTGAAATTTTATTACCGTATTAATACCGCAAATATATTGTGTTGATACCAAATTTATATAGGGACTATACCATATTTATACTGTGGTTATACCGTATTTACGCTCTCGCTATACTGTATTTATACGATGATTATACTCCATTTATATGGTTTTTATGCTCTACTTAAACGTCGGTTATACCGTATTTATACAGTTGCTATACCTCACTTAAACAGTGGTTGCACGGTATTCATACAATGTTCGGACCGTATTTATACGATGTTTATGCCGCATAAATATGGTGGTTATGCCGCATTTATACGGTGATTATGCCGTCTTACTCTTACAAGCTGAAAAATAATTTTCATATCTTTCAGTTTCATTAACAAGCAATCTTCAGATTCTATAACAGATACAATGTGTTTTACTACTCCTTGCATTATTAAATGACTCATCTCTTCACTATGTTCTGCTTTCAATTGTTCAATAAAAAAATACAGTTCATTTTCACTTAAAAAAAAAATTTCTTTCGTATTAAAAAATAAAAACTCTTGAAACTGGTAAAAATTTTTCAATTCAAACATAAAAATATGTCGACTTGAGGAAAAAAAATTTTGATTCAAGATAAAAATTTCAAGATAATTATTTACATGGTGCAAGAAAATTTTAGTTTTCCGAATCGTTGAAACAAAATTTCTTAAATCAGGAATTTTTTTCATGATTCGAATTAACTGTTTTTTTTATGTAGTAATAATTCGCAAGAACATTAGTTAATTTTGAAATACAATGAGGATCAATATTAATAACTAGAATTATTTTATGATTAAAAATCATAAAACTTCTTCAATTTAAACATGTCTAAACACTGCAGTGTTTATGTAGTTTGGGTATTTTGACTTAAAAGTTTTTTTTAGTTCATAAAGTTCTTTATTTGTAAATTATGAAAACCTACACGCTTCTTTTAAATTTTAGTTTCTCTACACAGAAAATACAGTTAACTTGAACCAAAAAAAATATTCTCAATACAAGACAATTTTTTTTAACGATTCGAAAATAAAAATTTTCTTACACCAAATAAATAATTATTTTGAAATTTTTAATCAAAATTGAATCAAAATTTTTTTTTCACAAGTTTTTATGCTTTAATCGAAAAATTTTTACTTGTTTTAAAAGTTTTTATTTCTTAATACAAGAGATATTTTATTGAAGAAAGCCCTGCCAGGTTATTGTAGCAGTATTGACTTTTTTTCTTGGAAAAAAATAAAATTTCTTAGAATAATTACTATTTGTTTAACGCAAGAATTTACGTATGCTCTAACCAAGAAAAAAAAGTTGCTCAAACCGAGAGAAAAATTTCTTGGGAGAAAAGATATATATGGAGATGAGGGAAGTCACTGGTGCTTTAAGTACCTTTTTGATGGTAATATAGTACATCCTATATTACATAAAGATAAGAATATTTATTATCAATGTTTCCTTAAATAATTTATCTCTGAATTTGAACTTGAACTTTAAAAATAAAATAATTTAATCACAAGTCTATAGAATCTCTACCGTATGGTTAAAAATATACGAATGACATAATACATTGTACAGAAATATATAAATATATATATATATACATATTAGGGTGATTCAAAAAACAAACAAATTTTTTTTTTTTCTTCCAAACAGGTTTAAAAGTTTCGTTTAGATAAAAAAAGACGCCTGTGAAAGTTAGAGCTCCTAATATTAATATTAACATTGTCCGCATTGCACTTTTCTATTTCCCATAAGAATAACATGGAAAAAATTTTTTTTACGTCTTCTGATTTTTATAAGTAGCTAATGATGCGTCATAGGAATAATTGGCAGGCATATTGTTGTAGGGAATTGAATGCTCGACAAAAAAAGATTCTTATCATTTTTTGAGGAATCTATTTGTTCAAAAGTTATTTGAGGTTGAACCCATACAGGAGCTGCCAGAGTTGAACAACGGGCCCCTACTTGGCCCAGCACTGGGGAACCTAGCTTTGGCACACCTATATTGGCCCAGGCTTGGGCCAGGACTGGGTAACCTAGCCTTGGCCATTACAATGATTACCCGGGCTTGGGCCAAGACTGGGTAACCTAGTCTTGGCCGTCCAATGGCAACCCAGACTTAGGCCAAGGCTGGGTAACCTAGCCTTGGCCATCCAATGGCAAGCCAGGCTTGGGCCAGGACTGGGTAACCTAGCCTTGGCCGTTGCAATGATTACCCGGGCTTGGGCCAAGGTAGGATTACCCAAGTTTGGATATACCCATGGTTTATACAAGTAGATCACATAAATGTGCCAGTTCAACGTTAGTAGGTTCGTCCAGTAGCTACCGTTCGGACCCAGTAATCAGAAGGACGGCAGTTCGCGCCCAGAGTCCAGCAGAATTTCCACCGAGTTTTTTTCACATCATTTACCTCCCTTAGATAATTAAAACGTTAATGATCATGAATTCTACGAGGTTAATAATAATAAATTTTTTTTAATTAAACTTATTCGTTTCCTGGAAGCCTGGGCCAGGTCTGGTAACCAAGCATGGGCCAGGTCTGGCAACCAGGCTTGGCCCGAGATTATCATTTCAGGCTTCTACCAAGGCTGGGCCAAGACTGGCTTACAAGCCTGGCCCAAGGTTCTACAAAGTTGGACCAAGTCTGGGCCAAGCCTGGGCCCGTGGTACTTTCCTCTCTGGGGAAGTCGAATTCATATTAAATTTTGATATCTTTTTACTTTTCCGGCGAAACTATCAGACCTATTACAAAATATCTCTGGACCTTTTTTGTAGACAATTTTATTCCCTAGAAGTTATTTTCTATAAAGATTTTTCGAATTCCGCATTGTTTTCTAGTTATTTTTATTTTAATGTCAAGCTCTTAAAATCGATCAGAAGACAATTTTTTTTATGAGCATGACATTAAAATAAAAATAACTAGAAAACAATGCGGAATTCGAAAAAACTTTATAGAAAATAACTTCTAGGGAATAAAATTGTCTACAAAAAAGGTCCAGAGATATTTTGTAATAGGTCTGATAGTTTCGCCGGAAAAGTAAAAAGATATCAAAATTTAATATGAATTCGACTTCAACCTCAAGTAACTTTTGAACAAATAGATTCCTCAAAAAATGATAAGAATCTTTTTTTGTCGAGCATTCAATTCCCTACAATAATATGCCTGCCAATTATTCCTATGACGCATCATTAGCTACTTGTAAAAATCAGAAGACGTAAAAAAAATTTTTTCCATGTTATTCTTATGGGAAATAGAAAAGTGCAATGCGGACAATGTTAATATTAATATTAAGAGCTCTAACTTTCACAGGCGTCTTTTTTTATCTAAACGAAACTTTTAAACCTGTTTGGAAGAAAAAAAAAAATTTGTTTGTTTTTTAAATCACCCTAATACATATATATTTAAATAATTAAATAGAGCCATTTATCATTAATAATTATACATTATTTTTTTTACCCTGTACTTGATAAATTCCGTATAAACACCTTATTAAATCAGTAGAATTGCTGTGTGAACTCGGTAGAAATGCCGTATAAATTCAGTAGAAATACCGAATCATCACGGTAACAATGTTATATTACTACGGTAGAAATGCGGTATTATTACAGCACAAATGCCGTATTTTTACGGTAAAAATAACGTATTAATACGGTAGTAATGCCGTATAAGCTCCGTATAAACGCAGTATAAGCTCTGTAGGAATACCGTAATTAAATTTCACAAACATACCGTATAAATACGGTAAAACTACTTGTTATCGACTACGTTTATGCTCTTTTAATACAGTGTTCAAACCGTATCATGAAAACCGCGAGGGTACCCTGATTAAACAAAATGATTAAAAATGATTTCACACGTTAAATGTTCATAAGAGACAGGATTAGAAATGATTTGAAGGATTAAAAAGTATTTAAAATGATTAAAAAACAAGTCATTTTAAATCATTTTTAATCATTTTGTTTAATCAGGGTAAGCAAAAAAACCTACAAATTGAATTAAAAAATAAAAAAGTATGTAAATAACTTATTATTTCTATTCTTCGGGTTATATTTTCATTCATTGGCATGCGAATTGATGGTGAAAAAATCAAGAAGCTTTATTATTAATATTTAAGGGTCGCTCAAAAACGTCCAAAAGACAGCACTCGGAAACATTCAAAAATCTTGAGCGTGGTTTAAATATTTAAATTTTGGGCTTAAATTTTCAGCGTAGTCATGATTTCACAAATATAAACTATTACTGCCACGAAAAAGAGAAAAATTTGAAATAAAAAAGTCGACTTTCTACCGATTTTGATATTTTCAAAATTCGTGAGCGACTTTTTGAAAATTTTTTAACAAGCTGATTTTTTGAGAGGCTTCTTGAAACATCGTAAACCAACAAATCTTCATGTGAGATCGAAAAAAAAAATAGTCGGTTTTTTTGCGTCACCCTAAAGAATAAGAAATATATATGTATATTAGAGTGGTCCAAATAAAACATTTTATTTTTTTTTTCAAGTGCTATTGTCTCAAAAGCTTTTCTAAAGTATAAAAAAAATTCCCTCCAAAGCGCAACTTGATATCTCAATTCTTCAAGAAGCTCAATAAATTTATATTTTCCCATTTAAATAACATGTAAAAAAATTTTTTTTACGTTTTCATCCGGTAAAACTACGAAAGAAATTTTTCTCTACAAAAAAGTATTGAATTAGTTTTTTCGTAATCCTAACAGGTTTAAAGATTGAGCTTTAAATATTCGTAATAAAAGACAATTTAGTCAGATATGAAGAAAATTAAATTCTGTATCCATCCGCAAAAACTAGCTTTAATTAAAAAACATAATGAATTTGGCCATTCCAATTATTACCCGAGCCTGGGCCAGGACTGGGTTCCCCTATCTTGGCCATTCAATGGCGACCCAGGCTTGGGCTAGGACTGGGTAATCTAGCCTTGCCCGACCCAATAATTAAATTGTTGACCATCAACTTTTCTGAAAGTTTCAGATCATTTGATTAAGTAGACTAAAAAAATATTGGCGAATTACGGAAAAAAAATTTTTTTTTTTTTAGTTTTTTATTGATTTCTCAGATACGACTTGAATGATCGACTTCAAAATCTATGCAGCTCTAGAACTCAATAAAACACGTCGATTGCCGCCTCAACCATCAAAATCGGTCAATTCGTTCGTGAGATACCGTGGGAGAAAGAAATGCTAAAACCGTTGTTTTTCGAAAACAATGGGATACAAAAGTATTTTCGAGCTTGGAGAGCTCGAAAATGTATTCACAACAATGTTTTCGAGCTCAAGGAGCTAGAAAACAGCGGGAAGTGTTGGGGCTGGCTCGCAGGGTCAACCGATAGACAGATTTTTTTACTTCATTATTATTTGCAATCAACAACCGTAGTTTTATAATTTCACTTATAAAAACTAATTTAAGTAAGAAATAACTCATGAATTTTTATAATAAATGTTATTTTTAGGGGTGTGCGAATTTCATTCGAATCGAATCGAATCGAATAGTAACATTCGATTCGAAATTCGAATTATTCGAATAATTCGAATAGTTCAAATAATTGTCTTGTGCTTTTAAATTAATCGATTTTAATGGAAAAGTTGTCTTGTTCGGGTGTATTGACTCAATCTGAATATTTTTTTCACAGAACTCATTACTCAAATAATAAAAATTTTATTGTTAAAAAAAGTGTCATCCTGTCATATCTGGAATGAAGAAGTAAATTTCGTATGTTGATTCGAAAATTCTACATAAATTAAATAAAACATGCTACACGGCAAAATTTTTTTAAATTTTCCATATCAGACAGGAACGAAATTAAATGCTCTACAAAAAAGGTCTCTTAACATTTTTTGCTAAATCCACTCCTTCGAAAGTTATTCAGGTTATTTAAGTCGTTTTGACTCAACTTCAACCTTGATGTTAACTTCAAGATTTAATATTAATTTTAAAATCTGAATAAATTATAGTCATCTAGACACTTGAAGGAATATAGCTTCGCAAAAAAAAGTTTTAGCTTGATTTTTGTTTTTTAATTGTTAATTAACAAATTTTTCGGAGACTTGAGTTTTGATAAAATCTCTTATAAAAGTTTAAAAAATGTGTCTAAAAATTTTTTTTCTTTTGAGAGCTCTTGTTATATAAATAATCAACAAGATTCCATTGTAATAGTTTATAAAGGCTTTTTCATTTGTTTATAATGATTTTTCAAAGTTATCAAAAATTGAAATAAATGGCTAATGCTATAAAAAAAATTTTTTATATCTTTAATTTTGGTCGTTTTTGTATTCATATATTGCGTTAAGTAGCTGGGCTAAAAAATTTATAACATTAATTGTTTAAAAATTTGTTATAAACAAATAGACAAATTATATATTTTTGAAAAATTTCTTTTGCCATTTTGTTGCGTAGTAAAATAATGATTTTAGAAAAAAAAAAATTTTCAAATCGTTTATTTTTTAAATCATCATTTACAATTCTCAATATGATTTATCAATACTTTCTTTTTTTTTTTGAATTTTCATTGTTTATTTTATAAAAAATTTGTTATAAACAAATTTCCATTTTGATTATATTTTTTTTTCCATAGCTTTAAAAAATTACAAATACAACGATGTGCATGAACGTTGTAAAAAAAAATTTTCTCTATTTTTTATTGAAATTTAAAATACTTTACCCTATCGAAGTTGAAGCGTTCAACTATTTTATCAACTTGTAAAATGTTATAATTTCTAAACTATTGATGATACGGTCTTTGACATTTCGGACGATCTTTTAGACAAATTATTGATTTATCTAATAAATTTTTTACGTGCTCGATATCTATTGTGGTTTAATTTTTATAAACGTTTGTTTATAAAAAAATGCGTTACTTGAATTTGTACGTAATTATATCTTTTAAACTATTGAAGTTACGGCTTTTATGATTCAAGACAATTTGATAGAGTAATTATTGGACCACTTAAAAATGATTTTTTTATATTTTTAATTCCATTTTTTTTTTTTTATTTATTCAAATTATTACACGGTTAAGGGTACATTTTCGGAATTTTATTTTCGTATTTATACTCACACACACAACAGATTATTACTGATTAAAAAATTGATTAAAATTGATTTAAAAATTGTAAAAAGTTCATTCCATTCCGTAAATGCCTTCTAGGCTGCACTACTGGTAAAAATTTTGAGTTTTTGCTTTGACAAACGTTAAGTTATAAATTGAAAATTACAAATCTAAAAAAAACAGCAAGAACAACATAAATTATTGGCGTTAGATAGAAATATAAGGTTACGAAATTCATAAAATGTACCATTAACCGTGTAATAATTTGGATAAATAAAAATCTGGGCGTCGGTTGACCCTGCGGGCCAGCCCCAAAACTTCCCGCTGTTTTCGAGCTCAAAGAGCGAAAACATTGTTGTGAGTACATTTTCGAGCTCTTCGAGCTCGAAAATACTATTGTATCCCATTCTTTTCGAAAAAAACCGTTTTTAGCATTTCTTTCTCCCACGATATCTCACGAACGAATCGACCGATTTCGATGTTTGAGGCGGCAATCGACGTATTTTATTGAGTTCTAGAGCTGATTAGATTTAAAAGTCGATCGTTCAAGTCGTATCTGAGAAATCAATAAAAAACTAAAAAAAACAAAAATTTTTAACTTCCCGCTAAGAAAATTGTAAATTTTCAAAAATTCGGGAAGTTATTGGTTTCGGTCCGATTTACGAAAATCGAATTTCTATCAGATGTCGACGTTTTGAGGTCCTAGGAAGCTATTCTGACTAATTTCAAGATGATGTCCGAGTGTATGTATGTATGTATGTACGTACGTACGTACGTACGTATGTAAATACCTGTATCTTTTGAACGGATGAACCGATTTTGAACTTTAAGGTGCCATTCGACGCGGATTGTCAATATCTTGAAGCCGAGAGGAAATTGAGCTTGGTCGGTAGGGCTCGTTCAGAGATATTCCAAAAATAAAGTTGTTTCAAAAATGTTTTTTTTGGATAACTTTTAATGTGCTCGAAGGATTAATTCCAAAATGGACTGGGCTCTAGAGCTTTATAAGCCGCGTCGAATGCCACCTCAACCATCAAAATCGGTTCATTCGTTCAAGAGAAACCGTTGTCGAAAGAATTAAAAAAAAAAATTTTTTTTATTTTTCCTGAAATATCTCAAAAACGACTCGATAAATCGGATCCAAAATTTTATCAGCTTTAGAACTTGACAAAACGCATCGATTGCCGCCTCAACCATCAAAATCGGTTAATTCGTTCGCGAGATATCGTGGGAGAAAGAAATGCTAAAAAATGGTTTTTTATAAAACAATGGCATACAAAAGTATTTGCGAGCTCGTAGAGCTCGAAAATGTATTCACAATAGTGTTTTCGAGCTCAACGAGCTCGAAAACAGCGGGAAGTTTTGGGGCTGGCCCGCAGGGTCAACTGACAGACCGATTTTTTTTCCGTAATTCGCCAATATTTTCGAATCTACTTAATCAAATGATTTGAAATTTTTAAAAAAGTTGATGGCCAACAAGCTCTTTCGATTGCCGCCTTAACCATCCAAATCGGTTCATTAGTTAAAAAGTTATAAGCCGGTCATACACATACATACACACACACACACACACACACACACACACACACACACACACACACACACACACACACACACACACACACACACACACACACACACACACACACACACACACACACACACACACACACACACACACACACACACACACATACATACATACATACATACACTCGGACATCATTCTGAAAATAGTCAGAATAGCTTCCTAGAACCTCAAAACGTCGACATCTGATGAAATTTCGATTTTCGCAAATCGGGGTGAAAGCAATAACTTCTCAATTTTTCGAAAATCGTCGATTTTCTTAGCGGGAAGTTAAAAAAACATGATAAACAAATGGAATTAAAAATATAAAAAAATTGTTTTTGAGTAGTCCGATAATCACTATATTAACGATTTTTCGCAAAAATCTCACTTCTCGACTAGACTATCGGTGCATTTTAGCAGTAAGTGCTGAACGGTATTCCTCCCTTTGTTACATTGGGGCATTTGCGATCTTTTGCGAGTCCGTACTAGAAGAGTCTGTCTTTGAAATAGCCGTGATCGGTCAAAATCTGGGTAAACCAGAAGTTAGGGCTGATGTGTTTGCTCGCTAGACGTTCAGTAATGTCGGGGAAGAAGTTGAATGTCATTTGTCCTGTGTCCGTTGTGGACCACTGTTCTTGCCATCTGCGAATGGGTTCTTTTCTGAGGGAGACAAAGCCTTCTTCGTCATCTGGCTGCACGGTCACGGATCTAAGGGTCGCCTGTTTGCCAGTGCGAAGATTGTAACGGGCGTGACGTTCGTCAATCACAAGCCGAATGGGCACTGCCCCACATCACACAAAGTCCCTCATACGATGCCGTCTTGTATGAAGACGTCATCGTAATCAGGGCTTGCCGCTGCAGGGCCCTAAGAGCCTTCCAATCCTCCACCCCACATAGGTCACTCCAACCTGCTGCTGCATAAGTGACTACAGGTAGGAAGTAGCCCCTGAAGATGGTGGGCATAGCTGGAAAGCGCAGTCTTCATTCAGTCCGTGCGATACGGCATAAACGACCAAAAGTTTTGTCTAATTTCGCGTGCCTTGTCTTTATGTACTCTCTCTCTTGAGGAATATCGCCTCGGTCTTGAACTCCGACAGCGTAAGTTTCGCGGAACGACACCATTCCAGTATCGAATCTACCGTCCCTTGTGCTTTTCTATCAATGTCCGCACGTGAGGTGCCTTCTATGATGACGTGGAGGTCGTCAGCATAGGCTACAAATTTACTCCCGTGTTCTGTTAATTCTAATTCCTCAAGCAAGTCATCGAACATAATGTTCCAACATAATGGCCCGAGAACTGATCCCTGTGGACATCCCCTTGTTGGCTTTTTCTTTTCTTTCCCAAATCCCCATAACAGTGAGACTGTCCTATCCTCAAAGTAATTCTGTACCACCTTGTAAACATTTTTGGGGCATTCCCGTTTCTTTAAACCCTCGAGTACTCGCGGCCACCAAACGTTGTCAAAGGCGCCAGAGATATCAAAGAGAAGTCCGATTGCCAGATTCTCTGTTGTCGAATCTAGCAAGCGACGCATCTCAACGATTGCATCTTCAGTCGACCTTTTGGCCATAAAGTCATATTGTCGCCTACAATGTGTGTGTTGAAAAAGCAGCTAGCTGTGTCCTTAAAGCTTTCTGTGGGTCGTCCGTCACGCCGGAGTGTGGTGAGCACTCTGTTAACTCGGTATTTGTCTGCCTGGAGCTTGTAAACGATGCCCCAGCGCTCCTTGTTACCGTTTGACTTGACAAACTCTCGCCAGCTGTTTTCTCTCTGTCTTTTAATGTGCTTTGAGTATGTTTTGCAAAGTCCTAAGTACGTTTCTTTAAGTTCTGTCTTTTTACCTTCATCCACCTCCCTCTGATATCCCCTTCTAGCTTTGTAGACTACTCTCTTTTCTTTGGTTAGTTCTCTGGTCCACCACGGATATGATTTTATGTGCGCCTTTTTCCGCGGGATAGCAAATTCGCATGACTCTATTATGGTTTTAATAAGTGCATCGGTATACTTTTCCACGTCCTCGACCGTTTCCAACGCTAGACCTTCAAGGTTCACTCTTGCGAGTTCTGGTAGTTTTTCACGGAATTCTCCCAGTCGGCCAACGCAAAGTTGAACCGCTTGGGATCCGCCCCATCGAGACCCTCCCGATCTCTTGGAATTCCTAGGCTGATATCGATCGCGTAGTGGTCGGTACTTTGCACCCACTCGCGTTTGATGGACCAGTCTCGAACGTACCGTGCAAGTTTTGAGCTGGTTAAGGTGACATCTATGTATGATTCCCCTGGTGTCGAAGCATAAGTAGGGCCCCCTTCTTATATGTTTAAAATCTCCAACCCATAGTCATCTATAAAATCTTCCAATTTCTCTCCCTTCTCGTTTGTTTCTGGGCCCCATCTGATAGACCTGGCGTTCGCGTCCATCCCAAATACAACCCTAGTTTCCCTAAGTACCTGGGCTACCTTTTCTAATTGCGTGATGTGAATTTCTATTTCGTCACGATACTGGAAGTATGACGATACCATGTAGAGAGAAATGCCTGGACCTACAATGTGCGGTGCTTAGTTGAAAAACATGTCTCATTTTATATTTTGGATTAGTTAAACAAATGGTCGCAAATGGCCTCTCCCCAATTGTAGCAGTAATTTGTACATTGCTACCACGACCAGATATATTAAATCATTTGTTACTTGCTGCTGCATATGGCTCTTGCAGAAGAAGGACATCAATACGTTGCTCCTCCCACAAGGCACCTGTCTCTAGTGTTCCCGCCCTATCGTTTCGCAAGTTCACCTGCAAGACTCGAAGACCATCCACGTTGAAACCTCTTTCTCCTCCTTCTCTTTCTGTTGTTGTCAAAATGGGGGGGGGGGGTTGGATTTCGTTTCGCGTGCCGAGCCCTTCTACTGTTTCTCCTCCTGTTGCAAGCCCACCGTGGGCAAAGTTACTTGATCCTAGACACGTACGTCGACTTGTGCCCCGCGAACAATGTGTACCGTTTACTAATAAATCTTTTTTAAGTGTTACTTCCCGTTCCGCGTTCTCTAAGTTGCTTGGTCGCGTGATTTTACCCGGACGCGTCCGCGTTTCCTGACTCTTGTGCCGCCGATTAACGGGGGTACCAGGGGACTTAGCGATCAAAGTAGTAACAACACAGTTTGCCACTCTGACACTCCTTCGAACGAGCGTGGTGTTGGTCGTCGTTGATGATGATGATGTTGTCGTGACGTCCTCAAATATTAAAGCACTATGACCCTCCCCTCCCTCGAGGACCAGTCTCGCACATTCCGAATGCCGGTCAATTAGTACGGATAATTTTTCAAGTGAGAGAATTGCCATGTTTTATTTTGATTGCTATCTGAGTCGCTAAACTCCTGGTCGTGTCTGTAGGGAAGAAAGTTTAGAATAGTGTTGCTGCTGCCTGTGAAAAAGAAAAGTATAATTAGTGTTTTGGAGGGGCAAGGATAGGGTAAAAATTTTTCTACTTTTTGCTTTCGCAATTTTATGATAATCAAAAATTTTTGCAGGGCATCGGCCTGTTTGCGTCGGTATCAGTCCACTGTCGACATATAATAGCTTTTTGACTATCATTGCGTTCAAAAAAATCGATTCAGGTGAAAAAAAAAATTGCCTTGGGTCTTTTTTTTTTTTTAATTGTTCCAGTATATAGCCGCATTAATGGCCTTTGACACTTTTTGCCTTTATATCGCAACTGCTTCCTTTTTCTCTGCTTTCATTGTGCGGCTGTGGCCCGACTTGTGCTTATACTGTACTGTACCATTACGGCCCTACCCCCCACCTTGGCTGTGGGAGTATAGAAGCAAGGGAAACCAGAGAAAACCATTGTCAGTACAGTTCTGTTTGGGTGAGGCTCTAGTGATCGATAAAATTCCCATTTTACCGATCACTAGATCCTCATTCTGCGAGCTCAACGCGTGGCTAAGCGGTCACCCACCCAAGTGGCAATCATGCTGGATGCTGCTTAACTTGGGTGATCACCCGAGCCTCACGAGAATCGCTCGGCTGTCTCAGCCGCTCAATTGCCTTGGGTCCAAGGACCACAAGACAATTCATCCACTATAATCAACAATCATTCAAAATCAATTAAAGTGAAAAATTTCGCCTCATGTTGCAGGACATGAAGCTAGTTAATCATTTATATATTCAAAATCGATTAAAGTGAAAAGCCCGCTTCCCCCAAGGGAGCAGGCCTTTTCACTTTTTTATATATTCAACAAATCATTCGAATTTCGTTCAAGTTTTCTTGCAATTTTTCATTCAATGAAGTGACATGGATCGCTTTTTTGGGTTGGCAGCGTTAGGCTACCCACCCAAGCTGATATGCGTTCTGCTCTGCTCCGATAGAACATACTAGCACATCAGCTGTTACATTCTACAACATTACTTCCTGCTCGTAGTTTCCGTAGCAAAGGTCTACAGTGTTGTACAAGTACAAATTATTACATGTCCAGCTTCGGATCGGAGCGGCCTATTAAGAGCCTCCGAAGTGAACATGCACCGCTTCTCCTAAGTCACTTCCACCAGAATTATTTGCGTGGGAGTGATGAAGTAGAATGCCTTACCTGACCTTCGTCCCTTCTTTCAACCCAGAGATTGTTCTTTCTAAGGAAAAGATTTGGGACGGCTGAGAAGTACCCGCTCACACTTGTGTAACCCTGACGGGTCCACAAGATTGTAGTACTATGCGAGGTTTTTAGGCCTCTTTACATTCGATTGAATACCATCTCAGGTCTGTGTAACTGCTTGAGTCCACAGAATCGTGGTATTCTTTCGGAGTCTTTGACCCTCTGTTGCACGTGTAGCCTCTCAGGCTTGTGTAACTCTTTGGTCCACAAGATCGGACTACACTTTAACTCTGATAACCAACGACAAAGTTATCTCTTTGAAGAACATTTAAAGTTCGCAATTTGTCAATCTTGGATGAACAAAGTTCATTTATTAATTTATTAATTAATTTATGTACGCATACGCACCCATACACACACACCTCAGTGTATTATGACTCTAACTCCGTGGTCCCATTAGGGAGAGTTGTTTTGCCCTCTTTAAGAGTTTTACCCTTATCGTTATTGTGGCCATTTTGGCTCATTGTTTTAAGATTGAGCATGAACTTTCGATCCCAAGAACCCTGGCTTACGAGCGGCTTTTGAAACCTACATCAGCGCGTTTCCTGTCCAACGTACGTCCCTGTTTTGGGTACTTATTGCGGGACGATTGAGTCATCGCCTCCTAAGTTGTGAGATAAAAAATTAACATAATGACGTATTGTAAAAAAAGCCCAGGATTTATTTTTGTAGGAAATTTAACTCTCTACAAAGAAGTACTCCTATGATTTTTTGATGAATCCATCTGTTCAAAAGTTATTCAAGTTTAAAGTCAAATTTCTGGTAAATTTAGAGATCTTTTTACTTTCCTAACGAAACTATCAGACTTATCACAAAATATTGTTGAACATTTTTTGTAGACAATTTTATTTCCTACAAATTATTTCTAATAAAATTTTTTAAAATTCCTCAATGTTTTCTAGTCATTTCCGTTTTAATGTCAAGATCTTAAAAAAAATCTGTCTGTCGGTTGACCCTGCGGGCCAGCCCCAAAACTTCCCGCTGTTTTCGAACTCCTTGAGCTCAAGGAGCTAGAAAACATTGTTGTAGATATATTTCCGAGCTCTTCGAGCTCGAAAATACTTTTGTATACCATTATTTCCGAAAAATCCGTTTTTTAGCATTTCTTCCTCCCACGATATCTCACGAACGAATTAACCGAATTTGATGGTTGAGGCGGTAATTGACGTATTCTATTGAGTTCTAGAGCTGATAAGATTTTGGAATTTTTTAGTTCAGTTGTTTCAAAGATATTCACAAAAAACCGATTTTTACCATTTCTTTCTCCCGCGATAACTCTCGAGCGAATTATCCAATTGAGATGGCTAAGGCGGCAATCGACGCGTTTTATTGAGTTCTAGAGCTGATTAGATTTTGAAGTTGATCGTATGAGTCGTTTCTGAGAAATCAATAAGAAACTAAAAAATAACAATTTTTTTTTCCTTTATTCACCAATATTTTCGAGTCTACTTGATCAAACGATCTGAAATTTTCAGGAAAGTTGATGGCCAACAATCTCTTTCGATTGCCACCTTAACCATCCAATTCGGTTCATTAGTTAAAAAGTTATAGACCGGTCACACATACACACACACACACACACACACACACACACACACACACACACACACACACACACACACATACATACAGACACTCAGACATCATTTTGAAAATAGTCAGAATAGCTTCCTAGGACCTCAAAACGTCGACATCTGGTGAAATTTCGATTTTCAAAAATCGGGGTGAAATCAATAACTTCCCAATTTTTCGAAAATCTTCGATTTTTTTAGCGGGAAGTTGAAAATAGTGTTTGGATTGATTTCAAGATCTTGACATTAAAACGGGATTATTTAGAAAAATATGAGGAATTTCAAAAAATTTCATCCGAAGAATTTGTAGGAAATGAAATTGTCTACAAAAAAGGTTCAACAACATTTTGTGATAAGTCTGATAGTTTTGCTAGGAAAGTAAAAAGATCTCGAAATTTACTATTAATTTGACTTCAAGCTGCAATAACTTTTGAACACATGAATTTATCAAAAAATTATAAGTTTACTTTTTTTGTAGAGCGTTAAATTTCTTACGAAAATATATATCCTGGGCTTATTTGTACAATACGTCATTCTACGGAGATATAAAATTCCAAACTTGAAATTTTATTTTCCCATGTTATTTAAATAGAAAATCGCAATCACGGAGTACTAAATATTAATTTTAAGGGCTCAAATTTTAACTGGCGACTTCTTTTATTCTATTGAAACTTTTGAGTGTGTGTCCTTGATAAAAAAAAATCTGTCTATCCGTTGACCCTGCGGGCCAGCCCCAAAAATTCCTGCTGTTTTCGAACTCCTTGAACTCGAAAACATTGTTGTGAATACATTGTCGAGCTCTTCGAGCTCAAAAATACTTTTGTATGTGCCATTCTTTTCGAAAAAAATCGTTTTTAGCATTTCTTTCTGCCACGATAACTCACGAACGAATTAACCGATTGAGATGGCTAAGGCGGCAATCGACGCTTCTTATTAAGTTCTAGAGCTGTAAAGTGAGCGAATGCGCAAAAAGGATCTGGTTTAGGTGTGATGGAATTTTAACAATGAAAAATTACACAGATTGTATCAATAAATAATTTGGTTATTTATTTACACTTTATACAGTTAAATATGGTGAGAATTAACATTAGATAGCGAATGCGACAAGATAGATAACCGATAGCGAATGCGACGAGTAAAGCGGTATAACACGCGTGATAGTTAGTAAGACTGCACGATGTAGATTGGATATTGAGACAGCGTCTTCTTCCTTCGTGGCTGCTCGGTGGTGACGTGGCAGCATGGCTGCAGTAACGAATTTTCCCATTGGCTTAAAAGCGCGCCAACAGGAAATAGTTAGCCGCCAATTTCTCTGATTGGCCGGCTGGTAGCGGGTTCTCATGCCGCCGTGGCACGGTCATGAGCAAGAAATTGTATGTGTCGGGCTCAAATAGCGAGTGACCCGGCACTATACTGACACTCAAGTCAGTAGCAAGTTCGGCTACTCCCGATCGTTCCGGAAATGCCGAAGCTTTTCAAATTGCCTAAGCTCGTGACTGAACAAGAGCTGATTAGATTTGAAGTCGATCGTTCAATTCGTTTATGAGAAACCAATAAAAAATTTAAAAAAAAAATTTTTTTTCCGTAATTCACCAATGTTTTCGAGTCTACTTGATCAAATGATCTAAAATTTTCAGAAAAGTTGATGGCCAACAATCTCTTTCGATTGCCACCTTAACCATCCAAATCGGTTCATTAGATAAAAAGTTATAAGCCGGTCACACACATACATATACACACACACACACACACACACACACACACATACATACATACATACATACACTCGGACATCATTCTGAAAATAGTCAGAATAGCTTCCTAGAACCTCAAAACGTCGACATCTGATGAAATTTCGATTTTCGCAAATCGGGGTGAAAGCAATAACTTCTCAATTTTTCGAAAATCGTCGATTTTCTTAGCGGGAAATTAAAAAGGGAAGGTTGTTAAACCTTCGAGCTAATAACCACAATTATTTACATACAGGATCCTATAGTGCATAACCAATAATAAGAAATCTTTTTGTTATTACTAATAGTAGATTTTCAATTCCGTTTGATTTTTCAATAATCAAAATAATACCATTAGTAATAATAAAAAGTTGAATAACTAATAGAAATTTAATTCTATTCATTTCCATTCTACCATAGTAAAATTTACTAAACCCGACGGTAAAATTTAGTATATATATAATTAAGTTGACAAATGCAGTTTATGTATATTCCGATTGTTCGTACGGAGAATATTTAGGTTTTAATCAAGAATTTGAGAATTTATCCTACCAAATGAGAATAAATAGTTTTTATAGGTTCTGAAATGATGTTAAATTTCCATTTTTTAGAATCTATAGGAGTGAATAAGAGTATAAAGTATAAAAAATACTTATTTAGGTCCAATTAAAAATCTCGAATACTAAGATAGATCTATTTAAGTATGTTGCGTACTTAAAGCGAAGTTAAATGTCAACTCGGGACTTCCCTTGAAGGAAAAGAAGATTTTACAACAGAGCCTGTCTTGGCAGAAGATTGGGCTACCAAGCCTCAGTTTGCCAGTTTCTGCCCAAGAGCTAGATAATCTCCGACTACCGAGCCTCGGTTCGCTATTCTTGGCCCAAGAGTTGGCTGATCTTCAACTACCGAGCCTCGGTTTACTAGTCTCGGCCTGCGAGTCAATTTTCTATCAAATCTGTTTGAGATCGCTAATAATTTTATTTTTATTTGAGTTTAAATAACGTCAAGTAGTAAATATTATGACTTTATATTATTTTAAAACTTCACATATCTTATAATTATAAGACAGCTAAATAAGGAATGGTACTTTGAAATCTCTGGCTTCTATGTATAACCTTACAGCTTAGTGGGTAAGAGACTTGCCTAGCAGCTATGAAGGACCAGGTTCGAGGCCCAACAAATGCAAAAAAAAATTGTTTCCATCGGTCTATTCGATTTCTCTATGTCCAAATTTACCTCCATATATTACTATCACGCACATGGCTACCGAAATAATTTTTTTTTCAATTTATTTTCAATAAGTCTAGGTACTTCATTATTTATTTACAGTCTTGACACGTTACTGCCCGTGTAAAAAAAATTCGTTCCAGAAAGATTTCAAAAAAGTTCCGCATTTGAAACTTCTAAACATGAGACAGGTGAGAACTTCAAATGGAACTTTTTTGAAACGTTAGTAATTTTTATTGTAAAAATAAAGTTTTTATGAGCAAATTTAGAGTCAAAAAAGGACGTTCGTGGAACTTTGTTGGAATTTTTTATGGACGTTTATTTAGTTCTATAAAAAACTCAAAAGTAGTGATTTATGAACTATTTTGGCATGTTTCTAGAACGTCTTTATCCTATAAAAGATGCAAAAGAAGTGATTTTGGAAAGTTTTTGGAACGCTTTTGGAAGTCTTAAAAATTCGTCAAATTCACGGGCGCTAGACCACCGGTCCCTATAATTCGTGAATTTTGATATAACGAAAACTTCATTTTAATTTATAATTAAATATGGCACGCCGTTTTACTATTTAATGCCATAACATTTTTCAACTAAATAAAAAATAATTCTATTTTTAAAATTTAAAGAGATATTTTAAATTATATTTTTTTTTATGTGGGGACATAATAAAATTTCTATATGATTATGCACCGACATAAAATTAAATCAAAATGCATAGTAGGAGATACAAAATATTCTAAGTTATCATTATGTTCAGAGATAAATTTAATTATTTATTATTATGTCGGGATTGTTATGTCCGGATTTAATTAATTAATAATAATTAATTATTGGAAATGGTCGCGTGGGCCTCAAGTGGGAGGCACCGGGCAAACAGGGTGATTTTCCTAGAGGATTAGCTCTAGGTTTTATTTTTATTGTGAGAACTCGAACGATAAACCCCGTGGGGGCCTCTCTGTGTATTCGATGCACAATTTGGATGCAATATATTAAAGAAATTGGTAATTTTCACCTACCTTTCGTTGTTCTCTGCTTACTTGCAAGTTGGTCTTTGTAACCTTTGGACTGCAAACTCCTGGGTACGGCTTCTGTTGGTCCCTGATCGAAAGATGAATTGGCTCAGGAAAAAAGGATGCGGTTCTTAATATTAGAAATAATCTAATATGCAGGTTTCCCAATGATAGATGTTTATTGAAATATTTCCCTATGGGCTCGCCGTACTCAGTTCACAAGATGTTAAATCGATCTTAACACTAAGGTTCTTTTCTGTCACTTAAATCTCTGGGATTTACACTTAACTCTTAACTTAACTTATAGATTTGCACTTGGAATTTGTTGAGTCTTTTGCTCATATGAGTTCGGTATGAATCCCCGACTCCAGCAATTCACTCGGACGAGAATCGCTGTTTATACACTTAACAATTATTGTAAAAATCACCCACGCCTCCTCGTGTTTACGCGAGCGGTACTTCCCGTGTGGTGATTTTTGGAAAAGAAAATATAATTTTAAAAGAGACAATTTTGAATAGAACTTTAACGGTAACAAGCAACTTGCCACGCCTCCTCGAGTGCAATATCGAGACGATCTTCCCGTGGGATTTTATAGTATACTTGACTGTTTAGATTTTATTAATGAAAACGAAACTAATCGGTTTTAAGAGAAATAGAAAATAGGAAAAGAGGGTTGCCTAAACGTAACACGGTTTAGAACTCACGCGGGCCAGCAAGGAAGATACATTAACTTCTCAAGCGTCATAGGCTGCCGCACCTTGGTGTTCGTTGTTTTTATTACCTCGGTTCGCGAATCTGGAGGGAATAATTTAGAATATATAATTGGATGAATTTAGAATACAGTCAAGTGTAATTCCCTGATTGGAGGAATCGTTGACGACGTGCAACGAGGTGTTGGCCGAAGTTGCTATCCCTAAAATTGTTAACGCTGCACTTTGCAGCGAGCGCGGCAAAGAGGCCCCTTTAAATATACGGCAAGCCGGATATAACAGGATATAATAATATATAAATTTTATTATGTCCCCACATAAAAAAAAACATTGTATTATAACTACACTGAAAAAAAAGTATAAGTCCCACGCTTATAAATTTAAGTGATATCGCAATACTTGGTATTGCGAATATACTTATACCAAATATAAGTCTCAACGCAATATTTTTAAGCGTATGACTTAAACTCGTTTAAGTCATACGCTTAAACCGAGTTTTAGCGCCACCGCAAAACTCATATAAGCACTACACTCAAATCCTTACACTCATAAATTGACAGAATTAGAAAAGAAAGGTTATGGAAATAAATATTGCTATATTTATTTAAAAATGAAATTTATTTGAAAATTAATAAATAATTAATAATAATTATAATTGTAATATAAGTCACAGAGTATTAACCCTAGATGTGACAAGGTATATTAATACTCATATAATTAGTTTTTAAAATATTTAAAGATGAAATAATAATTTTAATAATGGTCAGATCGTACAATTATAAATGATTTATCAGAATCAGAATCAGAAAGGAATCCATAAATGATTATTTTTAATTCCAATTATGTAATTAATCTTTTGAATGCTCTTAAAAACGATGTATAGGTTAAAGCAGGTTAAAGGTATAATATAAACACGAGGAAAAAAGATGCGACATACGCGCTGACCCGCATGGAAAAGCTATATATTGTTAACAGTATATAAAAAAATATATGGTGAATATGTGATAAATATATAGCGGCAAAAATATCTATATTGAAAAATATATGTTTTTTTACATATATTGGATTATATATTTATCATAATATATTTACTTGTATATAATGTTTTGTATTTTTCTATATATATTATCTCATATAATGTTCAATATATTCTTATCATATATGGATAGTATATATATAATTTATAAGTATAATATAATAAACTTGATATATATATCCATATATTTTGACTCATATAATTAGTGGTATATGGTCTCTATATAATTGATTATATATGAAAGAATTTATATTATTAAATATATTGTTCGCGGTATATTGGAATTATATTTTTCCAGTATATCAAAACTTATATTTTTCGCAATATATTGAAAATTTTATTTTTTAATATACTTTTTCAATTTCTACACAATTCCACAAAAAAAAGTCAAATTTATTATTTTTTCTCCTTCTTTTCATTGACCTTATATTTACTGGCAATAACATAAGAAAAGTAAAAAAAGTGCCATATATTTTACAATATATTGGAAACCATATATTTTGCAATATATGGAAAACATATATAAAAAATATAAAAAATGCTATATATTAATTAATATACTACTTTCAATATAATATATCAATATAAAAAAGATATATTAAAATATATATGTAAAACATACATAAAAAGTCATATATTGATAAATATATTGATAATATATTCTAGCAATATATTTTTTTTCAATATATTATCATATATTAAAACGGCAAAAATATAAATATTATTTCATATATTGTACAATATATCACATTATAATATTCATATATTCTATCATATATGTTTTCACATATAAAGTTTTTTCATGCGGGGAGTCTTACTTTTCTTACTATACTCTCTGGACTTGCTATAGTATCGTACGGAAAATATAAGTCACTCACTTAAACAGAGTATTGCGATAATACTTAAACTTTTCATATTATATCCGCAATACCAATTCATTAAAAAAAAGTATACCAATAGGACTTAAACTTTTTTTTCAGTGTATGTGTAGACTAATTATCTATTCGGTTCACCAAACTTTTCAACAATAGAAATATTTAAAATTATGCTAATACATAATAATAACTCGAACATTAAAATTTTTTGGTAATGGTACCGAAATCGGGTCCACACATTTTTCCAAAGTTCCGAGTGCTCACACATCTAAGATCTATAATTAAACTTTTTTCCACGTGTTCTACCACACGGCGGATTAAATTTTCTGTATGCATTTATGTCTATAACATAAGATATCTATCCGAACCTTGTAACTAAAGTGTGCAAAATTGATAAAAAATGGCAGAAATCATGCAAATTTTCCAAAATAAATTTAATAAATTTCTAATAAATACTAATAATTAATTTTATTAATACCGTAAGATGGACGGTGGCGATAGAAAGGTCTAACTAAGAGTTAAAATATTTTTTGAGCTCTTGTATAGTGGAAAATTGGCATATTTCTGTTATTTCAATACTTCAAAGGTGTACAACAGCTCACCTAACATTTTGTTGCAAGTAGTTTGGACGGTATCCGCCTTCCTTCACTAGTATAGTGTCTGGCTGAAGCCCACAACACGGTTTTACGCCGGTTCGTACTAGTAAGAGATGTAGTCTAAGGCATGAGTGCGTTAACATAGCCTTACTGACGAGTCCGTTAACGTACTTAGGACGAAACTACAGAAATTATGGCAAATAGGCATATATCTTAAGTTTTGGTGATTGACTTAAGAGTCAATACATAGAACATAAGAAAAATATGTCAAATGGTGCAGTGTAGCACGGAACTGAAAAATTCAAACAAAAATCTTTGGAATCAAGCTAATTTTATACCTTTGGTATACACGTACAAATTATTTATGCTTAAATAACATCTAAATAAGCAAGTATATCTTTAATCCGCCGACAAATGCCAGAGAAGGGAACAAGTCCCTTGGCAATTTGAATATTTTTGGATTTATGCTTGATAAAAATAGGGTGGCCCCCACTTGTAAATATTTACCAATTTTTTTCCCTACATAAACGAAATGGTTGAATTTTATTATGCGTTGATATACACTTATCCAAAAAATTAAAGGAACAAGAAAATTTTATAAATTTTTTAGTGATTTTTGGAAGGCTGTATTTTCGTGAAAAATGATCGTATCGAAAAAATAAAAAAAGCAAATTGAAGCTTGAAATCTCTAGTTTGAAGATCTTTCAGCAAAATATTTTTTTTGAGCCACGGTTTTTGCGGAATCAGAAGAAAAAGGTCGAGACAAAATTTTTCTAAATTTTTTGGTTTCGTTTTTTAGGTCTACGGGGCCGGGAAAAATTTTTTCATAAAAACGAATTCATGGCTTGTTTAGGAAATTTATTCAGCTACAGTTTGCTTTTTTTTGTTTCTCTGTACGACAATTTGCTGCTGAGATATCAGCCTTCAAATAAAAAAGGATCCTTTTGTCTTTGATTATTGATATCTCAGCAAGAAATGGTCACACAGTGATTTAAAGGACAGTTTAATAAACTTGAATAAATCCTCTACAAGCTCCATTTTTGATTTTTTCAAAAAAAAATTTTTTTTCATCCTTGACATCCATTTGAAAAACCTTTAAAAAATAGCCATTTTCTGGTTTTTTAGTCGACTCATCGCTACTCTGCAAATATTGATAGAAAAAATAATGTTGCCAGGTAATTTTACAGCTTAATGTACCCCCAAAAACCCTGGAAATTTTCAGATTGATCCATGGAACCGTTTGTCCGGTCCGATTGCTCAAAGTTTTACAAAACAATTAAAGGAACAAGTTTTGTTCCTTAATCTGTGTAATCGTTATCAAAATGAAAAAATCAATTTTTTTCGGATTTTCTTTCATTTTTGTGTTAGTTATTCAGTAAATGTAAGGTAAAGAAAAAAAAAAAATTTTTTTCCGAAAAACGAAAAAAAAAAAAAAAAACCCCCCAAATAAAACATAAAAAAAAAAAATTGGAATAAATTCTTGTTTGGTCTCGTTTTTTGGAAAATTTTTTTTTTTCCTCTTTACCTTACATTTACTGAATAACTAACGCAAAAATGAAAGAAAATCCAAAAAAAAAATAATTTTTTCATTTTGGTAATGATAACACAAATTAAGGAACAAAACTTGTTCCTTTAATTGTTTTGCAAAGCTTTGAGCAATCGGACCGGACAAACGGTTCAATGGATCAATCTGAAAATTTCCAGGGTTTTTGGGGGTACATTAAGCTGTAAAATTACCTGGCAACATTATTTTTTCTATCAATATTTGCAGAGTAGCGATGAGTCGACTAAAAAACCAGAAAATGGCTATTTTTTAAAGGTTTTTCAAATGGATGTCAAGGATGAAAAAAAATTTTTTTTTGAAAAAATCAAAAATGGAGCTTGTAGGGGATTTATTCAAGTTTATTAAACTGTCCTTTAAATCACTGTGTGACCATTTCTTGCTGAGATATCAATAATCAAAGACAAAAGGATCCTTTTTTATTTGAAGGCTGATATCTCAGCAGCAAATTGTCGTACAGAGAAACAAAAAAAAGCAAATTGTAGCTGAATAAATTTCCTAAACAAGCCATGAATTCGTTTTTTTGAAAAAATTTTTCCCGGCCCCGTAGACCTAAAAAATGAAACCAAAAAATTTAGAAAAATTTTGTCTCGACCTTTTTCTTCTGATTCCGCAAAAACCGTGGCTCAAAAAAATATTTTGCTGAAAGATCATCAAACTAGAGATTTCAAGCTTCAATTTGCTTTTTTTATTTTTTCGATACGATCATTTTTCACGAAAATACAGCATTCCAAAAATCACTAAAAAATTTATAAAATTTTCTTGTTCCTTTAATTTTTTGGATAAGTGTAAAAAAAAATTAATGAAAAAACTTCATGTCACAGCTCATAATTTTAATTGAGAATAATATTATGTACAGTCATAATTTAAATTTAAAAATTTTTATTATGTACTAACATAATTTTTATTGTCACGGACGAATTTTTATTATCTTCCAACATAATTTTAATTCCAACTAAAAATTTTCCAATTGCATAAAAATAACTAAGCTAATAAAAATTATTGTGCTACATAATAATAATTAGATGTATAAATATTATGATAGCATATAAATATAATTATTTCATTTTTACTATGTACATAATTTTAAATCTAGCATTTTCATTATGTACATAATTTTAATTCTAGAATTTTCATTATGTAAATAATTTTAATTCTACCATTTTCATTATGTACATAATTTTAATTCTACCATTTTCATTATTTACATAATTTTAATTCCGAATTTTTATTAAGGTAAAGTACCCAGTACTTGAACACTTCTAAAAATGGGACCAGTAGTTGAACAGACTTTTAGAATTGTTGTTATACAAAATCCGTATATATATTATGAGTAATATGCGCATGTTATAATTACTCAATGATACAGTAATTGATTACTGTAAGTTTTTTCAATTATAACTCAAAAAAATTATATATTTTTTAACTTTAAAGTTGACATGTCAAGAATAGCCGATAGATGCTATTTTTTTCATGAAAAAGATACTATACCGTAAGCCGAACAATCAGTAAAAAAATGGTATATCATCGTTTTAAGTAAAAAAAATTATACCACCCAATGAAATAGACTTTTTAAATATTATATATTTATTGCAAAGACATAAACTAAAATTTTTATATTAAATTTTACCGTCTAACTATACCTCCCAATGTTCAAAGCGGTATCCAAAACTTGAACAAGATGGCGTTACCGGTTCAAGTATTGGGTCCATGTTATTTTCATGGCAGCAGTAGGTGAACAGCGTAAAATTTATCCTAGTGCAATAACAAATACTTTAATTTAATTATTTGTTTTTTAAAAAAGATATACGAAAATAAAGTATGAGTAATTCATTAACAATTAGTGTAATAATTTTAAGTGATTTCGTGTGAAAACGTATCTATTTCATCAAAATAAATTTTTACTATTTCCTAACCAAAAAAAGTTCACAACATATAGGTAAGATGAAAATTGCGAATAACATTTATCTGTTGATAAAAAATAACCCGTTACAATTAGTAAAATTTACAATAAAGTTTGTTAAATCCATAAAATTTCACTACTTAACAACTTTACAAAAAACTTAAAAAATTAAACAGAAAACCATTTAGATCTAAAAGTTTAAATTCCTGTTCTGTCCTTGTAATAAAAAAATTATATTTATAATAAATAAATAAAAGTATTTATGATTTTCAATTCAGGTAACAGTTCATTTTTTGTGTTGTTTTTAGTTCATAATAATTAATTCATTAGTAATAAAAAATGTAATTGAAAATTAAATACAAATACTTCTCATTTTTAAATCATCATATTACGCATTCAGAGTATTATTGTTCATATTATTCAATAATATATTATAATTCTTTTGATATTTCAATAAAATGTTGAAATATTTTGGTGTGCTTATTTCCATATATTTTATTAGTTCAACTACTGCTCTCGAAGTGTTCAACTACTGCGGCTTGTCAGAGTTGATGGTTCAACTACTAATCCTTTCATAGTCTATCTTAAAAACGTTGTCAAAATATAAATATTCAATTATCTGCGTTATTTTGCTCTTCAATCAATTCTAAATTGTTTATATTTCCATGAAAATCATTAATTTAGACTAATAATTACAACTTTATTATATATTAAAAGTAGGGTCAAACACGTTTTACTTTGAAACCTGTTCAACTACTGGGTACTTTACCTTATGTACATAATTTTAATTCTGAATTTTCATTATGTACATAACTTCAATTCCAAATTTCCATTATGTACATAATTTTAATTCTTGCATTTTTATTATGTACATAATTTTAATTCCGAATTTTTATTATGTACATAATCTTAAATCCAAATTTTCATTATGTACATAATTTTAATTCCGAATTTTCATTATGTACATAATTTTAATTCCGAATTTTTATTATGTACATAATCTTAAATCCAAATTTTCATTATGTACATAATTTTAATTCCGCATTTCCATTATGTACATAATTTTAATTCTCGCATTTTCATTATGTACATAATTTTAATTCTCGCATTTCCATTATGTACATAATTTTATTTCAGAATGCCTGAATATCTATGGCACGCCGTTTTACTATTTAATGCCATAAAATTTTTCATCTAAATAAAAAATAATTCTATTTTTAAAATTTGAAGAAATATTTTAAATTACATTTTTTATTATTTGGGGACATAATAAAATTTATGTATTATTATGTCCCGACATAAAATTAAATCAAAATGCATAGTAGGAGATACAAAATATTCTAAGTTATCATTATGTTCAGAGATAAATTTAATTATTTATTATTATGTCGGGACATAATAATATATAAATTTTATTATATTCCCACATAAAAAAAAACATTGTCTTATAATTATGTGTAGACTAAATATCTATTCGGTTCACCAAACTTTTCGACAATAGAAATATTTAAAATTATGCTAGTACATAATAATAACTCGAACATTAAAATTTCTTTCCCAACATAAACGAAATGGTTTAATTTTATTATGCGTTGATATAAAAAAAAATTAAGGAAAAAACTTTATGTCACAGCTCATAATTTTAAGTGAGAATAATATTATGTACAGTCATAATTTAAATTTAAAAATTTTTATTATGTACTAACATAATTTTTATTGTCACGGACGAATTTTTATTATCTTCCAACATAATTTTAATTCCAACTAAAAATTTTCCAAAGGCATAAAAATAACTAAGCTAATAAAAATTATTGTGCTACATAATAATAATTAGATATATAAATATTATGATAGCATATAAATATAATTATTACATTTTTATTATGTACATAATTTTAAATCTAGCATTTTCATTATGTACATAATTTTAATTCTAGAATTTTTATTATGTACATAATTTTAATTCCAGAATTTTCATTATGTACATAATTTTAATTCTAGAATTTTCATTATGTACATAATTTTAATTCTACCATTTTCATTATGTACATAATGAAAATTCTACCATTTTTATTATGTACATAATTTTAATTCTACCTTTTATATCATGATCATAATATTAATATTCTTAGTTTTCATGATGCATACCCGTAAAAAAACTGATATACATGTCTATGTATAGCGCATATATAGGCATGTAGGAAGTATCTATGGAGCATATATGTTCTGTACATGGTAACTCACAGCATATAGACATGCATGGTCCATGTATGCTTCTTTTATGGCAATGTATACCCATACAGGAAGCCCCAGAGTTGAACGACGGGGCCATGTCTGGGACATTATTGGGAAGCCCATCTTGGCAAACCTATACCGTCCCATGCCCGGGCCATAACTGGGTAATTAGTCTTGGCCATTCCAATGATTACCCAGGCGTGGGCCAAGACTGAATAACCTAGCTTTGGCCAAGCCTAGAGTCACCCTAACTTGGGCCAAGTTTGCGTAACCTAACCTCGACCGTTGGATGGTAACCCTAACATGGGTCAAGACTGGATAACCTAGCCTTGGCCGTTGAATGGTAACCCTAACATAGACCAAGACTGAATGACCTAGCCTTGGCCGTTGATTGGTAAACCTAACACGGGCTTAGACTGAACAACCCATTTTTTATGAAAAGTCATTGTATAATATTTTCTTACATCCAGGTAATTTGTGTTGATTAGATTTGCCAGGAGAAAAAAAATTTATATAATTATATAAAAAATCAAATTATATGTAAATTATTATGCATTCGGCCGAGAAAAAAAAACTCACGTTCGTTCAGTATTCGAATCACGGACCTTGTGAGGGCCAGCCCACTGCACCCCATGCAGGAGCTGCCAGAGTTGAATGAAGGGGCCCTCCTTGGCTCAGCACTGGGGAACCTAGCTTTTGGCACGTCTATATTGGCCCATTCTTGGGTCCAATCATTACCCGAGCTTAGGTCAAGACTAGGTTCCCCTGCCTTGATCATTCAATGACAAGCCAGATTTGAGCCAAGGTAGGATTATCCAAGTTCGGCTATATCTATAGTTTCCCCATCCTTGGGCCAGAATTGGTTAACCCACGTTTTTTATTAATTATTCAACTAACATTATTATGGTTTTTTAAATTAATAATTATTTATTTTTGAATTGAAATAAGTTTTATTCAATAAATATTATAATATTGCGATTAAAATTATTTACAACTAATAATTGAAATATTTTTTAATTCATTGTTATTTGCAATCAACAACCGTAATTTTATAGGTTTAGTTATAAAACTTAATTTAAGTAAGAAATAACTCATGAATTTTTATAAAAAATGTGATTTTTAATATTGGTGGTAGAGCAAGACAATTCAACTGGGTTCTTGATAAATAATCAACTAAATTTAATAAATTTTAGTTTTAAAAATTATGTAATTATAATTAAAATAATACGAAATTATTATTTTTTTCTTAATCGAAAATATTTATTTAATAGCTCTTTATATTTCATAAAACCAAGTGGTTGTAGTAAAATGAATAAGTACAACATATAAAAGTTTCAGTTCAACATTAGTAGGTTCGTCCAGTAGCTACCGTTCAAACCTAGCGATCAGAAGGACGGCAGTTCGCGCCCAGAGCCTAGCAGAATTTTCACCGAGTTTTTTCACGTCATTTACCTCACTTAAATAGTTTAAACGTTAATGATCACAAACTCCATTAGGATAATAATAATAAAATTTTTTTTAAATTAAATTTATTTGTTTTGTCGATGCATGGGCCAAGTCTGGCAAGCAAGCATGGGCTAGGTCTGGCAAACAAGCTTGGCTCCGATCTGGCCACCACGCATGAGCCAGCCTTGGCAATGATGCCTGGGCTAATGGTAACAACCAAGCCTGGCACCTTGTTATCATCCCAGACTTTTACCAAAGCTGGGCCAAAGCGGGTTTACAAACATGGGCCAGAGATCGACAGCATTGCGCCAAGCGTGGCCCATATCTGGTCCCATTGTATTTTCCTGTATGGGTAGACTTGTTAAAAAATTTTTCGTTGTCGATGGACTATTTATGCCGATATGTGGCTATATGTCGAACATATCCCTGGTTGAAAGGAACCATTGGCCAAAGCTTGGATCAAGCCTTGGTCCGTCGTCAGCCAATGCTCCTCGGCTTAGCGCAAGGCTTGGGTCAAGCCTTGGCTGATCATTGGGCGAGCCATGGTTCAAGCCTTGGGTGGTAGCCATGTTCCAAGCCTTGGTAAACTAAAATATCAAGCCTCGGCCGAGTCTTGGGAAACGAAAAATTGAGCCTTGGCCAAGGCTTGGGAAACAAAAAATCAAGCCTCGGCTAAACCTCGGGGAGCAAAAATCTAAGGCTCACCCAATGCTCGATAAAAAATATCATTATTTAAATTATTAAGTATAATTAAAAAAAAGTTTGATCAGACTTTCATCGACATTACATTGGAGTGTAATTAACTAATCACTGAATCACCGGGAAATAACGAATAAAATTATTTGGGGACTACCGGGGTTCAAACTGAGATCCTTCTGGTTACTAGGCCAGGATGCTATCCACTATGCTAAATCTGATGTTCAGATAATCCTGATTTTTTTGCTTATTAATTATTCAAATACAAATTAATTTAGAAATATTAGATCGTAAAGATGAGGTGAAATGTAGTTTTATTTATTGAAGTTAAAATTGTCTAATGAGTAATGACATATATTTATTAATTTGTAATTTTACACTGTAAAAAATCCGGAGTGAATTTGGAGTGAAATTAAATCCGAATTCACTCCGCATTCACTCCGCCACTCGGAGTTCCGGAGTTTTGAAAAAAATCACTCTGCATGCGGAGTGAATTGGGAGTTTTTTTTTAGCAGAGTACTCTCGGAGTGACGCGGATTTTATTTCACTCCCAATTCACTCCGGTCCGGAGTTTTAATACTTAAATAAATTTATATTAAACTGCTAAACAATGTGTGAGTGTGTGTGTGTGTGTGTGTGTGTGTGTGTGTGTGTGTGTGTGTGTGTGTGTGTGTGTGTGTGCAAATGTGGGCGAGTGTGTACAATTATGTGCGTGTGAGTGTTCGAATGTGTGCGTGTGTGCAAATGTGTGCGTGCGTGTGTATGCGAGTGCGCGTGTGTGCATATCAGCTGATCAATAATGTAATACGTGAATTTTTACTTCGATATTATTGAGGGGAGTTATATTTTATTAATAACATTTTTAAAACTCCCCTCTGGAGTGAATTTCACTCCGAGGGGAGTGAATAATTCAAAATTCATTCACTCCGCATTCACTCCGCGAATTTTTTACAGTGTACGATTTGATATAAATGAACGAATTAAGAGTAAGATCAAGTAGCTCTACTATATTGTTTATTGAACTATAGTATTTATGTCAACTAAAGTTTTGTGCATAGCAATAACAAATCAAATGAAAATTATTGTATGTCAAATAATTTTCCTTTTTAGAAAATTTCAACTCTTGATATTAATCGTATACTCGGTGGACTGTTTTGCCCTGGTCTTCTCTATATACATATAAATAGATACATGTAAAGTTGCTAATTTTAATATTAAATAAAAATTTAACCTAGGCTGAGGCATTGGCCAATGGTCAGCGGCTAAGGCTCGATTTAACAAAAATCAAACCATAGGGCCTAGGCTTGAACGTTTTCGAGATCCTGGAACTCGAAAACAGCGGAAAGTTTTAGGGCTGGCCTGCAGGGCCAACCGTTGCCTAGATTTTTTTTTTAGATTTTTTGAAATTGCTCAGGAATGATTTGATGAATTGATCCTAAAATCTAATCAGGTGTAGAATTCAATGATACACGTCGATTTCTGCTAGAAACATCTCAAGCTAATATTAAGTTATCGCTTTTGGTTCAACAGTTCTATAAGGATAAAGTAAAAAATGATATTTTTAAGTAACTCAAAAAACATTTCAAACACCCACATCTTCTAAACTATCCGATCGATTTTGCTCATCTTCGAACTTGATCAAGGTAATTTCTTAATTCCCTTATTGGGCAGTCCTAATAGGGAAATCCCCGAGAGATCCTACTAGGGGACCCCTGTTAAAAAAATCTGTCTATTGGTTGACCCTGCGGGCCAGCCCAAAAAGATCCCGCTGTTTTCAAGCTCCTTGAGCTCGAAAACTTTGTCGTGAATACATTTTCGAGCTCTTCGAGCTCGAAAATACTTTTGTATGCCGTTCTTTTCGAAAAAAATAGTTTCTTACCATTTTATCTCCAACCATATCAATTGGGTCAATTGATTCAAAAATACCTTCATACAGCGGGCAGAAATATGCGTCTTTCTTCCCAAGAGAAGAAAAAATCTGATCAGCTTCAGAATGAATTAAAACGCGTCGATTGCTACCTCAACCATCAAAATTTGGTCATTTGTCTCAAAAGTATCGTGGACAAAGAAAATGATGAAGAACGATTTTTTGCAAATATCTTTGAAATAACGGAACTATAAGATTTCAAAATCTGATCAGCTTTAGACTTTACCAAAACGGGTCGATTGCCATTTCAAATATAAAAATCAGATCATTTGTCAAAGAAATATCGTGGGAGAAAAAATGCTAAAAAACAGTTTTTTCCAAATATATTTGAAACGACTGAACCAACCGATTTCAAATTTCAATCAGCTCTAGAATTCAACAAAACCCGCCAATTGCAACATTAAACACTAGAATTGGTTGATTAGTTCAAAAGACATCAGTGTCAAAACGTTAAAAAAATAACATTTTATGTTATTTTTTCCGTATAAGTCATAATATAATGTACTGACATATGTCCAAAATCATACCAACTCTTCGTCGTTAAGGTCTCTTTCGATCCCTATATAATATTGTCTGACTCGCTCTCTAGTTTGAATCATATTATAAACAAAAAAATTTTAAAAACAGTTTTTAATGTTTTTCGCGGATATTTTATATATTGATGCTCTGATCTGCGTCAAAACTCATTTAAATGTTTATTTTTATTACTGACATTGATTCTACTTCAATTGATTTATTTTATTAAACATAATCATGTAAGAAGGACACTTCAATATATTTCACTTGCTAGTAGATAGAACCAAATGTTTATTTAACAATTAAACATTATTAACCCGACAACTAATCGTATAATATGGACAGTTAATAATAAGTAATATAATAAGGAAAAGGGAGAGAGTAGCTAGATGACGTCACGTTGGGTCCTCTCGGAGGGCCCCGTCGGAATGCCTCTCCTTCGTCAGCCTCCATGTCCATCTCGCCCTTCTCTAGTGGGGGTGAGCCTTGTCACAGGCTGGGGGTAGCTCCTGACGCCAGAGGCTACAGGCCTCACGATGACTATCGAGCAAAAGGCTCGGTATTTAGGAACGAGTAGCTTACAACCAGGACTAAAAATTTAAAAACCGCATGTTCATTAATGATTTTCAATTCTTAAATTTTCAAACTTTAACATAAAACGTGACTTCTTAAGGCTTAAAAGGCTCATAAAAAAACAATTGCATGTAAATGCATTTTCGAAATCGAAGAGCTCGAAAAGAGCGGGAAGTTTTGGGGCTGGCCCACAGGGCCAACTGACGCTCAGATTTTTGTATTTATGGATATCATTTTGCACGACTCATGGTGCGAAGCATCAGAGTGTGCTTTACGATCGAAAAATTTTTTTCGCCTCACTTCGGCAACTATTTCAATTATTGTACCTTTGTTAATTCACGGAATTAAGATATGTCGCATACTATTTTGAAGATAATTTAATGGAGATTAATTCCATATTTTTCAAAAATTTATTTAGTTCAATAAAAACGGAAAAAACATCGAAATAGTTTCAAAAAATTTTCTGTCCGTCAAGTCTGAAACCCGGATACATTGTAACTTGCGAAAAAATCCAGTAATTGAATCAAATTTTTTTTTTAACTTCCCGCTAAGAAAATTGAGATTTTCCAAAATTCCGGAAGTTATTTATGACAGAGTGATTAGCTTGCCAAGTCTGGTCGCACCCTAGTATTATAGTCGAATATTAGGGCGCCACTAGAAGATGGACTCGGCCTTCCAGAACCGGATGTTAGTGTAATTATTTTATATGCTTAGGGTCGTTCGTGAATTTTATATTTTGTGAGAGAGGAGAGGAATGATAAACAGGCTGAAATAAATATTTATAAAACTTTAATTCCAATTTTAATCACTATAAGCACCTTGCTTATTATTTATTTCCTTTTCTTACAATTATAACCTTATGACAAACTAAATTCTTATGACAAACTAATTTTCTCGTCCCCTGGACGGTTTCCTTATGACAAACTAATATTTCCTCGTCCCCTGGACGGTTTACTTATGACAAACTAATTTTTACCTCGTCCCCTGGACGGAATCTTATGACAAACTAAATTGCGTCCCCTGGAGTTTCCACACACACACTCCCACGCTAAAATACCGTCCCCTGGACGTTAAACCTTAATTAACCTTAATAAATTCGTCCCCTGGATGTATAACCGATTTAATTTTAACATGTCCACCGGACCTAAATCACAAATACAGTTTTCCTTTACACTAAATTGACTCTACAACTAATTGACTCTACTCATTAACTTCCACTTTCATTTTACAACTCCCAATTGCAATTAATTAATTAATTTTTTGTCCATATAATTTATTAATTAATTAATTTTAACGCTTATAATTTTTCACTTTTAATTTTGTCATTTAACCATTCACTTTCTTTTCAATTTATCCATTAATTAATTTATTGTAATTTTCCACGCATAGAATTCTACTATTTTACTTGCCACAATTAATATTTATCAATAACTTTTAATTCATAATTTCCTCACTTATAATTTTCAAAATTAAATTTAATTCACTCACAAAATAATCCGTTTTTCAATTTGACTCAATATTTAATTAACCCAAAATTCTAGCGTCCTTTTTAACTTTTAATTATTTAATTATTTAATTAATTCTTACTAAAATTAATTTATCACTAAGTAACGACTAGAATTTATTTAGTAATTGACTAGAAATTCGGCCATAGAGTTGGCACCACTCAGGTCCAGAATTTTACCGACGGATTCGAGTAAATTGAAATTTATTATAAATTAATTCAGCCACTGGAATAAATTCCGGCCTCAATTAATTTATTGACTTTATTTTATAATTTAATTAATTAATATTGCACGCGGAAAATTATTTTATTTTGGCCAAAGGACCTGAAATAAATAATTTTGAGTTACAGACACTATTTAACAAACGAAACGGCACGACAACTTTTGAGAAACACGAGACGCGTAATTGTAATGGCCAACGGCCTTCCAATTCAAATGATTATAATTTAACCGACGGAAAGATATTAGTAATTCAATTATAATTAAATTTTGGCCATTGGAATAAAATTCCGGCCAAATTAAAATTATAATTTTACCTCCAGAACTTTATTACAGCAACTGATGATGTTGTTCCGCTGCTACCTGGATGTCGGTGTGATTTTTCCTTGGTGAACGGAAATTAGCCGGTCTCGTGTCGTCTCTGACCTCTCTCTTACTCTCTTTATTTATGATAATTATTGATACTGATTAACCTGTCAATGAACAGTACGTATAAGTAATTGATTTCAAGATTAAAGAAAGTTGGAATTCATTGGCCAAAGGTCCAGATAATAATTTTATTTTTAATTAACTATCGCTTCGTTCCACGTGAGCAAACTTAAGCGTATATAATTACCTTAATTTTATTTAGTGTCCTGCCGTTGTCGTTGTCTGAACAAAAACTAGAACTCAACTGATGATTCCATGTTCCGCAGTCCTTTTTATATTATCATTTCCTCTATTCTGGTTCACTCCCGAAAACTTAGACTAGGGGAGTGGCGAATGTTCGGGCCTTAGCGAACATGCGACACCCGGTGACAAGTCGCAACCTTAACTCGCAACTTACGAGGTCATTGGCCGGTTAACGGCGGGAATAACATATAAAATCAAATTTATAGTTTTTACCAGAGTGCATAATGTACCCTGTTACATATTGGTTTCGGTCCGATTTACGAAAATCGAATTTTCATCAGATGTCGACGTTTTGAGGTCCTAGGAAGCTATTCTGACTAATTTCAAGATGATGTGCGAGTGTATGTATGTATGCATGTACGTACGTACGTATGTAAATACCTGTATCTTTTGAACGGATGAACCGATTTTGAACTTTAAGTGAGTAATTAAGCTTGATCGGTAGGGCTGGTTCAGAGATATTCCAAAAATAAAGTTTTTCCAAAAATGTTTTTTTTGGATAACTTTTAATGTGCTCGATGGATTAATTCCATAATGGACTGGGCTTTAAAGCTTTATAAGCCGAGTCGAATGCCACCCCAACCATCAAAATCGGTTCATTCGTTCAAGAGAAACCGTTGTCGAAAGAATTAAAAAAAAAAATTTTTTTATTTTTTCTAAAATATCTCAAGAACGACGGGATAAATCGAATTCAAAATTTGATCAGCTTTAGAAATTGATAAAACGCGTCGATTGCCACCTCAACCGTCTCGATCGGTTTATTAGTTTGAGAGATATCGTTGGAGAAAATTGGTGAAAAACGTTTTTTTTCGAAAACAACAGCATTCAAACGTATTTTCGAGCTCGAAGAGCTCGAAAATGTATTCACAATAATGTTTTCGAGGTTCTTGAGCTCGAAAACAGCGGGAAGTTTTGGGGCTGGCCCGCAGGGTCAACTGACAGACCGATTTTTTTTTCCCGGGACGATACAAATGTCTATTAAAATGTTATGAAATTATATAAATTTCTACAATAATTTTGAAAAATCATACTAGTTTTGATGCATTAATGTATAGTTACTAGGATGCTCTGTTTGAAACGGACATTTTTTTTTCGTTCTCCATTAAAAATCTTGTTCTATCCCGGCTAGAATTTCTTCCTGATTTGTCTGAAGTACCACAAGGACCTTATCAGGTTAATATAAGGTTTGCCTGATTAGGGCAAACCTGACAAGTTCCTTGTCAGGACCTCATCAGGATATCCCTATTCAAAAAAAAAGTTATTTGCCATCGGGTCAACCTGACAAGTTGCTGATCAAGGCCTCATCAGGATATCCCTATTCAAAAAAAAGTTATTTGCCATCGGGTCAACCTGACAAGTTCCTGATCAGGGCCTCATCAGGATATCCCTATTCAAAGAAAAGTTATCTCATACCTTTAAATATTCCATTTACAGGCTAAAAATTAAACAAAGTACAAAAGAATATTATATAAAAATCACGTCAATCATTGCAGCACAGATTTTTTACTTCTTCATCAGTTATTCTTTGACATCATAATGACTATTATATTTACACTTTCAAAATCACATGTGTATGCCAGCGCAGTGGATAGCATTGAGGACTTTGAATCAGAAGGACGCCGGTTTGAGCCTAGCAGTCATCGGGATTTTTTCATCAATAAAAAATATGTTTACTTCCTCTAATTAATGCTCTCAATACGATAGATAACATTCTCGATCGAATTAAAATTCTCTTATTTTTTTTTGCAATTTAATATTTTTTTAAAAATATTTACTAATAAGATAATCCTGATAAGGATTGGATGATGATATCCTGGTAAGGTATTGTTATCTTGATAAGGCAATCCCGATAAGGACCTCATGGGTCTTAAGCGTTACATCCATATCAGAATCCTCGTCAGGATACCCTGATCGGGACCTTATTTGAAATAAGGTTAACCCGATAACGCCCAGATAAAAATTCAGTCTAATTTTGAGCTCTTAATATCAATTTTAAGAACCGGAACAACGTCGTTGAATTTTTTCCATGCTAAAAGCATGTCATTCTCGATTTGTTTAATTTTAATAAATAAAACTCAGTCCCGTATTAACGAATCTTATTGTTTCAAAGTTTTAGTTAAAGAAATTTGTATGTTCTTTGAAAAAGCCTGTATGTGCCCAGCAGTACTTTCTCCTACAGCCCGTGTGGAATCCTTGAAAGTCTAATTTCCTATCAAATTGGTGGTTTTTTTATGTTAACTAGTAAACGGTTGACTTACAGGAAAAATAGTATCGAATATTTTTTGTGGGAAATTTATTTTTCTACAAAAATTTAACATACACTTATCCAAAAAATTAAAGGAACAAGAAAATTTTATAAATTTTTTAGTGATTTTTAGAAGGCTGTATTTTCGTGAAAAATAATCTATCGAAAAAATTAAAAAAGCAAATTAAAGTTTAAAATCTCTAGTTTGAAGATCTTACAGCAAAATATTTATTTGAGCCACGGTTTTTTCGGAATCATAAGAAAAAGGTCAAGACAAAATTTTTCTAAATTTTTTGGTTTTATTTTTTAGGTCTATGGGACCGGAAAAAATTTTTTCAAAAAAACGAATTCATGGCTCGTTCAGGAAATTTATTCAGCTACAATTTGTTTTTTTTTGTTTCTCTATACGACAATTTGCTGCTGAGATATCAGCCTTCAAATGAAAAAGAATCCTTTTGTCTTTGTTTATTGATATCTAAGCAAGTAATGGTCACACAGTAATTTAAAAGGCAGTTTAATGAACTTGAATAAATTCCCTACAAGCTCCATTTTCGATTTTTTCAAAAAAAAAATTTTTTTCATCCTTGATATCCATTTGAAGAACCAACAAAAAATGGCCATTTTCTGGTATTTTAGTCAACTCATCGCTACTCTGCAAATATTGATAAAAAAAATAATTTTGCCAGGTGATTTTACAGCTTAATGTACCCCAAGAAAAAATCATCAATTATTTGAACGATTCGTCAATTATATTTTGACTCCATCAGCAAAACTTAATACGAGTTCTTCATGTCCAAATATCACATAAGTTACCCAGGTAGGAATCGCCAAGGCTAACTATGGGCCGAGCCTGGCCCTGTTGTCACTTGCCAAGCTTCGACAGCTGACCATTGGCCTAAGCCTCGGCCGGGGCTTGGCCCAATGGTTTGATTACGTTAAGCCAAGTCTTGGCAGCTAATTACTAGCCCGAGTCTAGGCCGAGGCTTGGTCCAATGGTTTCATTAAGTTAAGCTGAGCCTTTGGTAGTGACCATTGGCCAATGCCTCAGCCTGGGTAAATTTTTATTTAATATTAAAATTAGCCACTTTACATGTGTCTATGTATTTTTATATAGAGAAGACCAAGGCATAACGGTCCACCGAGTATACGATTAATATCAAGAGTTGAAATTTTCTAAAAAGGAAAATTATTTGATATACAATAATTTAGATTTAATTAGTTATTGCTATGTTCAAAACTTTTGGTAACATAAATGGTAAACTTCAATAAAGAATATAGTAGTCCTACTTGATCTTATTCTAAATTTATTCATTTATATCAAATCATAAAATTACAAATTAATAAATAAAAAAATAAATAAATAAAAAATATACGTCTATCTAGTATTTCTAGATTAAATTATATTTAAATAATTAACAAACAAAAAACTCATGATTATCTGAACATCAGATTTAGCACAGTGGATAGCGTCCCGGCCTAGTGATCAGAAGGATCTCAGTTCGAACCCCGGTAGCCCCCGAATAATTTTATTCGTTATTTCCCATTAATTCAGTAATTAGTTAATTACACTCCAATGTAATGTCGACAAAAGTGTGATCAAACTTTTTTACTAATTATATTTATTAATTTAAATGATAATATTTTAGATAGAGCATTGGGTAAGCCTTAGATTTTTTACTCCCCGAGGTTTGGCCGAGGCTTGATTTTTTGTTTCCCAAGCCTTGGCCGAGGGTTGAAATTTTGTTTCTCAAGGCTTGGAACATCACTGATGGCCACCAACCTTACCTGCTACCCCAATTGAGCATTCGATTAAGTTTTTCGACTTGTCGCCGGGCGCGCTTATTGAAAATACTCTCACACTAGGCCCAATCATAATTAAGTAAGGGAGGAGCTTTCCGATCATTGCCGAAATTAATAAAACTACAAGACAACAGCGAATAAAAGAGTAGTGACCGGAACGACCAGACTGAACAGACGTTCAGGACAGAGTCCATAGGATCGGGCAACCATCGAGACGCCCAAAGTTACAACCAGGAAGGATAGAGCCGGGATGACCAAGTAACCACGGGACAAACTACACGGACCAGGACAACTACACGAACCAGGACAAATACCGGACCAGGACAACTAATACTGGACAACCGACGGTGTAAGAATCAACGAAAATCGTAATAGGTATTTTATAGAATATTCCCAGAATATTTATTAATCAACTACGCAGTTAAATGTCGTGTCCGTGAAGTATTGTCGTGTCTATTTTCGTGTAATATTCAATCGAAAACCGGTCTCAACATAATTAGCTTTGTTGTTTCCAGGCAGGTTGTATAAAGCATTGCCAGAAAATTCTTCTGGAATTTTCCAGGCAGGTTGCGTAAGGCATTCGCCGGAAAAGCAATTGCGATCTAGTCAGAATTATCTAGTCACTAATAATAGGATAAATTAATTATAATTAAGTTAAATAAAATCAAATAAACAAAATATAAACGTTAAATGTGTCGTAAAGTAAAACATGTTCAAGTTTTGAGTATTGGATATAGAGTCAGTGAATAAATTGTTAAGCGGTAAAATAAAATAAATCCTAAAACCGGCTTAACAAAATTGTTGGTAAAAGAAAGGTTAACGTCTATAAGAAATTAGCTGTGGTTAATTGATAGTGATTTTAAAGTGTAGTAATTAATTATATGGGAATTAATTTAAATCAGAAAATAGGTATAATGGAATTTTATGTTGTAAAGTGTGTGAGTGTGGATAGTGTACTTAGGAAATTAATGGATGCGTAAATAAGGTTATATCACGTAGAGGGTCCAGGGGACCGCGTGAATTTGTTGCAAAGAAGTTATATCGCGTAGAGGGTCCAGGGGACCGCGCGGGAAAATGTTAGCCACGTAGAGGGTCTTGTCAACTGCGTGGAAAAAAGAGTTAAGTCGAGTGTGTGTATTATAGTCCAGGGGACTCAGTGTGAGTGTGTGTGTGATATAGTCAAAGGTAGTTGACATTAGGTAATAAAGTTTATAAGATTTAAAAAGGTAATAAGGTTTATAAAATAAAGGTTTAAATAAATATTGTCGAGGTCGAATAAATGAAGGTTAAAATTGTTAATTGTGAAATAAATTAATTAATTGTAAATTATCCTTCCTCTTCCTTCTCTTACAAAACAATTTTACACCGACCCTGATGATCTAAGATCCGGCTCTGGGAGGCCGTTATTACTTCCAGTGGCGCCCTTTGTAAGGACGACCAGAGTAGCAGCTTAGCCCTGTTATAGACCAGTGCTCACCCAATGGTTCAGCAAAGGCTTGACTAAGGCTTGCGCCAAGGCTCGGAACTCTGGCATGACGACCGGCCAATGCCTAGTCCGAGCCTTGTCCAATGGTCCCTTCCTACCAGGGTAGCCAGATGTACCTATGTATAGTTCTATACGAACCATACAAGACCATCCATGTTCTATAAATAGCTATGTAAGCCCCCCTATGATTAGTTTTTCACGCTACATATACTCAAATACACGCTCACGCTTGTACACATACAGATACTGACCCATATACACAGCTTTTATTGTGAATATAATTTTAAATCCGAATTTTCATTATGTACATAATTTTAATTCTCGCATTTTCATTATGTTCATAATTTTAATTCTCGCATTTTCATTATGTACATTATTTTAATTCTCGCATTTTCGTTATGTACATAATTTTAATTCCAAATTTATATTATGTACATAATTTTAATTCCAAATTTTTATTATGTACATAAATTTAATTCTACCATTTTCATTATGTACATAATTTTAATTCTACCATCTTCATTATGTGAATAATTTTAATTCTACCATTTTCATTATGTACATAATTTTTATTCTACCATTTTCAATATGCACATAATTTTTATTCCGAATTTCCATTATGTACATAATTTGAATTCTCGCATTTTCATTATGTACATAATTTTAATTCTGAATTTTTATTATGTACATAATTTTAATTCTCGCATTTCCATTATGTACATAATTCTAATTCTCGCATTTTCATTATGTACATAAATTTAATTCTGAATTTCCATTATGTACATAATTTTAATTCAGTATGCCTGAATATCTAAAAAATTAATATATTATTAGCTCTCATAACTCAAAATGTTCCAATTATCTTTATAGGATAGTATAGTTTAAATTCAACATATTTTTAGTATGAAGATCATGATTTTAATAGAACTCATTACAATTATGTCAGTACATAATAATATATAATGATTAAAATTATCTAAACACATCATGATAATGTAATTCATTTTTATTATGTGTCACCATAATTTTAAATAATCAAAAATATTAATGTCAGAACATAATTATAAATAACCAGATTATTATTATGTCAGGAGATAATAATTATTTTTAATAAAAATTATGCATGATAATAAAATCAATGTGTCGCATTTTAATTATGCCTCGATTAAAATTGTTTCAATTTTTTTATGACAATTTATTTTTTCTCTAATTTATTTGTTAACATTAAATAGTAAAACGGCGTGCCATAAATATCTAAAAAATTAATATATTATTAGCTCTCATAACTCAAAATCTTCCAATTATTTTAATAGGATAGTATAGTTTAAATTCAACATATTTTTAGTATGAAGATCATAATTTTAATAGAACTCATTACAATTATGTCAGTACATAATAATATATCATGATTAAAATTATCCAAACACATAATGATAATGTAATTCATTTTTATTATGTGGTACCATAATTTTAAATAATCAAAAATATTTATGTCAGAACATAATTATAAATAACCAGATTATTATTATGTCAGGAGATAATAATTATTTTTAATAAAAATTATGCATGATAATAAAATTAATGTGTCGCATTTCAATTATGTCTCGATTAAAATTATTTCAATTTTTTTATGACAATTTATTTTTTCTCTAATTTATTTGTTAACATTAAATAGTAAAACGGCGTGCCATAACTAAACAAATATTTATCTCTCATAATTGTCCTTAATTATTCTTCAACCATTTTTCTCCAACTTTTCAAAAAACCATATTACAAAATGTGATAAATTTCATAAAATTTTCTTGCAATTTTTTTTTTCTTCGAGAGATAGTTGTACAAGAGGTTTTATATTATCGTTGGTGTTAAATAAGTAATAATAAAATGTGAGATGAATAAGGATATGAAGTAGATGATAAAGATAGCTTTTGTTGAATTTTTGTTACTTTCTGGTGAATAAAAATATTCTTCTACTGGAATCGTAAAACGTTCTTTTGATAGTTGAATTTATTGATGTAAAGTTTGTTGATTTTGATCATCAAAAGGACTGAGAGTTCCGAATCCCAAGTTTTTTTTTTATAGCATGGGTACCACGTATTTTGTGTGACATGAAAAAATATTTGAAAACTTATTAGTCATTACTTTGGACAAGATATGAAAATTTGAATTGCACACGAATCATCGCATAAAGTATTTTTTTTTTTGTGAGATCCCACAAATTGTTAAACTTTTTTTGAAAAGTTTGGTCTACTAATATATGTAGCGAGCATTTATAACTTAAATACTTAAATGACTCAATTACAAATAAATAATTTTCTAAAATATTAAAATGATTTCGAGTCAATTTGAGTATAGGAATTTCAATAAAAAAATTTTTTTTTTAATTTCAAACCTAATTTTTTCGTCCATTGTAAATAACAAGAATTATTTCTAGTTACGAAAAATTTTCTCATAAAATAAAAAAAAAACTTCCAAACCCCTTGAATCTATAAATTTATTTAGAAAACCAACTTTCAATGAAGTCGAAATTTAAATAAATTTTCCCTCATCTTTATTTTTTTCAATTTCCCTCCTTCTCCTGCCCCTCACCCAATCTCTCTGATACTCTCCCTTCCTTTTTGCTTCTCTTTCTCATTCTTCTAACAAACTAGATTGATCAGATTGAAATGAGAACGGGTGAAAGGTGAATTGGAAAATGAATTTAAAAGGCAAGTGAAAATACCAACGCCTGCAAACTTCGGTCAGTGAACAATGAACGTTTTCGGATGAAAGTACTAAGAGAATTTGATTCATTCGAAAATTTTATGATATCTAATAATACTACTACTTTCTTATGTGTATACATATACAATATTAGACTGATTCAAAAAAATCGACTAATTTTTTTTTTCTTCATTATATCGAAAGTATTGTTGGAAATGACGAAAAAAAAATACTGTGAAAGTTTGAGCTCTTAATATTAATGTAAACAACTGCCGCATCGCGATTTTCTATTTCCCGTTTAAATAACATGGGAAAATTTATTTTTTAAGCTTTGGAATTTTGTAGCTCATGGTGGGACCAATACTTTTGAATGTTCGAGACATATTCTTATGGGAAATTGGACGCTCTACAAAAAAGGTCTCATATAATTTTTCGATATGCTCATTTCTTCGAAAGTAATTCGAAGTTAAAGTTAGATTGACGATAAATTTTCACATTTTTTAAATTTTTTGACGCAAACATCAACTTTATCTGAAAATTTTAGAGGACGTTTCTTGTAGAACATCTTATTTCCTACAACTTATCTCAAAGAAAATTTTCGATATTTCACTTAAGTCGTATGTTATTTGCAATTAACTAAAAAGTTTCTTAAATAATCTAAATTTTGTTGCTTAAAATTAATTATATTAAATTTTCAGTTAATTGCGAATAACTTACGACTTATGAGAAATATCGAAAATTTTTTCTGAGATAATTTGTAGGAAATAAAATGCTTTACAAAAAATGTCCTTTAAAATTTTCGGATAAAGTTGATGGTTGCGTCAAAAAATTAAAAAAATGTAAAAATTTATCGTCAATCTAATTTTAACTTCGAATTACTTTTGAAGAAATAAAAATATCGAAAAGTTACAAGAAACTTTTTTTGTAGAGCGTCAAATTTCCCATAAGAATATGCCTTGAACATTTAAAAGTATTGGTCGCACCGAGAGCTACAAAATTCCAAAGCTTAAAAAATAAATTTTCCCATGTTATTTAAACGGGAAATAGATAATCGCGAGGCGGCAGTTGTTTATATTAATATTAAGAGCTCAAACTTTCACACTATTTTTTTTTCGTCATTTTCAACAATATTTTCGATATAATGAAGAAAAAAAAATTAGTCGATTGTTTTGAATCAGTCTAATACATATACATAGATACACACACACATACAGGGTTTCTAAAAACTACCGCCCATGAATAAAGAAGTAGATAGAAGGTGTGATTCCAAGACGAAACGTTCTCTAGCGTTGTTCACTCAGACGCACAGATAATTAGCTGTTAATTAAAAAAGTAACCTAACCGAAGCATGCTTTAGAATAAGGCATGAAGAGCAAGGATACTCGCGGGGGGCAGTGGTTACCCCCGTGTTCAGAAAATCTTATAGAATCCAATACGTTCTCATCAATTCCCATAGAGATGTTATAAGAATGAATGAGATCTATGAGAAGTGCTATAGTTAAGTATAGGGCCTTATACATACAGCTATAAAAATCTATCGGATTTTTTAAGCGGGGCCACCGCTCTACTTCTTTCGCTCAAGTGCGTTTCTGATTGGTTACTTTTTCTACTTAATAACTAATCTCCTCTGCGTCAGATTAAAACACGCTAGAAGACTTCATCTCAGAATCGCACCCTCCATCGACCCCTTCATTTATGTGCGGTACTTTTGAGATACCTTCTATATCCTGACGAGAATTTTTCATTACCCGGGAAAAAATCATCAGACCTGATCATGCATGATCATGCCTGAATATTTGCCAGCCATGAGCATGCGTAATTATGCTTCTTCAGACACAATTATGCGTTCTCATGCATGATCACGCATGCTCATGGCTGGAAAATATTAAGGCATGATCATGCTTGAGCAATTATAATCATGTTTGATCAAGCATGATCAGGCTTGATCAAGCACAATACCTAGAATTATTTAAAAAAATAATAATAATGATGATTCAATTTTAAATTAACTTATTTTGTTAGTATTGATATATAGTTAATGTTTATTGGCTGAAAAGTACTATTGAAATTTTACCCGAGAGGGGTCTTGAACCCACGACCGTCTTGTTCTGACGCACGTCCGCTGTCCACTAGGCTGACCTATCACCTTCAGTTTACGACGATTCTAAACATCTTTTGAAAAATCAGGGTCGTATAAAATATAATATTATTTGAATTCAATCTTGATTTGGTGTTAGATATTTTTTTAATAATGAATGAAAAGAATTCTAGTTATAAATTACAAGCAAATGGATTCCTACATGAATTCTTATAGAAAACCATACTCTCTTGAATTAATTCCTATGGATTCTTACATAAGTCCATACTTTTTTACATGGAGTCCTATGGGTTTTGATGCGATTCCTTATAGATTTTAAACTTCCCGCTAAGAAAATTGAAAATTTCCAAAAATTCGTAAAGTTATTGGTTTCAGTGCGATTTTCGAAAATCAAATTTCTATCAGATCTTGATGTTTTGAGGTTCTAGCAAGCTATTCTGAATAATTTCAAGATGATGTCCGAATGTATGAATGTGTGTGTACGTACGTATGTAAATACCTGTAACTTTTGAACGGATAAACCGATTTTGATCGTCAAGGTGGCATTTGATGCGGCTTGTTAATTTCGACAAACTGCGAATATTTGAGCTTGATCGGTAGAGTGCGTTTGGAGATATTCTAAAAATAAAATTTTTTCAAAAATGTTTTTTATGGATATTAATGTGCTCGATGGATTGATTCCAAAATCTAATCAGCTATAAAACTTCATAAGCCTCGTCGAATGCCACCTCAACCATCAAAATTCGTTCAAGAGCAACCGTTAATCATCTCTGGATTTCAATAAAACGCGTCGATTGCTGCCTTAACCGTCTCAATCGTGTAACAGTGCATTCTGATTTTCAACTTGAAAATCGGGCGCGAAAAATTAAATGATCTAACGGCCATCTGTTATGCTCATTTCTATATTAACCCTTCAGCACCCGCGTTAGAGCAACGTAAAACATTACCCGCGTGATGAGAAAAAGTCTCACGCTTCGGCGCATCGTAAATTTTAAGTTAAATAAAACAAAAATATTATGCACTTTTCCAGTTATGACGTAATTATAATTTATTTGAATATTTCGCTTGTTTTTATTTTTAAATTTTCTATAATGTACTTGTTTTTTACTTTTTAATATTGTAAGTAATGATAGATGTAATGGCTGAAAAAAATGGCGGTGATTGCCGAAAAGATTCGGAACTGCCCGAACTGAGCCGAACCGTATTAATTTTTACGCCTTACTTTACTCGCGTGATGAGAAAAAGTCTCATGGCTTTTTAAAATAAATCTTTTAAAAATATTTTTTATGTTCAAAATAATTTTTAAATTTCAAAATCATGAAAAGGATGAAATTTTATTAAGATAAAAAAAAATTTCACTAGGTCATTCCATTTGAAATTTATACCAGAAGGATTGTCGGTGAGTTAACCAGATCCACTTCATTAATAAATCGCTAGTTTCTTTAAACTCTCTTCAAGTGTGTTTGATTTTCAGATCATGATCACCGTAATTTATTTCATTAGCAGGGATCTCAAACTTTTACCCATTATTTTATATCAAATTACATTTCAATAAATTAAATTATTCAGGGGAAATTTATATAACTATATGGGGAATTTTGGTTAAATAAATTTAATTAATAAGATAATACCCAATCAAATCTTTTCTTTATTTCGATTTCCCAACGCCGTAACATTAAGATTTTCTTTTCCAGCCACGTGTCCGATTAAAGACAGAGTGAATCCCGCCTCCAAAGTGCAAGCCAGCAACCACAATTATAAAATTTACATATATCATAAGTTGAACTTACAATTAATTAATTTAACAATTAAATAAAATAAACGATTAAATAAGTTAACTAATAATTAATCAGTAACGAGGGCCATAGCTGGTTACACGGGCCAGTCAAGGTCACCCGTTATAATCGGTCAACTCGTTCGAAAGATATCATTAAAGAAAAAAATATTGTTCTGAAAAGTATACTGTATAGTTACAGTAACAATCCGAAAAAGTTATCTAGCAGATTGTTACTACAACAATCTAGGGTATCGTTCTGACAACAATACGGTAGATAGCTCTGAGACCTAGGTCTCAGTATAGCTATACTGTATCGTTATGACAGCTACACCGTATCGTTCTGAGCCCTATCTGACGTCACGTGCGTTGAAATGATATGAGACGTTTAAAAATCTTTAATATTAATTAATAAATAATTTTGATTAAATAAAATAGTTTATTTATTAAGCGTCTGCCAGCAACAATTATACCTGATACACAAAATAGGCGCGATAATAGATGCTTAAATAGGTTAGGTGGTGCCGTGTGAGGTGGCGACAACGGAAAGTCATATAGGGCTCATAGCTATCTAATAGATAGTTACAGGAATGATACGATATTGTTACCATAAGTATACATATTTTTGTGGTAACGATCTACCAGTTACTATACTTTAGATTGTTCGAGGAGCAATATTTTTTTGTCCGTGCATTTAAAATACACGTAAATTGAGTTACTTTTTTTTTTAAGTTTCTAATACTTAGTTGCATTTTATAATATCAAAGCGCCGTTTGTTGCAATTTGTAGGGAACTTAGTGTTCTTCAAAAGTGCCCATAGTAACTTAGCTGTTATTCCAGCTGTTTCACTTGTGTCCGTTGCGGAAGTCATTTTTCCTCTGAAATTGACCTCTATTGGCTTGCAGAACGTAAACCAATGAAAGTACACTGAAAATGTTCATTATAGCGGGTGACCTTGACTGGCTCGTGTCAACCAGCCATGGTCCTCGTTACTAATTAATTTAAAAAAAGAAAGTAGAGAGGATTTAAAGTCAGTGAAAGGGCCGAGAGTGAGAGAGTGGCAGTAAAGCACACCTAACGCTTTCGCGATTGAGGTGTGCAATTTATTTTAATTTATTCTATTTTATCATTAAATTTTACTTAATTATGAATTAACTTATTATTTATTAATTTATTATACTTTTAAAATATGAAATTTTATGTTGCTGGTATGCACTCTGGAGGCGAGATTCGCTCTGTCGTTGACCGGATACGCAGCTGGAAAATAAGTTTTATTCTATGGGATCGGAGAGATAAAATAAAGAATAATTATTCGGTTTATTTAATATAATTTGATTTTATTTACCCATACTTTACTTTACCTATATAGATATAAAAATAAATTCTCCCTGAATGATATAAATTTATTAAAGGTTTTTATTGTAATAAATAACCGGTAAAATCAAGATCCCTGGTAACAAATAAATATAAAGACAAAAATCTCGAAATGCTCACACTTGGAGAGAGAGGAAAGAAACCAGCGATTTATCAATGAAGTGGATCTGGTTAACTCACCGACACGTCGTTGCATCCTTCTGGTGTAAAGTGGAACTGGAACTCAGCAAAACTTCCCGGGGAACTCACCACCACACTTATTAATTAAACTTAACAATATATATATATTTGTTATATATATATATATATATATATATATATATATATATATATATATATATATATATATATATATATATATATATATATATATGATATTTGAAAACGTTGTGGCATAGAGTAAACCTTAATTGTTAAAGTTTTTGAGTTTAATTAACAACAATTAATTTAATTAAAAATAATTGTTAATTGTTCATATAAAAGTCAAACTTTTATATTAACAATAAGTCCGATTATGGCAATAATTTTAAAGTATAAGGTCTTTCACCATAGTCTCTATGAAATAGACAATTGAATTATGTTAATAAGTTGCTGAGGAAGTCATAAATAAATGACGAAACGTTCAATTTATTTATAGTAATTCATTTATTCCCTGGTCCTATTTCCTAAGAATTTAATAGTTAATATATATATATATATTTTAGTACTATTAAAATTGTTTTATATTTTAGATATTAACGGTAAATTTAATTAGATTACTTTAAGACTTTAGTTAATAAGAAAATTACGGATATATAAATAAGAAGCGTATAAGTTTTATGAGGCACTAAAGTTAGCGTCCAGGACTCGTGACTGTAATGAGTTTTGGGAGGTAGCCAGGGCCTGAGAGAGGCTCTCGGAGAGAGCTAGCAAGTGCTTGCTCGCCCTTTTATAAGACAAATTCGGATGGGGGTGGAACTATCCCACTATCGTCTCAATAGAATTCGATCTAGGGAGCCTCTGACCTGGCCCCGGGTGACTAAAGAGTGTCAATTAATATACAAATTAGCATAACAGATGGCCGTTGGATTATTTAATTTTTCGCGCCCGATTTCCGAATTGAAAATCAGAACGCACTGTTACATAACGGAAATATTATAGAAAATTTTACTCCCTTCAAAAAAAGTCCTCCGAGTCAAGTCACTAAAGTCCATAGTTTCCGAGTTATAGTAATTTCAATAATTTAAAAAATACAATATCAAGAAAAAAATTACAATTGATATTTTATTTTTCTAATCATTAAAATTACTATAACTCGGAAACTATAGACTTTAGCAACTTGACTCATAAGACTTTTTTTGAAGGGAATAAAATTTCCTATAAAATTCTTGTGAACATTTTTAGTGTACTTTCATTGGTTTACATTCTGCAAACCAGAACAGCTTGAATAACAGTTAAGTTACTATGGGCACTTTTAAAGAACACTAAGTTCCCTACAAATCGCAACAAACGGCGCTTTAATATTATAAAATGCAACTGGGTATTAGAAACTTCAAAAAAAAAGTAAATCAATTTACGTGTATTTTAAATGGGAAATCTTTGAAATCAAATGGAAAGTACTTAGGATTGAAATTAAGAGCTCAAACTTGGCAAGAATTTTTGTTTTAGCATAAAGAATAATATTTTTATAATAAGCAACAAAAAACAAATTTTCACCGGAAACGAAGCACCCTAATGATCATGCATGATTGGACATGATTTTTCATGGTCATGCAGTATCATGAATGGTCATTTGTGATCGAGCTTGATCATGCATGACACTACACGAATTGTGCAACGTCATGTATGACCATGTAAAATCGGGTTTTATCATGTATGATCATGGATGATTGGACATGGATTTGCATGATCATGCGTGCCTTTGCATGAATCGTGCAAAGTCATGCATGAATCGTGCAAAGTCATGCATGATTCATGCTTGATCAAGCATGATCGTGCATGATGACTTTTTCCCGGGTATGATCTGACACGGTTCCTATCGGGCAAACCTTATTTCAAATTAGGTTCAGATCCAGATATTCTGACAAGGAATTGATATGGATGTATCGCTAATGACCTATGCGCTAATTATGAGGTCCTTATCAGGATTACCTCATCAGATGCTTACCAGGATATCCTTATCAAATTCTTATCAGGACTGCCTTCTTAACAGTTATTTTAAAAAAAATATTAAATTGTGAAAGAAAAATTCGGGCATTGGTTGGCCCTGCGGGGCAGCCCCAAAACTACCCGCTGTTTTCGAGCTCTAAGATCTCGAAAACATTAGTAAAAATAAATTTTAAATACCTTTGTTTTCCTTTTTTTATGAGCTTTTCAAGCTCAAAAGGGTTACGTTTGATGATAAAGTTTAAAAATTTAGAATCCGAAATATTTAATTAATGAGCGTTTTTTTATATATTCATTCATAATTACGTTCAATAATTAGCTCAAAAATAAGTATTGACGTGATACGTTGTATCTATATAGTGTAAGTATATCGTGATACGAGCGAACATGACAATTTTCAAGCAGTCACTTCTAATGACTTACATAAAGAAGAACATATTAGTTTTGAGTAATGTTGTTTAGTCATTATGATGTGACTTAATGAAAATAGCAGATATAGATTTTTCATTTATCATTCCGTCAACGATATCTCTCGAACGGATTATCCGATTGAGACATTCTTGGCGGCAATCGAAAGCTTTTATCGAGTTCTAGAGCTGATTAGGTTTTGGAATGAATCTATTTGACAGTTTTCAAAATATAAAAAAAAAATTTTTTTTTTTTTTTCGTATTTCTTAAATATCTCAGAGTCTATTTGACTCAATGATCTAAATTTTTATGGAAATCTAAGTTTAGAAGGAATCTTTCGAATGCCGCAAGAACCATTTAAATTGGTTCATTCGTTAAAAAGATATGACACACACACACACACACACACACACACACACACACACACACACACACACACACACACACACACACACACACACACACACATGGCCCTGAAAAAAAATCCTAATTATGACTTAAAATTTAAGTCAAAATCCTTCAACTCAACTAAGTTAATTTTTTTAGTCAGTGTAAAATTTCCATTACATTTGACTTAGATTTGACTTTTTGTGGCTTAGTTAGGATTGATTTAAGACAAAATAAGTCACGTTTAGGTCAAAACTGGTTCAGTTTGACTCTATTTCCTTTAGATTTAAGACAAAAAATAGTCACATTCAAGTCAGAATTGCGTCGATTTAAATACATTTTACTTAGATTTAAGTTAAAAAAAGTTTCATTTAAGTCAAAATTGATTCAATTGAAATGTATTTTATTCAGATTTAAGACAAAAAAAGTTAAATTAAAGTCAGAATAAAACAAAATTAGACAGTTACAACGCAAATTTAAAAAATACTTATAATTAGTAACATATAATTAATGATAGTAAATAATTATTAGCGACAGATATAATAATAATGTTAATTATAATAATAATAATAAACATAAAAAAATCATTCTTCTTATGTAGCATTTAAATACTTGAATGAAGAACGTTTTAGTCTTCTTCATTCTTTTATAAAAATAATTGATAAAATATGCGGTTGTCAAAAAATTAGTAATTGTAAGTGCCTTAGCCATCATTTTGCAATAATAACTCTTCTGCAAACAAAACCTTTCAAAAAGCCTGTCAGACTTCTCCAACTATCACACTTATATGGATTCCTTGTAACTGAAAATGTATTTACGATTCCTGTCGAAAATTTACTATCGGTATGTTTTTATATTAATACAGGTAATAAAACGTTTATTGCAGAATTGGTTAATCAATATGAAAATGAATGATATTGTAAACAAGAGCTTATACAAATTCTTCAGGAACAGAATAAAAATCATTGCAATAAAAATTTTTTTGATAGTAATTTTAATTTAATCAGAAATAATTTTTTAAAAATTTGCTATAATTAAAATTGAGTTTTAATTTTAGATTAGTTTAATTAATAAATAAGTATAAAAACCACATTCGATTTGACTTAATTTTTAAGTTAAAATTAAGTCAAATATAGAACTAGATTTCGAATCGATAACCAGTTGTTTTTTTAAGACAAAATAAGTCAAATTTAAGTCAATGAAATAATTTAAGCCGACAAAAGTTCAGTTAAAGGAAACTAAACAATTTAAGTCAAAAAAAGTCTAGTCTAAGGCAAAAAAGTTAAAAAAAGTAAAGATTAAGTCAATATTAAGTCAAAACAAGTTTAAAAAGTTAAAATGTGGAATACAGTTGTCGGCATATCGACGACTTCAAAGGAAACTAAGTTAAATCAAGTCAAATTTAAGATTTTCAACTTCCCGCTAAGAAAATTGTAAATTTTCAAAAATTCGGGAAGTTATTGGTTTCGGTCCAATTTACGAAAATCGAATTTCCATCAGATGTCGACGTTTCGAGGTCCTAGGAAGCTATCCTGACTAATTTCACGATGATGTCCGAGTGTATGTATGTGTGTACGTACGTACGTACGTACGTACGTATGTATGTATGTAAATATTCATAACTCTTGAACGGATGAACCGATTTTGATCGTTGAGGTGTCATTCGACGCGGCTTGTTAATGTCTTGAGGCCGTAAAAATTTGAACTTAATCGGTAGGGTGCGTTCAGAGATATTTCAAAAATCGGTTCATTCGTTCAAGAGAAACCGTTGACGAAAGAATTCAAAAAAAATTTTTTCCTTGGTTTTTTTGAAATTTCTCAAAAACGGCTAAATAAATCAATTTCAAAATTTGATCAGCTTCAGAACTTGATAAAACGCGTCGATTGCCACCTCAACCATCAAAATCGGTTAATTCGTTCGCGAGATATCGTGGGTGAAGGAAATGCTAAAAAATGGTTTTTTACAAAACAATGGCATACAAAAGTATTTGCGAGCTCGAAGAGCTCGAAAATGTATTCACAATAATGTTTTCGAGCTCAACGAGCTCGAAAACAGCGGGAAGTTTTGGGGCTGGCCCGCAGGGTCAACTGACAGACCGATTTTTTTTTTACCCGGGTGGCACCTCCAAACGTCGACATATGATGAAAACCCGATTTTTGAAAATCGTCGATTTTCTTAGCGGGAAGTTAAAAATAAGAAAATTTTATTTCGATCCGGAATATGATCTAATGTATTAAGAGCATTACGTAGAGGAAGCAAACATCATTTTATTGATTAAAAAATCGGTCTGTCAGTTGACCCTGCGGGCCAGCCCCAAAACTTCCCGCTGTTTTCGAGCTCGCTGAACTCGAAAACATTATTGTGAATATATTTTCGAGCTCTTCGAGCTCGCAAATACTTTTGTATGCCATTGTTTTGTAAAAAACCATTTTTTAGCATTTCTTTCTTCCACGATATCTCGCGAACGAATTAACCGATTTTGATGGTTAAGGTGGCAATCGACGCGTTTTATCAAGTTCTGAAGCTGATCAAATTTTGAAATTGATTTATTTAGCCGTTTTTGAGAAATTTCAAAAAAACCAAGGAAAAATTTTTTTTTGAATTCTTTCGTCAACGGTTTCTCTTGAACGAATAAACCGATTTTGATGGTTGAGGTGGCATTCGACGCGGCTTATAGAGTTTCAGAGCTGATTAGATTTTGGAATCAATCCATCGAGCAAATTAAAAGTTATCCAAATAAAACATTTTCGAAAAAATTTTATTTTTGAAATATCTCTGAACGCACCCTACCGATTAAGTTCAAATTTCTACGGCCTCAAGACATTAACAAGCCGCGTCGAATGACACCTCAACGATCAAAATCGGTTCATCCGTTCAAGAGTTATGAATATTTACATACATACATACGTACGTACGTACGTACACACATACATACACTCGGATATCATCGTGAAATTAGTCAGGATAGCTTCCTAGGACCTCGAAACGTCGACATCTGATGGAAATTCGATTTTCGTAAATCGGACCGAAACCAATAACTTCCCGAATTTTTGAAAATTTACAATTTTCTTAGCGGGAAGTTAAAAATCCCGATGACTGATGGGCTCGAACCTGCATCCTTCCGATTCAAAACCCTTGATACTATTCACTGCGCTGACTTAAATATATGATCGTGTAACCGTAAATATTATATTCATTATGATATCAAAGAATACCTGATCAAAAAATAAAAAATCCGTGATGCATAATGATTGACGAAATTTTTATATAAATATATTATTGTTCGGTACTTTATTTCATTTTTAGCCGGTAAATAAAATAATTAAAAAGATTGAATATCTTTTTTATTAGTAAGGATATCCTTACGTGGTCCTAATAAGGAACACGTGGGGTTTACCTGAAAAAAAAATCGAATTTTTTTTAATTATGATATCCTAATGTGGTCCTGAAAAGAACCACGTCAGGTTTACTTCATAGCAAATCGAAATTTTTTGAATAGAGATATACTAATGTGGTCCTAATAATGAATTCGTCAGGTTGACCTAATGGCAAATTGAATTTTTTTTTAATAAGGATGTGAGGAACATGGCAGTGGACCATGACACTACAGTATTTTGTTTTTGTTGTTTTGTTTACGTTTATTATATTTGTTTCGTATGATTACGATTATTACTATTACTATTACTATCGTTATTATTATGATAATTAATTACATTTATTACTATTGTTAGTATTATATATTCTTTCATTATGATTAAATGATTCTTTAAAAATTATTAGTTAGTTACTTGCGTAAGACGAATATTATTATAAACATGTATTATTTTTATTTTGATTTATTATTTCCGTGATTAAAATTGTTATCAGCGACGGTTCAGTTTAAATGAATGTTGAAATGAGAGTGAACTTCGAGAGTTCGCCATCGCTGCGATAGAGGGCCGACAAGGTCAACGTTGGTTCGCTTGCGGCAACTACCGTCGAACTGATAAAAGCGAATTAGTAAGCCGATAATTTTTGTTCTAAAGAAGAACAAAAATTGAGTTTCGTCAAAGTATTATCTATTAAATGCTATGAATTTAATACTCATTAAATTTTCATTCTAAGTCCTAAGGAAATTTAGAATAGGAAATAATTTATGCACTGAGAGAAAAAAAAATTTTTTTCAAGTATTTTTTTTACTTATTTCTGTGAATACTTAAAACAAGAAATTTTTCCTAAATTGAAGTATAATATTTCTTATTTTTAGCAACTATTGCTTCGATCTAGTAATATATTACTAGATACATGAGTTACTTGTAACAAGCAATTATTTCTTGAATTAAGTTGACATATTTCTATATTCAAAAAAGCAATTACGTAAGCCAAGAAAAATCTTTCTTTGACCAAGCAATTTTTTTCCAAGTTCGAGAATATTTTTTCTCAAGTCAAGAAACTTTATTCTTGGCTAAAGACATTTTTCGTATTGAGTCAAATAAAAAAGTTCTTGAACTAAAACAAAAAAAATTTTAAACTTAGTAAAAAATTTCTCATCTTAAATGATTTTTTTTTTCAGTTTGAGAATATTTTGTTCTCAAGTCAAGAATCTTTATTATTGGCTAAAGACATTTTTTGTATTAAGTCAACAAAAAAAGTTCTTGAAATGAAACAAAAAAAAATTTTAAACTAAGTAATAAAATTTCTCAGCCTAAGTGTTTTTTTTTTCCAGTTCGAGAATATTTCTTTCTCAACTTAAGGAATTTTTTACCATGGTGTGACGAGTCACAATATTTTCATATATAAAAAAAAAAAATTATTAAAAGAAAAAAAAATAAACACAAAAAAATATAATGCGTGTAAAAAAAAATAAATAAAAGTAAATAAATTTAAATGAATAAAGAGATAGAGAAAAAATAAGGCGAGTGAAAATAACAAAGTGTGCAGACGCAGAGTGCGAAAGAAAAAATTAGTGCCAGGAGTCACCGCTAGGCGCAGAAGAGCGCTGCAACATTTTCCTAATTGGACAGTTAGAATAGAAGTAATAACATCCGTTCAAAGGAGTGAAAAGGTCACTCTGTCAACTACTCGCAACAGGACAATATCCTAGTAGAAGAGTACAAGTACCCTTGAGGTAAAAACTTGTGAGTAGATTTTTGGAATGCTTTTCAGTCATAACTATAACAGCGCAGGGGAATCCGAAGAAGCATCCATACGGATTAAATTTAAATATTAAATATAAATATTCAATTATTGAATTGATCATTTCATATACTAAGTAAGAAGATTTAATTATTAAACTTGAGTATTTTAATTACTAAATATAAATTTTTAATTACTGAACTTAAGTCGTTCAAATACTGAATGAAAATTTTCAATTATTATACTTTAGTGTTTTAAGTAGTAAATGACAACTTATAATTATTAAATTAAAGTATTTTAAATGCTAAATTAAAATATTTCAATATTGATCACGAGTATTTTAAATACTAATCTTTAATTTTTAATTATTGAACTTGAGTATTTCAACTACTAGATGTGACTTTTTATTTTTTAATTGGAGTATCTTAATTACTAAATTAAATTTTTTTCATCATTTATTTCAAGTATTTTAAATATTAAATTTTAATTTTCTATTATTTAATATTAGTATTTCTTTATTAAACCTAAGTTTTTAGTATTAATAAATTTCACAAGTATTTTTACTAGAATTAAGAAATTATTTACTTGGTACTATTTAAGTATCTAAAATACTTGAATCAAGTATTTTTACTTGAAAATATGCACTTTTTTCTCTCAGTGTGATAAAATAATTGTTCTGTTTGAATGTCATGGGCCTAAGTCCCGGCGAGAATTAGTATGAAAATATAATTTGTTGTGGAAATTATGAATTGTCTGAGTGAAAATAAATATTTAACAGCGAAAATTAATCGGGACTTAGAATGATCGGTGAGTTTTCGGAGTTCCAAGGCACACGATAGGTGGTGATGTTGGGCGAATAATTTTCGCTTTTAGATCACTAAGGTTGAAGTGATAAAGCCCAAAATTATCCACCGTTGGGCAACTTTTCTCTGGATTTAATTCCTCGACGGGAGTCTTCTAGACGAGGAATTAAAGAGGGTCCACTCTACCTGGCGCGGACTACGACACAGGTAAGTGTACAGTTTCACCCACGACGAAAAGGCAACTCCCCACCTGGAGGCCTTCAGCCAAACGGTGGTAGGCAATCACAACCGAGTAGGTGAGGGCGAGGTGGATTTTATTCACTCTCCCCTCGGGTAACGCGGAATAGGGCCTGCGGGGCGGCACTAGCTACCCGTCAGGAAACGGGGACAGAGAGCCGAGAAGGGGAGCCTAGCAACGCGATTTGGGAAAACGTTTTGTACCGACGGCGGTAAATGAGAATTGTAACGCCGTGTATGAGTGGTTTTTTTTTTTGATTATTCGCCGTATTGTAATTGAACTATTGTTATATTATCTATTAGAATAAAGAGGTTCTGTAATTTATAGTTGACATTACATAATAATTTACCCTCGTTAGAATCCTGGACTCCGGCGAGCTTCACTCGAGCCGAGGGTAAGATTTGTTTACAATAAATTAGTTAAAAAAAAATACCCGTTACAAGGATATCCTAATGTAGTCCTGATAATGAACTTGTCAGGTTGACGTAATGACAAATAGCTTTTTAACTTTCCGCTAAGAAAATCCATGATTTTCGAAAAATTCGGGAAGTTATTGTATTCATCCCGATTTTCGAAAATCGAGTTTTCATCGGATATCGACGTTTTGAGGTCCTAGGAATCTATTCTGACTAATTTCAGAGTGATGTCCGAGTGTCTGTATGTGTGTGTGTGTGTGTGTGTGTGTGTGTGTGTGTGCGTGTGTGTGTGTGTGTGTGTGTGTGTGTGTGTGTGTGTGTGTGTGTGTGTGTGTGTGTGTGTGTGTGTCTGAGTGTCTGTATGTATGTGTGTGTGTGTGTGTGTGTGTGTGTGTGTGTATGTGTGAAAACTCTATGTAACTTTTTAACTAATCAATCGATTTGGATGGTTAAGGCGGCACTCGAAAGAACTTGTTGGCCATCAACTTTCCTGAAAATTTCAGATCATTTGATGAAGTAGACTCGAAAATATTGGCGAATTACAAAAAAAAAAATTTTTTTTTCAATTTTTTATTGATTTTTCAGAAACGACTTGAACGATCGACTTCAAAATCCAATCAGCTCTAGAACTTAATAAGAAGCGTCAATTGCCGCCTTAGCCACCTAAATCGGTCAATTCGTTCGTGAGATATCGTGGGGAAAGAAATTCTTATAAACGGTTTTTTATGAAAACAATGGCATACAAAATTATTTTCGAGCTCGAAGAAGAGCTCAAAAATGTATTCACAACAATGTTTTCGAACTCAAGGATCGGGAAGTTTTGGGGATGGCCCGCAGGGTCAACCGATAGACCGATATTTTTTAAGTAAGAATATCTTAATGTGGTCCTGATAAGGAACTTATTAGGTTTGCCCTATAAAGGCAAACCTTATATTAACCTAAGAAGGTCCTCATGGTACTTCAGACAATTCAGGAAAAAAATCTATTCAGGATACGCTACAAAAAAAAGCCGGTGTAAATCCACACTATTCTGATGTCAAGGTTATCTGCGGCTTAAATTTAACCTCGAAAACGGTGTTAAATCCCGACTAGAATTCCTTCCTGATTTGCCTGAAGTACCATAAGGACCTTATCAGGTTAATATAAGGTTTGCCTTATTAGGGCAAACCTGACAAGTTCCTTGTCAGGACCTCATCAGGATATCCCTATTAAAAAAAAAAGTTATTTGCCATCGGGTCAACCTGACAAGTTCCCGATCAGGACCTCGTCAGAATATCCTTATTCAAAAAAAAGTTATTTGTTATCGGGTCAACCTGACAAGTTCCTGATCAAGACCTCGTCAGGATATCTCTATTAAAAGTTATTTGCCATCGGGTCAACCTGACGAGTTCCTGATCAGGACTTCACCAGGATATCTCTATTTAAAAAAAAGTTATTTGCCATCGGGTCATTCTGACAAGTTCCTTATCAGGACCTCGTCAGGATATCTCTATTAAAAAAAAAGTTATTTGCCATCGGGTCAACCTGACAAGTTCCCGATCAGGACCTCGTCAGAATATCTCTATTAACAAAAAAGTTATTTGCCATAGGGTCAACCTGACAAGTTCCTGATCAGGACCTTGCCAGGATATCTCTATTTAAAAAACAGTCAATCATTGTAGCACAGATTTTTTACTTCTTTATCAGTTATTCTTTGACATCATAATGAATATTATATTTACACTTTCAAGATCACATGTGTATGTCAGCCCAGTGGATAGCATCGAGGACTTTGAATCGAAAGGACGCAGGTTCGAGCCCAGCAGTTATCGGGATTTTTTCATCAATAAAAAATATGTTTACTTTCTCTAATTAATGCTCTCAATACAATAGATAACATTCTCGATCGAATTAAAATTCTCTTATTTTTTTTTTTGCAATTTAATATTTTTTTTAAAATAATTACTAATAAGGTAATCCTGATAAGGATTTGATGAGGATATCCTGGTAAGGACCTGATAAGGACGTGATGAGGATATCCTGGTAAGGTCCTGATAAGGCAATCCCGATAAGGACCTCATGGGTTTTAAGCGTTACATCCATATCAGGATCCTAGTCAGGATACCCTGATCGGGACCTTATTTGAAATAAGGTTAACCTGATAAGGACCTCGTCAAGCCCTTATGAAAAATTCTTGTCGGGAAATAACACTAGTAGCGGTGTTAAAGGAAAAGAAGTTTTATTTGAACTCTGAAAAGTCAAAATGTATTTCAAATCCTAAAAAAAAAATTTCCCTCCAAAAATTAATCATACGACAAATTTACCAAATTATAGAGAAATTCAAAGAATACTTGTCCGCATTGACACGATCATGTTATTGTATAAAATATGAGAAATAGATTTTATTGATCCAAGTTATTCTGAAAACAAAATTAGTGAGAAAAATGAAACAGAAGTATCAATGATTAATTTATTATCTTGCAATCAGTTATTTTCTTATGAAAAACATCAGTTTAAATTTAGGATGCTTAATAAATGTAAAATTACACTTCCTAGATTCTCACATCGACCACTTTCCTGAGAATCTTGGGTAGTACAGTGAAGAATAGGGAGAACGTTTTCATCAAGACATAAGTGAAATGGAGACTAGGTATCAAGGAAATTGGAATATCAACATGATGGCAGACTATTGCTGGACACTCAAAAGAGATATACCAAAAGAAAATAACAAACAAAAGAGAAATCCACTCCGTAGATCATTTGAAAATAAAAGAGTTCGATACCACCGGAAAACAGTTTAAAAGTTGGAAAAATCATTCTTCTAATTCTGTTTATACGTCATTTTCATAGATTTTACAATTTTTTTGCATTTTCAGATTTTAATCTTATATTTTGTTAATAAAAAATACAAGAAATTTATTTAATTGTGTTTAAAAGATGTTTTTCCATTTTTTCAGCAGCAATTTTCTGCTATTTAATCGATTTTTTGCAATTTTATGAATGTTTGAGGGGACTATGGGCCAAATTTATTGCAGAATCAGATCAAGCAGATTAAATTACATGAAAATCTTCGTCAATCCGGGTCCACAAAACTTTATATACCAAGATAATCCCAATTTTCTTCGATTTTTGCAATTTTTGATGATTTTTTTTAGATTTAAAACGGTTTACCCGGGAAAAAATGTTTTCATAAAATTTTGTAAAATTTTATAAAATTTTACATAATTTTAGTACTAACATTTTATAAAATTTTATACTGAGAATGGCCTGGTAGAATTTTATCAAATTTTATAAAGTATTATAAAATTTTATGAAGATTTGTAAAAATTTATAAAATTTTATAAAACTTAGTAAAATTTCATAAAATTCTACTAGGCGATTTTCAGTATAAAGTTTTATAAAATTTTATAGTTTTATAAAATGATTTTTAACTTCCCGCTAAGAAAATTGATGGAAATGGTGCTAGGATGCTATTCTGACATTTTCAGAGCGATTTCTGTATGTGTGTGTGTGTGTGTATGTATGTATGTGTGTGTGCGTGCGTGCGCGCGCGCGTGTGTGTGTGTGTGTGTGTGTGTGTGTGTGTGCGTGTGTGTGTGTGTGTGTGTGTGTGTGTGTGTGTGTGTGTGTGTGTGTGTGTGTGTGTGTGTGTGTGTGTGTGTGTGTGTGTGTGTGTAAACCTCTCATATCTTTTTGATGAATAAACCGATTTTGATGGTTCTTTCGGCATTTAAAAGATTCCTTCTAAACTTAGATTTCCATAAAAATTTAGATCATTGAGTCAAATAGACTCTGAGATATTTAAGAAATACGAAAAAAAAAAAAATTTTTTTTTTTCGTTTTTTTTTTGGATATTGTGGAAACTGTTGAATCGATCAATTCCAAAATCTAATCAGCCCTAGAACTCGATGAAAGCTTTAGATTGCCACCAAGAACGTCTCAATCAGATAATCCGTTCAAAAGATATCGTCGACGAAAGAAACAGTAGAAAACGGTGTTTTGCAAATATCGTCGAAACGACTAAACCAATCATTCCCAAAATTTTATCAGCTCTAGACCTTAATAAAACGCACAGATTGCCACCTCAACCATCTTGATCGGATAATCCGTTCAAGAGATATCGTCGACGAAAGAATGGAAAAAAATCGTTTGTTTCCGGTTTTCGTGGATACTTCGGAATCTATCGAATCGATCAATTCCAAAATCTAATCAGCTCTAGAACTCGATAATAGCATTCGATTGCTGCCAAGAACGCCCCAATCAGATAATCCATTTGAGAGATATTGTTGACGGAATAATAAATGTAAAATCTACATCTGCTTTTTCCATTGAAAAACATCATAATTACTGAACATAATTACTCAAAACTAATATGTTCTTCTTTATAGAAGTCATTGAAAGCGATTGCTCAAAAATCGACATGTTCGCTTGTATCACAATATACTTACACGATGTAGATACAACGTATCACGTAAATACTTATTTTTGAGCTAATTATTGAACATAATTGTAAATAAATATATAAAAAACGCTCATTCATTCATTATTTTGGATTCTTAATTTTTAAACTTTTAACATGGACCGTAACCCTTTTGAGCTTGATAAGCTCACAAGAAAAGAGAAACAAAGGTATTTTCGAGCTCTTAGAGCTCGAAAACAGCGGGAAGTTTAGGGGCTGGCCTGCAGGGCCAACCGATGCCCAGATTTTTAACTTCCCGCTAAGAAAATTGTAAATTTTCAAAAATTCGGGAAGATTGGATTCGGTCCGATTTACGAAAATCGAATTTTCATCAGATGTCGACGTTTTGACGTCCTAGGAAGCTATTCTGACTAATTTCAGGATGATGTCCGAGTGTATGTATGTATGTACGTCCGTACGTACGTACGTATGTAAATACCTGTATCTTTTGAACGGATGAAACGATTTTGAACTTTAAGGCGTCATTCGACGCAGCTTGTCAATATCTTGAAGCTGTAAAAAAATTGAGCTTGATCGGTAGGGCTCGTTCAGAGATATTCCAAAAATAAAATTTTTTCAAAAATGTTTTTTTTTTGATAACTTTTAATGTGCTCGATGGATTGATTCCAAAATGGTCTGGACTCTAGAGCTTTATAAGCCGCGTCGAATGCCACCTTAACCATCAAAATCGGTTTAATCGTTCAAGAGAAACCGTTGTCGAAAGAATTTGTTATGTCGGATTGACATAAATTAATGTTTTAGTGGGTATTTGGTTTAAGCCGAAGCCTATAGACCGAGAACCCCAGAGATCTTTTATTAAGGAGGATAAGTTTATTTTTTATGTAATAAAACAATATTTAAAAATTATTTTTATTATATTATCAGTTCGATTACAATAATGTTGAGGTTTAGAGATTATGCTTCTAATTACAATGTTGGAATTACCTCCTGATTCAAATAAATTTCAATTATAATCCAAAGACAGGTGGCTTCAGGACAGGAATTTTTCCGGCATGCCAATGTTCGTTTTGCCTCATGAAGATCTGACAAAATACGAGTTAGGCAAACCTAGTTCGGGCCAAACTGATTTTTTGGCAAGCCTCACCAAAATTTCTAGTCGGGAAATTATACAAGTTCATAAAGTTTACAATACGAGTATCGTAAAATTGAACAGTCGATGATGTAGAGTTTCCGCCCCTACGAACGAAAAAGAAAAGGTTGCTGACTGGTGCAGTCAGAGAGAAAATAGAGAAAGAGAAGAATTGAAGGAAGATTATTGAGGGCACGTGACGTCATTTTATCATCTGAGGATTTCACGTCATGGCTCTTGACCAGATTGTCAAACGAGTATGAGGTGGAATTTTTATATATTGAAACAAGCATAAATATAAACACTTGTGAGAAGCGTAGATGGTAGTGCCATCTTGTATGGAAAAGTCGAATCCCAATATACATTTATATATACTCATACAAATATCTTATCATAGTGTAGGTAACTCATACACTGGTCACTCATATGTACACTAGCGCTATGCACGACAAATACTACTAACATCAATTTAGAAACACTCCTGTTTAAGTATCGTAAAATTTGTTACATACATTGGAAAGATACAAAGGCAGCACTAGAAAGTTAGAAAAAAAATACAAGAACAATTATGTTTTTATATCTTATTTTTGATTTCTATATTTTTTACAATACCAGTATTGTATTTTTTTTAACTGAACTTAATACAACAATCTTTTGGTAAAATTACGATAGTAAATTGTAAAAACTCTTTTGTAAACAGTAAGTTTTCATGTAGAATATTTAATAGTTTACGGTAAAACGAGTCGGCTCCAGGATTACGATACTTGTGTAGTAAATTTTCATAGAATTTTTTTTCCGTCCATACACCCATGCGAGACCGTACATGATCAAGTATAATGATATATGTTTATTAGGGTGTTTCAAAAAAAAAAAACAATTGTTTTTTAACTTCCCGCTAAGAAAATTCGGGAAGATTGGATTCGGTCCGATTTACGAAAATGGAATTTCCATCAGATGTCGACGTTTCGAGGTCCTAGGAAGCTATCCTGACTAATTTCACGATGATGTCCGAGTGTATGTATGTGTGTACGTACGTACGTATGTATGTATGTAAATATTCATAACTCTTGAACGGATGAACCGATTTTGATCGTTGAGGTGTCATTCGACGCGGCTTGTTAATGTCTTGAAGCCGTAAAAATTTGAACTTAATCGGTAGGGTGCGTTCAGAGATATTTCAAAAATAAAATTTTTTCGAAAATGTTTTATTTGGATAACTTTTAATTTGCTCGATGGATTGATTCCAAAATCTAATCAGCTCTAAAACTCTATAAGCCGCGTCAGATGCCACCTCAACCATCAAAATCGGTTAATTCGTTCGCGAGATATCGTGGGAGAAGGAAATGCTAAAAAATGTTTTTTTTACAAAACAATGGCATACAAAAGTATTTGCGAGCTCGAAGAGCTCGAAAATGTATTCACAATAATGTTTTCGAGCTCAACGAGCTCGAAAACAGCGGGAAGTTTTGGGGCTGGCCCGCAGGGTCAACTGACAGACCGATTTTTTTTTTATGGTATCCAACAATTGAAAGTATAACTAAAAATAAAAATTTTGGTACCATTCCGAGCTCTTAATAATGATATTAAGGTTTGCCTCAATCCATTTTTCTATTTTCCATTTAAATAACACGGGAAAATAAATTTTTTTTTTTTAGAATTTTCCAGCTCAAAAACCAATCAACGGATTTTAATGCACAACAAATGTTTTTGTAGAAAATTGAACGCTCTACAAAAAAAGTCTCTTATCATTTTTTGATAAATCCCACTGTTCAAAAGTTATTTAAGCTTCAAGTCAAATTTATAGTAAATTTTGAGATTTTTTTACTTTTCCGGCGAAACTATCAGTCTTATCAAAAAATATTACAAGAACTTTTTTGTAGATAATATTATTCCTTACAAATTATTTTGAATAAAGTTTTTCAAAATTCTTCGTTGTTTTCAAGTTATTTCCATTTCAATGTCAAGCTCTTAAAAAAATAGATTTCTGACTAATTTTAAGAGCTTGACATTGAAATAAAAATAAATTGAAAACAATGCGGAATTTCGAAAAATTTTATTCGTAATAATTTGTAAGGAATAATATTACCTACAAAAAAGTTTCTATGATATTTTGTAATAAGACTGATAGTTTCGCCAGAAAGTGAAAAGATCTCAAAATTTACTATAAATTTGACTTGAAACTTGAATAACTTTTGAACAGTGGGATTTATCAAAAAATGATAAGAGACTTTTTTTGTAGAGCGTTCAATTTCCTACAAAAATATTTGTTGTGCATTAAAATCCGTTGATTGGTTTTCGAGCTGGAAAATTTCTAAAAAAAAAAAAATTTATTTTCTCGTGTTATTTAAATGGAAAATAGAAAAATGGATTGAGGCAAACCTTAATATTATTATCAAGAGCCCGGATTGGCACCAAAATTTTTATTTTCAGGTATACTTTCAATTTTTGAATACCAAAAAAAAATTTTTTTTTTCTGAAACACCCTAATGATTATTTATGATCAGAGCTACAAGTAATTTGATATTCAACACGAGACACAGAAAGTCATGGATGATCATGCATTACCATTCATGATCATGCATAGCCATGTATGAACAATGCAGATACTCTTGTATTAGTCATGAACGTTCAGGCATGGACTGTAAGTAACTACGTATGATTAAGCATGATAAGACATGACCAAACATAACCGGGGTTAAAAATATTCCAGTAATTTTTATGTTCGAAAATTCTCATGTATGAGCATAACTAATCATTCATGATCATGCAGGGCCGTGTATAAATAATGCGGATACTCTTGCATCAATCATGAACGTTCAGGCAGGGATTGTAAGTAGCTACGTATGATAAAGCATGTTTGACAATTTTGCTACTTTATTAGTGAAATTCATTAATTTGCTAGGAAAAATTATAGCGTCAAATTTATTAGTGGAATTTGACTTGTAAAATTCATAAATTAAGAAGTGAATAACAGCTTCATTTGTGGAAATTATTAAAATGTCGCTAGTTAATTAGTGAAAATTCACTAATTTGGTATTTAAATACACTGACTATTAAGTGGATATAGCTTCACTAACGTAATTAATGAAATTTTTACTGATTGATGTTAAGAGAGTAAAAAGCTAATATTTGTTTTTCGACACATTTTTCACCACTGATCGGTAAACAGCAATTTAGGGTTTGCTTTGCAGATATTATAAGGCGCGATAATCAGGCATGCGCTCAATAAAATATAGTATTTATTTAAATATAGCTTTTTTTGAAAAAATGTAACCATAAAAAAAAGTATCAAAAGGTACATATTTTTATCTAAAATTATAGAAACTCACCACAATATATTGACTCAACATCAACGGTCAGCTTATACAATAGTATACGAATCTCTTAACGAAAGAATTACCGATAGTTGAACAAATAAAAATACAATTTTCACTGAAGAACGAATATAACAGAGTAGTTTTCGTTTTATAGGTTTGTCTTTGAATGTATATGTATATGTGTGCTAACGCTGCAAAAAGGAGTTGGGATATCGTAGAAAATCCAGTTGAGCAGGGAAGAAGGTGTTGGAGGTGGATAAGCGTAAAAAATAAGGAGTGGCTTTCCTTCAAATCTACAAAATATATATATATACATATATATATATATATATATATATATATATATATATATATATATATATATATATATATATATATATATATATATATATTAGGGTGCTTCGTTTGAGATGACTATTTTTTTTTTCCAAGTCCCATGTCAAAATATCATTGTACACATTGAAAAAAAAATTCTCACCAAAGATGAGCTCTTAATCCAAGATTTTAGTACTTTTTCGTACAATCATTGCTGAAAACACAAATAATGTAAAAGAACAAAATATAAAAATCCATATTACACATTCATATGTAAATATAAAAAGTATGAAACGATTATCTTTGTGCTGAGAGAGAAAGTAATTAAAAAAGCTTCCGATGGTCAAACAGAGGCGATTGGATTAAGTGAAGAAAAGACGGAGGAAATCTAGTAGGAGATAGCTTTGTTTTACAGGACATATTTTTGATGATATATTAACCAGGATATGTTATATATTTCTTCGGCCATAACTTTATGTAACAGTACTAAAATCTTGGATAAAACAGTGATTTTTCAAATTTTGAGATGTTTAATTGGATTTATCTCGAAAACCACTAGCTCTACGGTGATGGCTTACATAACTTCTTTTGTAGTAAATCAAATTCTCTACAAAAAAAGTTCTGTACAATTTCGTCGTAAAGTTAATGGTTTGTGAATAAAATAAACGAAACCGTGAAATTTGAGAAAAAATTGGTTTCAAGATTTTTTACCGGTGAGATCGGTTACAAAACATAAATTAGCTACAAGCGCTTTCAAAGAGGAACGATTCCTCTGTGATTTCCACCTATGGTCGATTAAATATCTTCAAATGCCGTAAAGCTGTAGATAATTGAATAAATAAAATTAAAATTTACGTGTTAATCAAATGGGAAAATTTCAAATTCATTAAGCGAGTACTTAAAATTAAAATTAAGAGCTCATCTTTGGTGGGAATTTTTTAACTTCACGCTAAGAAAATCGACGATTTTCGAAAAATTGGGAAGTTATTGTTTTCACCCCGATTTTCGAAAGTCGAGTTTTTATCAGATGTCGACGTTTTGAGGTCCTAGGAAGCTATTCTGACTATTTTCAGAATGATGTCCGAGTGTATGTATGTATGTATGTATGTATGTATGTATGTATGTATGTGTGTGTGTGTGTGTGTGTGTGTGTGTGTGTGTGTGTGTGTGTGTGTGTGTGTGTGTGTGTGTGTGTGTGTGTGTGTAAACTCTTTGTAACTTTTTAACTAATGAATCGATTTGGATCGTTGAGGTGGCAATCGAAAGAGCTTGTTGGCCCTCAACTTTCCTGAAAATTTCAGATTATTTGATCAAGCAGACTCGAAAATATTGGTGAATTACGAAAAAAAAAAAATTTTTTTTTTTAGTTTTTTAGTGACTTCTCAAAAACGACTTGAACGATCGACTTCAAAATCTAATCAGCTCTAGAACTTTATAAGCCGCGTCGAATGCGACCTCAATCATCTCAATCGGTTAATTTGTTCGAGCGATATCGATGGCGAAAGAAATGATAAAAAAACGGTTTTTTTCTATTATCTTTGAAGTGACTCATCCGATCAATTTCAAAATTTAATCAGCCCTAGAATTCAAGAAAACGCGTCGATTGCTACCTCAAACGTTAAAATCGGTTGATTAGTTCAAAATATATCAGCGTTGAAAAGTTAAAAAAATAACATTGTATGTTATTTTTTCCAGATAAATCAAAATACAATGTGCTAAAATGTGTCTGAAATCATACCAACTCTTTCTCTTTATAGTCTCTTCCGATCATTAGATAATGTCATATAACTTGTTCCTTAGTTTTAAACATATTGCCAGCAAAAAATTGAAAAACCCAGTCTTTAATGTTTTTCTCGAATATTCCATATATTATTGCTCTGACCTAAGTAAAAACTCATTCAAATCTTGATTTTGTTCACTGACATTGATTTCTGCCTCAGCACATTTATTTCAGAGAACATAATCGACAATAAATAATTAAAAGCCGCTTCTTCATTAATGATTTTCGATTCTTAACTTTTCAAACTAAACATAAAATAATGATTCCATGTAATAGCATTTTCGAGCTCTTAGAGCTCGAAAAAATATTCACAGTGATGTTTTCAAGCTCCTTGAGCTCGAAAACAGCGGGAAGCTTTGGGGCTGGCCCGCAGGGTCCACCGACGCCCAGATTTTTTTTCAAGGTGTACAATGATATTTCGACATGGGACTTGGAAAAAAAAATAGTCATCTCAAACGAAGCACCCTAATATATATATATATATATATATATATATATATATATATATATATATATATATATATATATATATATATATATATATATATATATATATATATATATATATATATATATATATATATATATATATATATATATATATATATATATATATATATATATATATATATATATATATATATATATATATATATATATATATATATATATATATATATATATTAGGATGGGCCAAAAGAAGTGACTAGTTTTTTTTCAGTAGTTACAGTAAAAATATTGTTTGAGATGATGAAAGAAAAATTCTGTTGAAATTTGAGCTCTTAATATTAATATTAAGAGGTGCCTATTTGCAATTTTTTATTTCCCATTTAAATAACATAGCAAAAAAATTTATTTATGTTTGAAATTTTATTACTTAGTATCTAATCAACGGATCACAAAAATTAATACTTAATTTTGTAGGAAATCAAATGACCTACAAAAAAGGTCTCTTATGATTTTTCGCTTATTCCACTCGGCTCAAAGTTATTGAATGTTGAAGTTTAACTTTGAATAGTTTATTGGCAATTTCACAATATTTTTAATTTTGACTTTAAAAACATGGTTCGAAAATGAAAGAAATATTTTACTTTATGAAGCACACGTTACATTTTCTGAAAAAACGTCGAATTTTTCTTGTAATCATTGATTTAATGTTTCAAACTTCAAATTTCTTGAATCTTGAATTAAAGTTAAAATACAATAAAAGTATAACCTTAATTATCTTTCAATTACACGGAGAAAAAAGTATAGTAAAAATTACAATACTATAGTAAAATTTACTATCAGATATGAAAAATTATATTCTGTATAGTAATTATTACTAAACATTTAGTAAAATTTATTAGTTAGTAATAATTATAGAATGAGATATTAAAAATTACCATGCGTAATGTATTTTTTGCTAAGACGGTTGTATTTTTTTACTAATCTGTATAGTAAATTCTACTATGTATAGATTGTGACATTACATTGCCGAGGGGATGGAGTTGAAGGTTGGAGTACGTGGGAGTCTGTGTGATAGTGAGAGAAAAAGTGAGTATGTGTGTCGAGTTGAGGATATTGGATAATGAGTTGAGGATATGGGGTATAAATGTGTACGGTTAGTTAAGTGTGTGATAGAGGACGTGTAGTGTACGGAGTATGTTTTGGAGTGTCTATGTGATGGAGCGTGGATTTAACGGGGGAGGTCTAGCTGTTTCGCGGATAGTGGCCAAGATAACGTGCATCCCGACCAGTGATGACGACTAGGCCTAGGCTTAGCCCTCGGGGTTGACGTGGTGATCACGGAGGTGCGACTGAGATGTCGCCGCCCCTTCGTGGTGGTACCCGAAGTTAGCTGGGGTACGTGTACGGTTATTGGGGGGGGGGTGGCAGGCCTCGTTTGCGATGCTCGAGGAAGCCAACAATTCGCTAACTTCGGATATCACGGGGAGTGACATCACGGGAAGGCCCGTGAGTCCACGGCTTGTATGCTTGTGAAGAAAAGAATGGATGGAGAAGCGAGAATGTGGGATTGAAAGAGATGGAGTGGAGTAAGCGAGTTAGAGTGGGAGATTATCGTGTAACAGTTGTGCAAGTACCGGCGAGTAAGAAAGTGAAGACCTGGCGTCGCTCGTGAACGAGTCGACCCAGTAGACGAGTTTGGAGTCTTGGAGTAAGCGGTAGTGAGTCGACCCAGTAGTCGAGTTTGGAGTCTTGGAGTAAGCAGTAGTGAGTCGGAGAGTCGCCATGGTGGACCTCGACCGCCACCCTAGACCTTTCGTCGTTTTGGAGACTGTGGCTCTGTGTATGGTGCTCTTGGAGCCGTTCTGTCGTAGTAATTAATTGTCGTAAATTACCGCATTATTTTATATATTTATTGAGTAGTGTATTAAGTTTGTGATTCGTCGTCGTCGAGGGTTTCCGATGTCTTGCCCAGGTATTTATCTACGTGATGTACCGAGAGTACTGGACCGCGGGTCTCTTGGGACCTCCGCGTCACTCTCGTGTCATCTTTATTGTATTTTATTTAGTTTTGTTTTGTTATTTTACGTCCTTTCTATTGGTTAATTAATCGACTTCTTCCGCATGAAGAGAACCGCGACCCTCTCTCCACAACCTAGCATACTGAGCGCACCAGGACATGCCGCTACCACCGGTCATGTCCCTCATCTCCAAAGAGTATAGTTTTTAGGTTTTAATTTACGTGTACGTTTAGACCGGTTGCCGATACCGGGGAAATAAAAGTCGGCTGGCGCCCGTCAGGATCTGGAGGAGATGAGAGGGGTGATTGGTGGGCGAAGTGTAACGTAGCCCGATTTTGAGTTTTGAGTTTTGGAGTAAATTTGTTGAGTAAAAAGTTTTGAGTAATTATTGGGTTTTATTGAGTATAAGAAAATATTACGTTACAAGATAAAATTGAAAGTTGGTGAGGATAGCATATACAAATATGTATTACACGTTCTGAAAACTTTGTTCAAAGGAGACATCAGGCCGTCAGACATAGGAAAGGACTCGCGCGCGGGAGATCAGGGTTCGAATCTCGGTTGAAACAAGTGATTTTTTAAAACATAAAAATCGACACCAAGACTAATACAGATGCCATAAATCATAATAATAATCAAAATTATAGCAATAACAATAAAAAGTTAAAAGCTAATAAAAATTTAATTTTATTATTTTCCATTCTAATGTAGTAAAATTTACTAAACGGGATAGTAAAATTTACTATACAGGGATAGTAAAATTTAGTAAATGTAACTAAAAATTAATATGCAATATGAGAGATTTTCCATAACCAGTACATCAGAAATTACTAAACGACTTGTAAAATATGCTTATCTATTTATGAATTCTTTATATAAATCATAAGCGTTTCAAGATTACTATCCAAATTTGGTAATTGTTCTCATATTTTTTAGTAAAATTTACTAGATTTTTTTCTCCGTGTATACTATCACAATTAATACAGCAATTTCATATTAATTAAAGGAAAATACACTTATCCAAAAAATTAAAGGAACAAAAAAATTTTATAAATTTTTTAGTGATTTCTGGAAGGCTGTATTTTCGTGAAAAATGATCGTACCGAAAAAATAAAAAAAGGCAAATTAAAGCTTGAAATCTCTAGTTTGAAGATCTTTCAGCAAAATATTATTTCGAGCCACGGTTTTTGTGGAATCACAAGAAAAATGTCGAGACAAAATTTTCCTAAATTTTTTGGTTTTCTTTTTAAGGTCTACGGGACCGGGAAAAATTTAAAAAAAAAAAACAAATTCATGGCTCGCTTACGAAATTTATTCAGCTACAATTTGCTTTTTTTGTTTCTCTGTACGACAATTTGCTGCTGAGATATCAGCCTTCAAATGAAAAAGGATCCTTTTGTCTTTGATTATTGATATCTCAGCAAATAATGGCCGCACAGTTATTTAAAGGGTAGTTTAACAAACTTGAATAAATTCCGTCCTAGCTCCATTTTCGATATTTTGAAAAAAAAAATTTTATTTATCCTTGATATCCATTTCAAAAACCCTTAAAAAATGGCCATTTTCTGATTTTTTAGTTGACTCATCGCTACTCTGCAAATATTGATAAAAAAAATAATGTTGCCAGGTAATTTTACAACTTAATGTACCCTTAAAAACCCTAGAAATTTTTAGATTGATCCATTGAACCGTTTGTCCGGGCCGATTGCTCAAAGTTTTACAAAACAATTAAAGGAACAAGTTTTGTTCCTTAATTTGTGTAATCATTACCAAAATGAAAAAATCTATTTTTTTCGGATTTTCTTTCATTTTTGCGTTAATTATTCAGTAAATGTGAGGTAAAGAGAAAAAAAAAAATTTCCGTGCTTTTTGTGGTTTTTTGGAAAATTAAGCGCTGAAACGAAAATATTGTGGTAATAGATAATGTTGACTGTGCATTTTACAGTTCAATATGTCCCCAAAAACCCTGCAGAGAGCCACAATTTTATTGCAGACAGTGCTTAAATGACTGAGAGATCAGTAAAATCACGGAATGCAGCCACGTAAACGTGTTAAAAATTATTGGGTGTTGGTTTTGTAAATTTCCTAAAGTTATTCCAAAAAAAAATTTTTTTGAAAAAATTTTGTTTCGAAAAAAAAGTTTTTTCTTTTTTGGAAATTTAAGCACTGTCTGCAATAAAATTGTAGACAAAGCTCTGAAAAAATGTTTGTTTTCATCTTGTTAAAGATTATGAGCTTTTCAGAGCAAAAAACGTGATCCTCCCTAGCAGATCCGAATTACGGTAAAATACTGCAACTTACCGTAATTTCGCCGAAAATCTACGGTATTTTACCGCAAATTACCGTAAGATACGGTAATTTACCGCAATTTACCGCAAATTGCGGTAAATTACCGTACCTTACGTTAAATTACCGTAGATTTTCGGCGAAATTACGGTAAATTGCTGTAATTTACCGTTATTCGGTTCTGCTAGGGTTTTGATAAATTGAACGAAGAAAATAAAATCTAAAACATTGCTTAATCTTGACGTGTTGAGAGTAGAGCACTACCTCAAACGCTTCGTGATATGAGGCGTGCAAAAAACGAATAAACTACTGGCAAACCAGTACGGGTTCTGACACTTCGAAATCCACTCTCGTATTTTAACATCTAACATCGCAAAATAAGATCATACTACGGGAAAAATAGCGTAAATATACTGGAATAAAAATACGACATTCTATATTGATGAATGTAGATCAAATTATTAATTTTTTACATTTATTAGAAAAAATCAAAGTAGATCGAAAAATTAAAAAATTATTAAATTGTATAGATTCTAATCTATACCTTTAATGTGAAAAAATCTAAGTTATCTGAATACTTGTAATGATATCAATGTAGATCTACAATTTGAAAGTTCGGTCAACACTGATGAGAACAGATTTCTTTACGATTTGAATAATATCCAGCACTACACAATACCAAATCTTAAAGACACGGTACCGAAATGTTAAGTAAAGACAGTTGTTTACAGTCAAATATCCGATTATCAACAGACATTCCAGTGAAAAGATTCACATTACAGTAAATACAGCAAATTCACCGCAATTATATGGTGAAATACCGCCATTTTACAAAACTTCTACGGTAAAGTACTGCACTGTTACCATAACTTTACGGCGAAAATGCGGCATTTTTACCGTAAACTACCGTACTCTTACCGCAACATTGCCGCAAATTTATCGCAGCTTTTCCGCAAATTTGCGGCATTTCGCCGTAAATTACAGCAATTTACCGTAATTTGCCGTAGATTACCGTAATTTACGGTAATTCTGCTAGGCGCCGTAAATTACGGCAAATTACGGTAAATCACTGTATTTACCGTAATTCGGATCCGCTAGGGCTTTAATTTTTTCGAAAATTTGATCGCGTGAGACAAAAGAACGGCTGGTTGGATTAATCTGGCTCTCTGCAGGGTTTATGGGGACATATTGAACTGTAAAATGCACAGTTAACATTATCGATTTCCACAATATTTTCGTTTCAGCGCTTAATTTTCCAAAAAACCACAAAAAGCCCTTTTTTTGTGGCATTTTTAAATTCATGTGACGATAGGAAAAATTTTTTTTTTCGAAAAAGCAATGGCTAATCGTTGAAGGGAATTTATTCAAGTTTTTAAAACCCACCATTAACTTTCTGTGCGATCATTGGTTTCTGAGATATCGATAATCAAAGACAAAAGGATCCTTTTCTATTTGAAGACCGATATCTCGGCGAGAAGTGGACGTATCAAGGTCCATAATAAAAGAAATCAAAGCTGAATAATAAAGGTATCTGATCCTCATAGTGGTTAAGCAAAAATAATTTTTCGCGCCCGGAGACCAAAAAAAAAATTTTTTTTAATTTGAAAATTTTTTTGTCGCTGGTTTTTCTAAGATTACTCAAAAACTGCTAACGCTAAAAAATTTTTAAGTTCAAATCCAAAAAGTAGACACTTGGAGCTACAATTTCCTTTTTTTTTATTTCTTGTACGACCATTTCTCTCAAAGTTAGGGCCTGTTGAAAATCGCCTAAAAATTTAGAATTTTTTTTTGATCCTTTAATTTTTTCCATTAGTGTATATTAATTATATATTTATCGATATAACTTTTTTTATGTATGTTTAGCATATATATCTTGGTATATTTTATTATATATTGATATATTGTATTGAAAGTAGTATATTTATTAATATACAGTATCATGTATATTTTTTATATGTTTTCCAGTGTATTGCAAAATATATGGTACTCCATATATTTTGCAACATATAACGTCCAATATATTGCAAAATATATAGTACTATACAAATTTTTCGTACTATGGTATGTTACATAATAAAAACCATGCATTTTAGTTTGTAATTTTCATTTCTATGCTATCGGGCAGCTTCTCAAAAAATATAGGTATATAAAGACTATAATTTTCAATATATCGAGGAAAAAATAATTTTTAATATATTGGAAAAATATAACTTCAATATACCGCAAGCCATAGATTTAAACATATAAGTTTTTCCATGTATGATCAATTATATACAGACAATATATTACTAATTATATGAGTCAAAATATATATAAATTTTATTATATTATACTTTACAAATTACATATATACCATCCATATATGACAAAAATAAATTGAGCATCATATGAGATAATATACATAGAGAAATATAAAACGTTATATAAAACGAAAAATATTACTAAAAATATATAATTCAATATATGTAAAAAACATATATCCATAAGAATATATATTTTTGCCGCCATATATTTATCACATATTCACCATATATATTTTTACATATTTTTAACAATATATAGCTTTTCCATGCGGGTTTATTCGGCTGGGAGTTTGTTATCAATGATAACTTATCACCATCGTCGTGTCGATTGGATTCACCTCGTAAACCGGCTTCAGTCTGTCCACTGAGATGGCAATTTATCGTCCATAACAATCGACGATGAAATATTTGTCGTGTCAGGTTATTACACGATATGGACCTTCGTACGGTGGCGAGAAAAATGGACCAACCTGGTTATTCCGTACCAGTACGTGACTGCAAGTACTAAGGTTCCTGAAACAAAAAATAGAATGTTTGCCGTGACGCGACATTTCGGCCTGTGCCAATGAATTAAAATGACGTTTTAAATTATTGACAATGTCATGAAGCGTAATTTTGTTACTGGGAGTGAGTAACTTACCAGGTAAACGAATTGGCTAACCGTACATTAGTTCAGCCGGTTTCGTCTGAATGTCGTCTTTCCAAGCAGCGCGTAAACCGAGCAAAACGGCTGGTAATGTGTCATACCATGACTCTTGATGACACAAAAGTGCTGATTTTAGCAGACGATGTAAATGTTCGACGAGACTATTGGCTTGCGGGTGATACGGCGTAGTATGCAGGTGTTTTATTCTATATATTTTCATTAACGATTGGAATAACGATGATTCGAATTGCGGACCTCGGTCCGAGGTACTGCGTTTAGGAATTCCGTGGCGTGAAATCCAGTGCAGCGATAGTGCGTGTGCTATCGCCTCTGCAGTTCCCTCGGATAACGAGACAGCCTCAGGAAACCTTGTGAATCGGTCGATGATCGTTAAACGCTTATTGAAGCCTCTTGACGTTTTTAAAACACTAAGTCGATTAGCGGCATCAAAGGCGTTTTGCAAATCAGCTGTCCAGTTGACGGAATGCGATACTTTGATTTTCGGTCCTTCCAGTACTTTATTTAACGGCGCTAAAATTTCTGCAGCGTTCTTAATGAACTTTGTGTAAAAATTAATTGTGCCGAGGAATCCACGAAGTGCTTTAACGGTTGTAGGAGGCTGGAGATTAACGATAGCCTCAACTTTTTCCGGCAATGGTTTAATGCCGTGTTCGTTGATAAAATAACCGAGGAATTTAACTTCGGTTTTACCTAACTGGCACTTCGGAACGTTTATTACTACTCCGAAATCACGAAGACGTTTAAATAATATCTTGAGGTGTTTCAAATGCTCCTCTACGGTTTTGGATGTGACTAGTATATCGTTGATATATGGAAATATAAAATCCAGGTGACGGGTGATTTCGTCGATGGATCTCTCGAACGTCTGTGCTGCATTTTTGAGTCGAAAAATCATGTATAAAAACTCAAATAAGCCAAACGGAGTAATTATAGCCGTTTTCTCGACATCTTCTGGAGCTTCTCGAAGTTGGAGGAAAGCTTTGGTAAAATCAACGACAGGAAAGATTCGTTTCCCATATAAATACGCGGCAAAATCATCTATATATCGAAGCGCATATTTATCGATAAGAGTACGGTCGATTAATGGGCGATAATCGCGACATGGTCTCTATCCACCGTCCTTTTTCTGGACCATGTGTAATGGCGAAGACCACGCACTCTGCGATGGTCGACAAATGCCTTGCTCAATCATTTTACGAAACTCCTCTTGAGCAATTTTTAATTTGTTAGGTGATAAGCGACGGGCTTTGCTAGAAACAGGTGGACCAGGTGTTGTACGAATGTGGTGCAACGTTGAATGTTTCCTTTTTTTTTTTTGTCGGACGGATCAGGTCGTGAGATATCGGCGAACTCACGTAGCAATTTCTTACAAACGGAATCACCATCCACAGCCTTGATTTTGTCCAATGCTGTTGTTGCGTGGAAATAACCGGATGATGTCAAACCTGTAATGCCATCGCGTAGGTCGACTAGCAAATCAAAATGACTCAAAAAATCAGCCCCAAGTATCGGTTTGGTGACATCGGCAACAATAAAATTCCACGTGAAATCTTCGACGCAGTCCGAGATTCAGCATTTGTAATGATAAACCATAGATTTCGATAACCGGGCTGTTTGCGGCATAAAGCTGATAACCTATAGGAGTTATTTGCGATTTCATCGAGCCGCGAGGAAAAACTGATAAATCAGAGCCAGTGTCCTCGAGAGACTCGTTCCCAGTGACTCGAGCTTTAATAAATAATCGGCGTGAAATCGATTGAGAATCACTTTCCACCACGAGTGATTCTCGTTGGCATTTCCCTGCCATTTACAGCCGGGTGCGCATGATCGGGCATTTCTACCATGCTTGTAATGATACCAGCAATAGTCAAATTTTTTAACTTTCCGGGGGCGATGGTGTCGGTATGCTCTGGATCGTGTATTTAGAAGTTGCTCCTGAGCAAGCGTTTCGCCATACTCGGAAATCAGCAATGCAAGTTGCTTACGCAAAGCAGCGAGTTCCTCTGCGGTGGATGCGTACATTTTGAAATATAAAATATAAAAATAATAATTCAAATAATATATCACCTGCACTAAAAATTATATTATTTTAATTTTTCTACGTATCCAGCGATGACTCGCCACTCAGGAATGTTCGGCTGACTCTCTGGCTTAATCCCGGAAAATTTAACGCAACACTGTACGAAATAGGCACTTTTATTTACAGCGCGCCAAAACTTTTATCACTATTCGATTCGCACTAAAGGTCTCTCGTGTGGTTGGCTAACAAGACACCACGGCGCTGCGTATCATCAGGTATTAATTTACCAGAGCTCAACTCATATACCTTCTTGTAAATGCGAGAGTTGATATATGAGCGTTCGCTACCAGTGTCAATAATGCCCTCTAACTGTACCCCAAATACCCAAATGGATATTGGAATACGAGCAGTGATGATAGGCGCGCGGAATCCAGTGCCGGGTATAAAGGCTGTCACGTAGCGATTCAAACGTGAATTTGAACTTTATGTATTTAATCAATATTTTCATTTCAGTTAGTAGCACACGTGCGCGTATATATTGTATAAAAATATCGACCGAAGGAAGAGTAAGTCAATATGGTGGGGAAAAAAATCAATATATCCCTCTCGCCATGTGGTGCACTGAAATGATTATTATTTTATTGTTTAAAGGGTTAATTATTATTATGTTTATAAATATTGATGAATAATATTATTTAATTTATTATTATCATTTAACTCAGCTCGGGTGATATGTTTAAATATTTTATTTTAATTGATAATTTCGGGTCCGAGGTCATTACAGGGGATAACACGTGAGTGATACCCATCCCTTGGAAAACCGACGCGGAAAAATAATTAGAGAGGACCGGGCTATTGTAAAGGTAGGACGTGTTGTTGTCCGCGATTTTTAAGTAAAATTATTCTGGCCCAGTTGCCGTAATAAAAGTAATTAAAATATTAAAGAAAGTCAATTTGGTTATAATTAACTTTGTTATGTTAAATTAAAAGTATACAGTTTTTATATTGTTTATTGTGGAAAGATTCCAGAAGTAAATTATTATCAACGCCGGTAAGTCAATTTGTTCGGGCGAGAACTAAAAATAATTGGTTTATAAATTTATTGGTGTTTATTAATAAATTTATTATTATGAAGTTTATATTTAAGAACAGATTATATTGTATTTTGACTGTTGCAAACTCAGAGTGGATGTTAGAGTAGTGGACTGTATTGGATGACTCTGGTACTGGTGATGGTTTCAACAGGACAGGTGAAACACTCCCGTGGCTGACGATCTCACTGTGTCTAGCTTGGCAGGCTCGGATGTTAGAAAGATAGCTGCAGATCAGCTTAGGAGTTAGAAGATGATGCTGGAGTTCTTGCACGCTACGCATGGGCGTTGCAAGAGACTCGAACAGAGCACAGTTAGATTATAGCTTAAGTAGACAGGTGCATGGTCACAAGAATATCTCGAGCTTCGTTTCTCATCTAGCTGATCCATCACAACCACTGACGGGTCACCAAGGCGGTGTCCCGGTCGCAGAGAACCAGGGACCGTTCTGGGTAAGGCCTTGGTGAAAGCTGGGGGTAGGTCAGTCATTGTGATGCAATCGGTAAGAACAGGAAGATGATGCTGTCTGCTAGGGCATCTGACAGTTCACCAGGAGGTGCCTCGGTCGCAGGTGAGCCGGGACCAGACACTGGAAGAGCTTATGACGGACTGAGAAAGGTCAGATGCGAACTAGCCAGACGAGAATCCAGTAGGTACCTCTCGAAAATCTCATCTAGCCGATCCACCACAACGACTGACGGGTCGCCAAGGCGGTGTCCCGGTCGCGGAGAGCCAGAATCTAATTCTTCCTCCATAGGACCCTCTATATCCTCAACCTCCTCCCCGTGTTCCTGAGGGATAGGTTCTAGTCCACAAAGATAGGGTACATTTTCAAGGTTCACTTGTTGGGGTTCCAAAATGTCATCAGGGCCAACATACTGAATTAATTTATAATTATTTGACGACACGTTCTCAAAAAAATCAAGAAGACGTTTCAGAGCAGATGTGTAGCTTTCATCATTAACGTCGTGTGTGAAACTACATAAATTAATTAAATCTTGATCAGAAAGATTTTTTAAATTATCATGATGATTGAATTGTTTTAATTGATTAAAATTGAAATTATTATCTAATACTAAATCATCAGATGACCTCAATGTCACTGACATGTCTGAGGTACCCGAGGAACTTTCTAAATAAACTCACTCTAAGTAACCGGCGTTCAAATTATTTAAAATAGAATTAAAATTAATAAATATCCGGCTGTATACAACATTATCTTCAAAATTATTTCCACTCAAATCCAAAACTTCAATTTCCTTCTCATTAACAGTCGGCACATCACCCAAGTGCTCGACGTCAGCATCCCTGACATGTATCGACGAACACACGTCAAGAGTAACCACCTGGGTCTGAAGAATAGCTCCCAGTCCCGAGGTATCATACCTGACCTGTGCCATCGTACACATATCAGGGGGATAGACATCTCGCCCTTGTGAGATGTCCCTACCGCCAACCCCAACCTCCTTATTTACATTATTTAACCTAAATCTTTCCTTCTGTTTTTTCTGCCAATTAACCATCCGTAAAATTCTCTTAGGCATTAATTTCCTTTTCTTTTTCTTAACATTATTCCCTTGAAGAGGGATACAACTACTGATTTGGCTAGAATTTTTATTTACAAATTTATTTGACTTGACATTAAATTGTTGACTTGAATTAAATTTTGAATTTAAATAAAAATTTGAATTGAATTTACTTGAATTTAATTTGTTTGAATTTAAACTCGAATTGACTCTTTTAGCGTTTCCGACAATCTGTTAACTGTTTAATAATTATTAATAATTTTATAATAATCTACCATTCAGAACTCATAGAAGTTAATATTGATTTGAAGTGTTACTCTACAAAACACCAATAACTTACGAATAATTTTTTAGCTCAAACTATTTATAAGTATAATAATTATAACACTTCATTTATTCTTACGAGATTTAGTTCTCCATAGATGCAAACCTTATTATATTACTTTTTATCTTGTTTTGTCCACATACACATACTCAAATAAAAAATATACTCATGTATATCAATGAATTTAATTATATACACTATTAATTAAATATTTAAACAACTTTTCAGACGCTTTTTGTAGAAACCGTCTATAAGTCTTACTTCTATCGTTATATGAACGTGAATAGTAAAAAAGTGAATTTTTTGAAAAATCGCGAAAATTAAAAATAGCCGTAACTTTTAAACTAATTGGCCGATTAAGCCCATCTTCGAATTTGATCAAGATAATCGCTCATAGAATAAGTATAAAAAATTCCATTGAGGTCCGAAAAGAATTATAGGCGCTGTCGTGATGACAGGCTGGTTATATTACATATACACTAATGCAAAAAATTAATGGAGCAGAAAAATTTTATAAATTTTTTAGTGATTTTTGGAAGGCTGTAACTTGGTGAAAAATAATCGTATCGAGATTTTAAAAAAAGCATTTTATAGCTTAAAATCTCTAGTTTTGGCGCATTTTTTTCTAAATTTTTTAGAAGCTCCGGTTATTGCGCAAACATGAGAAATACCGCAAGGCAAAAAATTTCTAAATTTTTTTTTTAATTTCCCGCTAAGAAAATTGTAAATTTTCAAAAATTCGGGAAGTTATTGGTTTCGGTCCGATTTACGAAAATCGAATTTTCACCAGATGTCGACGTTTTGAGGTCCTAGGAAGCTATTCTGACTAATTTCACGATGATGTCCGAATGTATGTATGTATGTATGTACGTACGTACGTATTTAAATACCTTTATCTTTTGAACGGATGAACCGATTTTGAACTTTAAGGTGTCATTCGACGCGGCTTTTCAATATCTTGAAGCCGTGAGAAAATTGAGCTTCATCGGTAGAGATCAGAGATATTCCACAAATAAAATTTTTCAAAAATGTTTTTTTTGGATAACTTTTAATGTGCTCGATGGATTGATTCCAAAATGGACTAGGCTTTATAAGCCGCGTCGAATGCCACCTCAACCATCAAAATCGGTTCATTTGTTCAAGAAAAACCGTTGTCGAAAGAATTAAAAAAAAAAATTTTTTTTATTTTTTCTGAAATATCTCAAAATCGACTCGATGAATCGAATTCAAAATTTGATCAGCTTTAGAACTTGATAAAACGCGTCGATTGCCACCTCAACCGTCTCAATCGGTTTATTCGTTTGAGAGATATCGTTGGAGAAAATATAGTAAAAAACTATTTTTTTCGAAAACAACCGCATACAAACGTATTATCGAGCTTGAAGAGCTCGAAAATGTATTCACAATAATGTTTTTGAGGTTCTTGAGCTCGAAAACAGCGGTAAGTTTTGGGGCTGGCCCGCAGGGTCAACTGACAGACCGATTTTTTTTTTTTGAAGAGCCCACGGATAGCGGAAAAATTCTTTCAACTAAACGAATGCATAGTTCGTTTAGCAAATTTATTCAGCTTCAATTTGTTTTTTTTTTTTTTTACCTCGTAGGACAATTTGTCGCAGAGATATCAGCCTTCAAACAGAAAATGATCCTTTTGGCTTTGATCATCGATATTACAGGTACCAATGATCGCACAGAAAATTGAAGGGCAGCGTTGAAAACTTGAATAAATTCCCTACAAGACCCTGTCATCATTTTTTGAAAAAAAAAAAATTTTATTTTTAACATTCATTAGAATTAAGTACAAAAAATGACTTTTTTTGGTTTTTTAGTAAATCAACCGCTACTCTGCAAATATCGATAAAAAAAAATAATGTAACCAGGGACTTTTTCAGCTTAATGTACTCCCAAGACCCCCGTAAATTTTTAAATCGATCTATCGAACCGTTTTTTGGGAATCATCGATCAAAGTTGTGCTAAACAATTAAAGGAGCAAGTTTTGTTCCTTTAATTGTGTAATCATAATCAAAATAAAAAAATTATTTTTTTTGGGCTTTTCTCAAATTTTTGCGTTGGTGACTCAGCAAAATCAAAGAAATGACGAAAAAATTTTCCAAAAAATGTAAAAAAAAAATCAAAGAAAAAGAAAAATTAAAATTTTTTGTTTTGATTTAGAAATTTATTTTTACATTTTTTGGAAATTTTTTATTTTTTTTGTCATTTCTTTGCTTTTGCTGAGTCGCCAAGCCATTTTTATGTACTTACTACTAATGAATGTTAAAAATAAGCAAAAGTTTTTTTCAAAAAAATGATGACAGGGTATCGTAGGGAATTTTTTCAAGTTTTCAACGCTGCCCTTCAACATTCTGTGCGATCATTGGTACCTGAAATATCGATGATCAAAGTCAAAAAGTTCATTTTCCGTTTGAAGGCTGATATCTCTGCGAAAAATCGTCCTACGAGGTTAACAAAAAAAAAACAAATTAAGCTGAATAAATTTTCTAAACTAGCTATGTATTCGTTTAGTGTAAAGAATTTTTCCGCGAACCGTGGGCTCTTCGGAAAAAAAAAAATTTAGAAATTTTTCGTCTCGCGGTATTTCTCATGTTTGCGCCATAATCGGAACTTTTAAAAAATTTTGAAAAAAATGCACCATTTTTTTCCGAAAAACGAGATAAAGTAAGAATTTTTTTACTGTTTTATTTTTACGTTTTATTCAGTTTTTTTTTTTTTTTTCTCTTTACCTTACATTTGTTGAATAACTAACACAAAAATGAAAGAAAATCCGAAAAAAATTGATTTTTTCATTTTGATAACAATTAGACAATTTAAGGAACAAAACTTGTTCCTTTAATTGTTTTCCAAAACTTTAAGCAATCGGACCAAACAAACGGTTCAATGGATCAATCTGAAAATTTCCAGGGTTTTTGAGGGTACATTTAGCTGTAAAATTACCTGGCAACATTATTTTTTTTATCAATATGTGCATAGTAGCGATGAGTCGACTAAAAAACCAGAAAGTGGCCATTTTTTAAGGGTTTTTCAAATGGATATCACGGATGAATAAAAATTTTTTTTTTTAAATATCGAAAATGGAGCTAGGACGGAATTTATTCAAGTTTGTCAAACTACCCTTTAAATAACTGTGCGGCCATTATTTGCTGAGATATCGATAATCAAAGACAAAAGGATCCTTTTTCATTTGAAGGCTGATGTCTCAGCAGCAAATTGTCGTACAGAGAAACAAAAAAAAGAAAATTGTAGCTGAATAAATTGCCTAAACGAACCATGAATTTGTTTTTTTGAAAAAATTTTTCCCGGCCCCGTAGACCTTAAAAACAAAACCAAAAAATTTAGAAAAATTTTGTCCTGACCTTTTTCTTATGGTTCCGCAAAAACCGTGGCTCGACAAAATGTTTTGCTGAAAGATCTTCAAACTAGAAATTTCAAGCTTCAATTTGCTTTTTTTGTTTTTTCAATACGATTATTTTTCACAAAAATACAGCCTTCCAAAAATCACTAAAAAATTTATAAAATTTTTTTGTTCCTTTAATTTGTTGGATAAGTTTACTTTTTAATTGCTGCCGAAACCTTTGAATATTGTTTAAGTATTGGTGATTTAAGTTTGATTGATAGTTGACAGAATAAAAATTTAATAACTTTGATATTAAAAAATTGTCATATTATTTAATATATATATATATATATATATATATATATATATATATATATATATATATATATATATATATATATATATATATATATATATATATATATATTTATTAGGGTGGCTCATTTGAAACGACTATTTTTTTTTTTTTGGTCCATTGACGGAATATTGTTCTAGACAAAAAAATAAAATTTTCCACAAAATTTGAGCCCTTAATTTTAATTTTAAAAACTCGCTAATTGAATTTGAAATTTTCCCATTCATTTAGCATGTAAAGTGGAGGTTTTTTTTTTTAATTATCTATAGCTCTGCTGCATTTCACGTTTTTTTACTGTCCTATAACGGTGGGCCCTGGCTACTGCGTGTCCATGTAGCCAAGAACCACTGTTAAGTTATTATTCCCGGTCTTTGTTATTAGTTAATTTAATTCGCGATTTCGTTGGATTATCGTTGGTTCTGAAACTCGGGAACTTCGAATTCTCGGGGTGAGTCGGCTCGTCCTGAGCCGGACACGCGGCTGAAAATAACTTAACTCTAAAGGGCTCTGGTGATAGTTTATTAAATAATGCTCAAATAATATGAACTATTGTATTTTATTTAACCAACCCTTTACATATAAATTTTCCCCTTAGTTATACAATTATATATATATATATATATGCGTAATTATTGCCAATTTTATTCAAAGAAATTTATCGGGCGATCGACGCGGGAATAAGTATCGTGGAAAATGAGAAAATTAAATGAGGAAATTACCGCGTTGAAAAGAGAGGCATTATACAGAATTATCATAGATTATTTATATATATAGATGCGAGCAATTGACTGGACTTACTGTAGGAATCGGCCTACGCTCCATGCTTCTAGTCCCCGGGTGGTCCACTTGGTTGGTGAGGGATCGATCCACGCAGCAAACTTCCTCCTTGGAATTTTGGATATCTGGCACAGCGACACTTGGTTTAATTAACCACGCGAACACAATGTTTAACTCACTGGACAAGATTTTCAAAGGAATAATTAAGGCACACGGTGAGAGAAAAGAAAAGCGACTAAACAGTAGTAGCACTGGAGCACAAGTAAATACTTTTGCAAAATAAAAGTAAAAGAAACGACTGATCGGTTTGCAGTCTAGAGTTCAAGTGTCGTCTCTTGATTAATTGTCTCGGGTCAACACCTCGTGTTGACCCCACCTAATTATGCGCAGTGACCGAAAATCGCTCACCTGCTGCGCTAAGACTAGCGCTGAGACTCAGCCGAACTCGCAAACGAGAAAATTATACGAGAGAGAGAGAGAGAGGACAAATAGAAGCGAGAGAGCCTCACTCTCACGTCTCAAAATCGCTGTTGCACGGTTACACTCCCCGTCGCCAGACTTGAGATTGGGGCTCGGAAGCTGAAAAAGATTAAGTAAATTTTCCATTGATTCGGCGGTCACTCTCTTCTCTTGGCAACAAATTAAACGGTTTTCATCAGCCTCTGACTGCGCCTGGGCAATTTTAAATCTGGTACATAATGATTGCCCAAAATTTTCCCAGTATCTGATTTTAACTCAACAACTAAAGGGCTGATGATTTTATTGACAATGGCTGGCCCCAAGAATTTGTTAGCCAAACTAGACGAATATTTATCAATTTTCTTACTTAATTTTCTGTTTGGGTAATATACCGAATCACCCACTTGTAATTTAGGCGGCTCTTTAAGTCCCTTATCATGATATACGGCTTGTTTCTCACTTTCTACTTTCATTATAGCTTCGATTTTATGCCGTAGCTGATCAAGACGATTAACCCGATCGCGCCATGAATTATCATCTGAATCTAAGTCATCTATTTCTAGTTCGGTTATTTTACCCGACAGCCGTGGTTCTTTACCATGAACCAAATAATATGGCGACATATGTAATGAAGCATGGTAACTACTATTATAGGCGAGCTGAAATTCACCTAAGTGCTCATCCCACGACGTCTGATCTTTCGAAATAAATGCCCGTATCATTGGTTTCAGAGTACGGTTAATTCTCTCAACCGGGTTACTTTGCGGATGCGCGATCGCTGTAGGTACAGATTTTATTCCCGTTTCTTTTAAATAATCTTTAATTTCATGATTAATAAATTCTTTTCCATTATCTGTGATTAAAAATAGAGGGTATCCCCAGCGTGAAAAAACGCGACGAAAACTTTTCTTGACATTTAATCCAGTCTGCTTACGAAGTCTAAAGACCTCAATAAATCGCGTGTATAGGTCTTGTACTATTAACACATATTGATAGCCGGTTTTAGATCGCGGAAATGGGCCAGTCACATCAGCTGCAACAATGGCCCAGGGTTCAATTGGTTGTCGCGTGCGCATCGGCGCTTGAGACGAGGTCTGTTTATATTTGACCTTTTTACACGTCTCACAATTATCTACATACTCGCCTACATCGCGATACATACCAGGCCAATAATAACGTGTACGTATCCGATGGTACATTTTATCGCGACCCAAATGTCCCGCGTCTGGCACATCATGGTTTGCTTTCAAAATATCGGGAATCTCGTTTTCAGTTAAAACCAATTTCCACGCGTCTTGATCATCTATACATTCTTTTAGATAATCGGGTTTATAATATTCTAGTTTATCCTCATTATTTATTCGCCAATCAACAAAATTTTCCGGGTATTTTCTAACGTTTGCTTTCTTTACGTCGTACCACGAGCGAACTTGAATATGTACAAAATCTACACCTTTATTTTTAATTTCATCGAGGACCTCGGACCACTCCACGGGCTCCTGGTCCTCGTATAAGCGCGATAAGGCATCCGGGCCTTCGTTCTCGGTCCCACGACGGTGTTCAATCGTGATTTGGTGGGCCAGAAGTTCCATTGCCCAACGGGCAAGCCTACCGTTCGGGTTTTTTAATGTATGGAGCCATTTTAACGAAGCGTGGTCAGTAACTACGACAAATGGAAATCCTTCCAAATAACATCTTAATTTTCTTACGGCCCATACAACCGCCAAACACTCTTTCTCAGTTGTAGTATAGCGTGTTTCGGCGCCTCGCAACGGTCTACTTAAACATATAATAAGAAACTCTTTCCCGGTATCTGGTTCTTTTTGAACCAAGAACGCGCCTAGACCCGTATCACTCGCATCAGTGTATAAATAGTACGGAAGATTTGGCTGAGGTACAGCCAACGGTTTCGCGTTAACAAGAGCTTGTTTAAGATCTTGGAAAGCCTTTTCTTCCTCATCTCCCCACTTCCACTCAGTATTCACGCTACATAATTTATTTAGAGGTCCTTGGACCTTCGCGACGTTTTGTAAATGCCTGTGGTACCAGTTAACTAATCCGCAAAAACTGCGTACCTGTTTTCTAGTCGTTGGACGCGGGAAATTCGCGATAGGTGCTATTTTTTCAGGGTCAGGTCGTAGACCCTCTCTATCTACTATAAAACCAAGAAATTTCACCTCAGACCTCGCGAATTTACATTTACTTGGATTTATTAATAATCCAGCCTCGCGAAATATTTCAAAGACAAGAGTTAAAATGGCTTTGTGTTCGCCATAGGTCTCACTTATTATTACCCAGTCGTCTAGATACGCGAAAACTTTATCTATCCAAGACCTCGGTAGATTTCTTTGATGTATTCTATCTACAAACCGTTCACGGAGCTTATCCATCGCTTTTTGGAACGTTGATGGTGCACCCGCGAGCCCATAAGGCATACGAACCCATTCAAATTGCCCCCTACCCTCTACGGAGAAGGCAGTGTAGGGAATGGACTCCGGTGCCATTAAAACTTGATGGAACGCCTCCTTGAGGTCCATCGTGGTTATATATTTCGCATCATGTAAAACACTTAGAATACGTAGCATATTTGGAAGAGGGTGAGCGGGTAAAATAGTATATTTGTTGATTGGTCGATAATCAACGCAAAAACGCCAATCACCGGAGGCTTTGGTCACCATGACCGGAGAACACGACCAGAAACTGTTACTGGGCCTTATATAACCCTTCTCGAGCAGCTCGTCGATTTGTTTATTTAATTCCGCCGATATAACTGGACTACGCCGATATGGACGGATTTGTATGGGTTTTATTCCCGGCTGTAAAGTAATCGTATGCTGCACGAGGTCAGTTAGACCTTGGTTCGGTAACTCCGCGAATTTTGACATTTCCGATTTCAAAAATTCATCAAAATCTTTTTGCTGATCAGAAGTTAGTGATTGACAACGGGTTTTATTATCATTACAATTAATTAATTGAAAAGGATGACTTTCATCAGTGCCTTTAAATTTCCAAGTTTTATTTGCACAATCGATTAGTAAGCCAAATTGAAGAGCGAAGTCCATACCCAGGACTACTGAATAGCTCAGGTCCTCGAGGACACTCAGATATTGCTCTCCGGCTATTGTACTGATTTGAATAATGAAAGGAGCCCCACCGATAGTTTTGCATTCGGTGTGGTTCGCGAGAAGAACTCCCCGACGGTTCGTATCGTCTGATTGTAATTGACCAGAGCTTAGCTCACGTATTTGGTCATAAACTCGCCGATTGATATAGGACCTTTCACTTCCCGTATCAATTATACCGTTTACTTGCACCCCGAATATCCAAATAGACACAGGTATTCGTGCTGTAATTTTAGGTGGCTCTGGACCAGTACCGGAATAAAATTTGGTCCGAGATGCAATACGATTGGCGACACGTGAGGGTAATATTTTATCTTTAAATATTTCTGGTAAATACGACGCGCGTGGGGATGAAGGACAAGATGGTGGAGAGTCAGTTAACGCGGGATCTTCAGGTTCAAAACCTGGATCCAATTCTTCCTCCCACGTCTCTTCGGTCTCCTCATTATTTTCGAGTGGCTCCAATCCACATAAATATGGCACCCCAGGAACATTAACGGAACCTGGTTCCTCAGATTCATCAGAACCAATTGACTCAATGAAATCACTAACTTCAAAACTTTCCAAAAGATTTAGAGGAACTTCATAAGAATTATCCCGATTAAAATTTTCATAAATATCTTCGATTAAATTATTAGAATCTGGTAAATTAACCGTGGGCTGTGCTTCTTCCCTCAAGCCTTCCCATCGGTTAATTTCGTCAGTATTTAAAACAAATAAATTATTTAAAATAGGGCAATCTTTATTTAAAACAGACAAATTATTAAAGACCGATAAACCGTTTACGTTATCGTATATTTTACAGAATTCCGAGAAAATGTCTTCCTCGACACACCTATTCTCTACTCTATTATCACAACTATTATCATCCTCATTCTCGAAGCTAATTGAATCATCTACTTGTTGATTAAAATTATTTTCGACCGTAACTGGGTCGCATAGGTCGTTTAAATCGACCTCAGTCTCAAAATTATTACTATTAAATATATCGGAGCCAATGCAGTTTAAATTTTGGTTTTCTAAAATAATATCGCCTACTTGCTCACCACTGGTTAGAACAACTGGACCGACAGTACTCAATTCTAAGACGCCGTCAGGTCTAGTTGAATTTATATTTAGCAAATTTCTATTATAAACTTCATTTACCGGACCGACAGTACTCAATTCTAAGACGCCGTCAGGTCTGGTTAAATTTACATTTACCGAATTTTTATTATAAATTTCTTTCGTCGGGCCGACAGTACTCAATTCTAAGACGCCGTCAGGTCCCAAAGTTTTATTTACAACATTTTCATAATTACTAGTTTCCACCGGACCGACAGTACTCACTAAGACGCCGTCAGGTTCCGAGTGTTTATTTCCTAAACCTTCATAATATAAATTTTCAACCGAACCGACAGTACTCGCTAAGACGCCGTCAGGTTCGGAATTTTTATTTAAAGTATTTACAAGATTTCTTTTGAATTTATTTGGTTTATTTAACCAGCTGTAGTGCGCGCGATAATTACTAGGGCTCCGATTTCCCCTTTTCCTTCGTTTAACCGATTTTCTGGATGTCGCGCCCTTTCTCCTCGGGGAATAGGAGGGCGAGATTAGTTTTTTGACGACTGAGGATAACTGGCATCGCCAGCACTGGTCGACTGAACTTCGACGCAATTAAAGGGGTTATTATTACGATTATTATTTACGTTATTATCGCCTTGAGAATGAGAAATTGCCCGATTATTCTCATGAAACTGATTACCGCTTTCATTGCCATTTTCATTTACTCTAAAATTAGATTGCCCACGATTTTGATTAAAATTATCTCTATTTACATACGAATTATTATTATAATTATTTCTATTTACATTATTGTTATTATAATTAATTCTATTATTATTATTATAATTATTTCTATTATTATTTGGATTATTATTATAATTATTTCTATTATTATAGTTTACTTGGGTAGGACCATTCGACCGACGGGAATTAAAGTTTTGGTTAAACCCATTGTTGGGTGGACCACCGTTTGCTTGAAAGCAGTTTTGTTTAATATGACCTGCTCTAAAACAAAAATTACAGACATCAACTCTAATGTTGTTACACTGGTCAAATGTGTGACCATTTTGTCCACAATTGTGACAGAAATCTTGGTCTAAATTTCGACCAGCAGTAGCTTCACTGTACGAGCGCGGTGTGACATTGAAACTACCGTTGTTACTCGCGTTATTTGAATTTCGCGCTCTATTATTTTGAGGACGATAGGATGAAAAACTTTGTTGAGGAGGTTGTACCGTTGCTGCCGACGCGCAAACAATAAATTGACCGTCCTCACCCTCACGAATTTCTTCAATAATCAGTGGTTGTTTCCCGTTCATCATATCAACCAAAATAGAGTTACGCGGTGACGTATGTACTGCTGAGAAACGCGATTTTTCTTTCGTTTTGGAACTCGACTTCTCGGATGACTCTAACGTGCGTTTGTTCTCCTCTAATAATACGGCAGCTTCATGTAATACCGATAACAGGTCATCATAATTATTTACTAGCCTAGAAAATACCAACGTTGATAAGTTTCTAGGTAGATGGTTACGTATACACGTCACCTGTTCAGATTCGGGAGGAGGGTTGCGCATTTCACCGTATTTCTGTTGTACTCGGAAAACAAAGTCGGTTGAAGATTCACCGGCTTCCGGTCTTAACTGACCAATTTCCATTAAGAGTTGCGTATCTGTTTTATGTGAGCCAAATGCTCGTAAAAATTCCCGCTTAAAATGGTCATAATCTATCCAATGCCTACTGTAAGTATCGTACCATTTATTAACTTTACCGACAAAAATGTAGCCGAGAATTTTTATTAAATCCGTTATTAACCAACCCTCGCGAAATGCCATGGCTTCAAATGAAGCCAGAAAACTATTGGCGGATAAATCGCCTTGCGGGTATCGTACAGGCCAAGATCTCACGATTTCTCTTATATCCCGCCATTTACGTAACGAGACCGCCGCGACATCTGGTAATGCTAAATTATTCGCTCTGGGTTGCTCAAAAAACCCTTGGCATCTCTCACTGCCATTCTGATTCAGATATCTATCCTGATAGCCACCGGTTCTTAAATTTTCCCCCAATATATAGAAATTATCATTGACGTTATTTCCGTAATTATTCATCGGGCGGTAATTATTATTATTTCTTAGTTCGCAATAATTATTATCGTTTGCATTATTGATTTGTGATCCGCTCGGATAATTATTGTTGTTAAAATTATTATCTACATTAATATTATTGTTTAAATTGTTGTTTTGCGGTGGGTAATTATTTGGATTCGCATTCGAATCAATATTTGAATTATTATTTATATTATTATTTATTCCTGCTAAGTTAATGTGGACATTCATGGTTCCACTGGTACCAGGTTGTTCGTACACCGGGAGGGCTGAAGACGTCATAGCCCTAGTATCTCGTGTCAAGTGTCCTGTACCACACTCCCCGTCGCCAAAACTGTGAGTCACGGTGCGAACAGTTTGTGAGTTAGGTTGTACAGACGCTTGTAAAGTATTCTCCCGCTGCGAGTTTAAAGCAAGGGTCAAATTTTGGATGCAACTCATAAGTTGAGTTATCGCTGTTTGAGAAACCCCTTGTTCAGCTTGTGCGGAAACTGGAGCGGTGCCAGGATAAGAAACGAATCCCGCATTAGGCTGAATCTGTGGTAAATGTACCGGTGGGGGGTTTTCAACAAATACCCCGTCCACAGACGCTTGTGAATTATTATTATTTATTCTTTGGTTTATTTGCGCATTCGAATTAATTGCCGGTGAATTATTCGTTCTGACTAACCCCGATGCGGTAGTAGTTGTTATCGGTGTATTTATTGTTGTAACTGATGTAGTTGTTACCGTACTCGGTGTGGTTGTAACGATAGTTGTGGTCATCGTGGTGACCATTGACGTGGTACTTGGTACCGTCGCTAAATTATTTCCTAAACTACGCCTAACTGGTGGTCTGTTCTGTAGTGGCGTACCTGCAGTGACCACCAGGCTTGGTATATTTGGTACCGAGGGAGGGGGAACCGACATTGTCGAGTTCACAGACGAAACGGTAGTACTCGAAGGTGGTGAGTGTACTACCCTGGATTGGTTACTCTGGTTCGATGAACCAACCCCGTCAAATATTACCTCCCCGCTATCCTGCCTACTTTGTTGTTTAGAATTTTGGCGCGTCAGTGGTCGCGTATTACTCATTTTCAAAACAACTTAATTCTTAATTATTTATTTTACTCGATGGCTATTATCAGCTTACGAGCCCAAATAGACTTAAATTTAAACAAATATAGACGAAGCACAATTATTAATATATACACGGATAATCTTTATTTCCGGATTAAAATTTTATTTTATCTAAACCGATGACTATATTTAATCCCTAAATGACAGCTTTAGTTTTATTTGTTCTCAAGAAAAATTATTATTTTACCGGAATTAACTTCCGGAGAACGTTTATCCGATTACTTGGATAATTATTATCAATACTACGATGACAGTATTGTCTTTATTTTAATTATTTATTTTATACTAAATCTAATTATTCTTTTAGAATAAACTTCCGAAAACAAATATCTTAACGACTGCACTTGACCGGTAATTCCTAATTTTAATTTATTTTACTAAAGTAATTTATTTATGGTGACTCATATACCGAATAAATTCAAATTACCGGTTACTCGAAAGAATGGTTTATTCTAAACCAGTATAAACTAGATAAGTACTGATTTATTTATTTAAGATTTTATTTTGAAAATTATTTCCAGCGAAAATTTTTTTTTTTTTTTTGGTAAAGATTTTATTTTGACTGACACTGTCACCAAAGAAACTTTTATTTACTCTAATACTTCATTTTATTTTATTTTACTTTATTTTGTTTTATTTCATTTTATTTTATTTTATTTTATTTTATTTTCTCTACCGGTGTTTATTATTTGTTTACTGATGACGCGTGCGACCGATGCGTAAGCCGGTGAGTATCGCTTTGTCTAACCGGCGCTACAGGAATTTATCGATTTTTTTCTCGCGCGCTTTATACTTAAAATTTTATTTCTCCCAGTTATTATTTTATTATTAAAATTTAAGTTTATAACATAATTAAATTTTTGGGCAACCAATGCAATAAAACACAATTTTTGGTTGTATAAAATTTCTCTCTTCAACGGTAATAGGGTGGTACAAGAAAAATTCAAAATTTATTTGTGATTTTTATAATTATAAATTGTTATAATTATAAATTATCTACTATCACCAGATCTAAAAAATTTTCAGGACGAGGAACACGAGTTGGGCGCCAAATATAACGGTGGGCCCTGGCTACTGCGTGTCCATGTAGCCAAGAACCACTGTTAAGTTATTATTCCCGGTCTTTGTTATTAGTTAATTTAATTCGCGATTTCGTTGGATTATCGTTGGTTCTGAAACTCGGGAACTTCGAATTCTCGGGGTGAGTCGGCTCGTCCTGAGCCGGACACGCGGCTGAAAATAACTTAACTCTAAAGGGCTCTGGTGATAGTTTATTAAATAATGCTCAAATAATATGAACTATTGTATTTTATTTAACCAACCCTTTACATATAAATTTTCCCCTTAGTTATACAATTATATATATATATGCGTAATTATTGCCAATTTTATTCAAAGAAATTCATCGGGCGATCGACGCGGGAATAAGTATCGTGGAAAATGAGAAAATTAAATGAGGAAATTACCGCGTTGAAAAGAGAGGCATTATACAGAATTATCATAGATTATTTATATATATATAGATGCGAGCAATTGACTGGACTTACTGTAGGAATCGGCCTACGCTCCATGCTTCTAGTCCCCGGGTGGTCCACTTGGTTGGTGAGGGATCGATCCACGCAGCAAACTTCCTCCTTGGAATTTTGGATATCTGGCACAGCGACACTTGGTTTAATTAACCACGCGAACACAATGTTTAACTCACTGGACAAGATTTTCAAAGGAATAATTAAGGCACACGGTGAGAGAAAAGAAAAGCGACTAAACAGTAGTAGCACTGGAGCACAAGTAAATACTTTTGCAAAATAAAAGTAAAAGAAACGACTGATCGGTTTGCAGTCTAGAGTTCAAGTGTCGTCTCTTGATTAATTGTCTCGGGTCAACACCTCGTGTTGACCCCACCTAATTATGCGCAGTGACCGAAAATCGCTCACCTGCTGCGCTAAGACTAGCGCTGAGACTCAGCCGAACTCGCAAACGAGAAAATTATACGAGAGAGAGAGAGAGAGGACAAATAGAAGCGAGAGAGCCTCACTCTCACGTCTCAAAATCGCTGTTGCACGGTTACAGTCCACAGGCAGAAATTGTAGGCAAACCTTCATACTTCAAAAGTTCCTACAGTAAAATTTATGTGACAGGAACGGGGTCAGAGTTAAAAAATGTAAAAGTCGATTTTTATCGATTTTTGCGTATTTTTTGAGTTTTTCGTAGAAAATATTGTAGTTACCGAAAAAAAGTCAATGACAAAATTGTAGGAAATCAAATTTGCTACAAAAAAGGTCCTGTAAGCCAAGGCTGTAAAATCTGTTGTTTCTGAAATAAATTGAATTATACGTATGAAAATTCAAGATATCTGCAGTATATGGTTTGTTAAATAAATAATTTAATTTTCATTTATTAAATGTTTTTTTTGAACATCATATTACTTTTTCATGAAAATATAACTTAAAAAAAGTTTATCTACATGGGGCATTCCACGCCAAATCGGACGGTTTCAAAAATTGATTTTTCCGATTTTCTTCGATTTTTGGTATTTTTTAGTACCCCTCAAAAGAGGCTTCCCGGTAAATTTTGAGATCTTTTTGATTAATGATTCAAAAAATATCGAATTTTCAAAAAAAACCGCTCTTTTTATGGTTTTTTGATCATAACTTTCGTAATAATGGTCGAAATTCAATGTTTTTTTATTCAAAATTTTCGTTTTGAGTTGGCCTTTTCAGACAAAAATGCATAACAAATATACAAAATGTTTTTGATCGAGATTTTTGAATTTTAAGTTTTCAACCGTGTTCCAAAATTTTATATAATTATTCGAAAAAGCGACGAAGCTATATTCACTAAGGAGTCCTCTAGTTCATAAAACAATCGTTAATGTAAAATTTTCGAAAGAACACGGAAATAATTAAAAACGTTTGTGATACAGTTTTGTCGCTTTTCCGAATAATTATATGAAATTTTGGAGCTCCTGTAATGATTTTAGCTGTATTGTATAGCAAATCTAATGTTTCTTTTGCTTCGAAATAGTTGCTTTTTAAAAAATAAAAGTATTTATTATAACAGCTTATAAATAACATTAACTTTTACTTACTGCTTTTAAATCCCTACTCAGAACGAAAAAATATCGGAATCAATTTATAATATTCTAGAAAAACAAGTGTACAATGTCAAAAATCGGTACTGATAATAATTTATAGCAAAAAAAAAATTTTTTTTTAATTTCGAAAAATCGAAAAAAAATAGTAATTATGGAAGGCCCACTACTGGACCGGGCTTAAAAGTTGCAGAATGGATAGAAGTTTAAGATAGGAAATTCTCAAGAAAATCGAAGGATACACCCTTTTTTAAAAACGAAAAGCGACAAAACTGTATCACAAACGTTTTTAATTATTTCCGTGTTCTTTCGAAAATTTTACATTAACGATTGTTTTATGAACTAGAGGACTCCTTAGTGAATATAGCCTAGAATAAGCCAATGAAAATTAATATTTTTTATCATTGAAATTTAATCTTTATTCATCATAGAATATGACTCAACTAAAATATCACTTAGCGAAGGCCATATAATATGGAAAAACACCATAGAAGATTGCCAAATCCTGACGAGGCAGGCAATTTCCCATGATAGGTGAACCCTTTCACTCCTCCGTCCATCTTACGGTTTTAAATAAATTAATATTTTTTATCATTGAAATTTAATCTTTATTCATCATAGAATATGACTCAACTAAAATATCACTTAGCGAAGGCCATATAATATGGAAAAACACCATAGAAGATTGCCAAATCCTGACCAGGCAGGCAATTATGTTAGTGATTATAGCTTCGTCGCTTTTTCGAATAATTATATAAAATTTTGGAACACGGTTGAAAACTTAAAATTCAAAAATCTCGATCAAAAACATTTTGTATATTTGTTATGCATTTTTGTCTGAAAAGGCCAACTCAAAACGAAAATTTTGAATAAAAAAACATTGAATTTCGACCATTATTACGAAAGTTATGATCAAAAAACCATAAAAAGAGCGGTTTTTTTTGAAAATTCGATATTTTTTGAACCATTAATCAAAAAGATCTCAAAATTTACCGGGAAGCCTCTTTTGAGAGGTACTAAAAAATACCAAAAATCGAAGAAAATCGGAAAAATCAATTTTTGAAACCGTCCGATTTGGCGTGGAATGCCCCATATAGATAAATTTTTTTTAAGTGATATTTTCATGAAAAAGTAATATGATGTTCAAAAAAAACATTTAATAAATGAAAATTAAATTATTAATTTAACAAACCATATACTGCAAAGATATCTTGAATTTTCATATGTATAATTCAATTTATTTCAGAAACAACAGATTTTACAGCCTTGGCTTACAGGACCTTTTTTGTAGCAAATTTGATTTCCTACAATTTTGTCATTGACTTTTTTTCGGTAACTACAATATTTTCTACGAAAAACTCAAAAAATACGCAAAAATCGATAAAAATCGACTTTTACATTTTTTAACGCTGACCCCGTTCGTGTCACATAAATTTTACTGTAGGAACTTTTGAAGTATAAAGGTTTGCCTACAATTTCTGCCTATGGACAGTAAAAAAACGTGAAATGCAGCAGAGCTATAGATAATTTTAAAAAAAAACCTCCACTTTACATGCTTAATGAATGGGAAAATTTCAAATTCAATTAGCGAGTTTTTAAAATTATAATTAAGGGCTCAAATGTTGTGGAAAATTTTTTTTTTATGTCTAGAACAATATTCCGTCAATGGACCAAAAAAAAAAAAATAGTCGTTTCAAATGAGCCACCCTAATATATATATATATATTGTAACGGGTTTTTCACCACCGGGGATCTACCGGAGTGAAGTCCGAATACACTTACGATTTTTGGCAACCTTGTTCAAAATTAATTAAGTTGGGCGCCAGGTGATGTAATAATCACCAAATAAACAATTATCAAAAATGTCGACTCAGGGTGGCGGATCGGGGAAAGGTCAGGCACTTAAGATTACGATAAATAATTAATCAGAATTAACACAAAATAATTAGTCGTATATTGAACACAAAATAATAAATTGATCGGTATCACAAAAAAAGTTATCGGTTACAAAAAAAATATAAATGCCGTTGTCGGCTTGACTCGATATAAACAATATTATAAAAAAAATCGTAGTTGATCGAAAACACAATTAGTTCATTGCTCGGAGAAACACAGTCGATTTACGAAATTAAAATAATATAATTTTATTGTCCGGAGACACACATACAGCGGAAGTATTAAAGAAATACTTGACGAGTGACGTCAGAGTATTCTTACACGGCGAGGTGACAAGACTGCTATTGCGAATGAGACACGGATAAGCCGTAGTTCCCAGAATTGCTCGAAGAAATAAAATAAAATATAAAATAATATTTTATTTCGGTAACGTTTAAATTACACGATCAAATAATTATTACGCGTAATTAATTATTAATTAATAATTATTACACGAACGCGGTTCACTTGTTCACTACTAAATTCACTAGAACACGTTGTTCAGTTTCGGGCCGAGACTTCGGCTTGTTCACTTGTTCACTGAGTCGGTTATTGTCGGTCGAAATTAATTGTCGTGATCAATTAATTTAACTAGTCGTTGATCCAAACTCGGATTGGTCGTTTTAGTCGTAAATCGCGTTGTTCAATCCTCGGGATCGAAATTGGTCGACGTCGAATTGTTCAAATAAATATATAACGTGGCCGTTCAGTTCGGCGTCTGTCCCGGATCTCTCGTTTCAATCCATGCGTTGGATCGTTTGCTCGGTCAAAGTCGGAATTTTCGATGCTAGAGGTCACTAAAATTTGCTCACCGGATAATTATTTATTATTTCAAATAATTTTCAAACCACGGGTCGATGTCGAATTTTCCTCATGTTACAATATATATATATATATATATATATATATATATATATATATATATATATATATATATATATATATATATTGTGACGTTATTTTTCGTATGGGGGTCAAATCAATGTAAACGTCACAAACACCAACGAATTTTATTGTATTTACGAGCATGGTAACTCAAGACTTATAATTTAGTTTACAGTAATTTATGATTTTTATACAGATTTTTGATTAAGTTATAGTTTAAGAATTAAATATGGAGTAACGTTTGGCTACAGTTATGGATTTTTGGGATAAAGAAAATAAGAATTAGAATCAGAATTATGGGAAATTATTATAGGATATGATTTGAGATTAAAGTTTGGGAAAATGATTGTTTGAGTTTTGGATTTTTAGTATTTTGAGTATGTGGACGAGTCAGTGTTACCGTGGAGCGGGACTTAAATTAGTCACCCGGTATCATCTGATGATAGAACCTAGTTCTAATCCTCTGAGACTTCTTAGTTGATTGCAGAGGTCTAGCTGAGATGCTAGTGCTCCAGTATATAAGGAATTTGACGGATGCAGAATGGGATCAGTTTTGGAGTTTTGGTTTGGCAGGCCTCAACAGTAATTTTGTGACCGTTGCTGTTGTGGAAGCCGTTTGGTCATTTTTAAATTATTAGTCTGACAGGCCTCAGATGACAAGTCATGACCACTTGTACCGCTGAGGAAGTCATAGGTCACTTAGTTTATAAGTTTTATGATCCCAGCTGAAGTCTGTTCCAGGAGAGCAACTGCCAAGGATATCCATACTCAGAATGGGTTTAGTGAGTACGTTTGGTAAGGACTTGAGCCTCCAGTTACCGTTATAGTAAAGATTGGGTTGGATTTAAGAATTTAGAATATAGAGGTCAGCTATTGATAACGATAGGATTGAGTTTGGGGTTTTAGAATTGAGAATTGAGAGAAAGGAGTCGAAGGGAGACCTTCGAGGAGTACGGACGTGAGCATTCGACTCTAGTCGCTTGAAGCGAGTAGACGTGTGCAGTAATGGCGCTACAGTTCAAGGCATTGTGGAAAGCTACAGATTAAGATTATTGCTACAGAAGTATTATTTTAAAAACAGTGTAAGACGTTACTTGATATTTATTCACCAGACATCAGGTATGAACTAATTATTATAAATAATTAATCGAGTTCGAGTCATAGTCTTGAGGTATTATGCTCCTGTTTTTTTTTATTAAAGAAAAGATTTAATATCTGAGAAAATTATGAGAATAGTGTTACATTTTTAGAGTCACGATCATGTTCCATTGTTAATATTATTTTATAAAAGAATTATAAGAAATATGTTTGATTGTTGAACCAATTAGTGTCTAATTAACATCGAAATGAGACCCATGTACGTTAGTTTTACGATTTTGCTAAAGAGAATGTTCTAGAGTATCGAATCTATAATTGTTGTTCTAGTTTACCTAATATTATCTGATTATCATTTAGTTCTAGTTAATTAATTAATTTATTTATAAAATATCGATACGTGTCGTTTAGACGTCAATTTACTTTCTGTTAAGATTAATTTTATTACATTCAGCATTCGTTATAGAGAAAAATATTATTTGTACTGAGCTACCGTATTTTATTTATTGTTAAATACAGTTTTGAGATTATTGTTGTTAAACAAAAGTTGCAAATTCAAAATGAATCTACATGACTTTGGGAATGATGTAACCCGGACCACTCCCTCTCTTCATAAACCTACACACTGAGCGACACCATGGCATACCGTAACTCTGTTTTGAGTTTTCCAGTCTCCGTTTTGTTTTGCTAATAAGTTCTGAGCATTTTGTTAAGTTTTAGTTTTAGTTTTGTTTATGCGTGGTTTTAGTGATAATTCCACAGATCAAAAATTATCCAAAATTTTAGTTTTTACTGGTTTGGTGATTCCAGTGATTAAAAATTACCTGGCGCCCTATTCGTATTCAGACTGGAGGCTAAAGGCAGAGAACGAAGTTATAGCGCAGAAATTAGCGTCTAGTTTTTTTGTTATAATATATATATATATATATATATATATATATATATATATATATATATATATATATATATATATATATATATATATATATATATATATATATATATATATATATATATATATATATATATATATTAGGGTGCTTCGTTTCCGGCAAAAGTATTTTTTTCGTTGCTCATCAAGCAAAATATTGTTTTTTATGCTGAAACAAAAATTCCTGCCAAGTTTGAGCTCTTAATTCCAATCCTAAGTACATTCCATTTGATTTCCATTTCCATTTATTTCCATTTTAATGTCGAGCTCTTGAAATCGATCAGAACCACTTTTTTAAGAGCTTGAAATTAAAATGGAAATAACTAAAAAACGATGCGGAATTTGAAAAAACTTTACGAAAAATAATTTGTAGAGAATAAAATTGTCGACAATAAAGATCCTATAACATTTTGTGATAAGTCTGATAGTTTCGCCGGAATAGTAAAAAGATCTCCAACTTTACTTCGAGCTCTAATAACTTTTGAACAAATGGATTTATCGAAAAATGATAAGAGACCTTTTTTGTAGAGCGTTCAATTTCCTACAAAAATATGTATTAGTCTATTTGATCTATTAATTTGTTTAATGAGTTAACAATACTTAAAGCTAAAAAAAAAATTTTTCCCGTGTTATTTAAATGGGAAAATCGAATTTTTCGATGAGCTAGGTTCGTAATCGACATAGAATTTTTTTTCATGCACGAAAATTTTTTTTTGTGTTGAACTATGGTTTTTTCCACATGCACTTGAAAAAAAAATCTAGCTCCGAAATAAAGCACCCTAATATATATATTAGAGTGTCTCAAAAAATCGTCTTTTTTTTTTTTTCTTGAAGAACATTAAAAAATCGACAGAGTATCTCTAGGCAAAGACACTGTTAAAATATGAGACCTTAATATTAATATTTAAAGGTGGCGATTCACGATTTTCTATTTTCCATTTGAATAACATGGGAAAAAAAAAATTTTAATTTTGGAATTTTATACCTCGGCAAAGGGTGGGTGAAAAAAATCAACTACTTTTTTTTTACGAGTGACACGGAAAAATGGTTTGCTAGACACCTTAAAAAAATTCTCACCAAATATGAGCTCTTAATTCCAATAGGAAGATGGCGCTCATCGCAGTTTTTTATTTTTTTCTCAGTCCAAAGAAAAAAATTCATACCTAATTATTAATTGATTGTACAGAAAAATGTTATGTAGAATTTTGTGGGAAATTTAATGCTCTACAAAAAAGGCACCGTATATTTTTTCCGAAAACCTCACCATTTGAATGATATTGAAGATTTAAGTTTGATTATTTTAAGACAAATTTAATTTTTGTTTATGAATTTTATACTCGACAACAAATGACTGTTATAAAATGCGCAATACAAGTTTTTGTAGGACATTAACTGCTCTATAAAAATAGTGTCTTATGTTTTGGCGATTAAATTAAGCCTTCAAAAGATATTCATCTTCAAACGTTCATGTGTACTGATTTTAAGAGTTTTTGATTAGATAATCGAAAAATTTCAATTCAATTTATGAATTTCATACAAATTTCATTTTTTGTCATTAATATTTTTATTGTTTGACTTCTATTTTCAAAATTTTTTTTCTATAATTCTAAACATTTCATTTTTAATTATTAGAAATTACGATTATGTTGTTTTTTTTCGATAAAGTGTAACGGGGTGGAATCCTTCCACATTACATTTTAAATTAAATTTCGACTCGCGCCAAAAGATCCGCCTTCCTTCTTCAACAACTGTCAGCAACTGAAGAAAATACAGTCACTGAAGTGCCGGGGTCGCTACGGTCGAGTCCCGACTTTTGGTTTTAGGGGTTGGCCAACCTGAGTGGAGAGGTACGAGGGCCAGAGACGACGAGCGATCGGTCTCTTAGCTCGCAGTAACCGCCGTGGACGGACGTGCCTTGCTACAACTACCCCTAACATCTTGGTTTCCACAAATTTCTATCTACTACTACTACTACTACTACTACTACTACTACTACACGTGCTGCTAGTCATCATTAAAATGGGCCAAGAGCATATAAGCCCACGGCTCGTGGAAGCTTATTCCTTTATTAAGTTTATTAAAACGGTTATTTATATAATATTTATTGTGAATTGGACCTGGTTGATTGGAAAGGATTGGAATGGTTTGTTGGACTTGGAAGGAAGGACTGGTTATGGTTTTGGTCTTGGAGGAAAAGGATCGGTGGAATAAGAAGGACTGGTTAAGGTTGGAGATTGTTGGAGTAAGTAAACTCGTTTGGTTATTGTCGGGTTAACTATTCGTTTTGTGAAATAATATTTTATGATTGGAGTCGTTTACTAAATTAGAGTCAGTAGAGTCACATTGTCGTTATTTATAAAATTAGTCGAGTCAGTTTTGTTAAATTATTCGAGTCAGTGTCATCAGTCATTTTGGTTATTGTTCATCTCATCAAGTATCTGTAAAGCGGCTTCGTTTCAATAAATGCCACTGTTTTATATTTAAATTTGGTATATTAAACTAATTTATCGCAACCTTCCTGACAAGTTAGGTATAAGAATTCTCTCTTCATATTTTAATACTGTGTGGTCCAGTACGGGGCTTACCCTCACCTGGAGATATTGAGACAGTCAGACAGGCTCGCAGAACGCCTCAAGTTTTGCATATGTGTGGGACACTTATTATATTGGGACCACAACCTAAACTAATATAATAAGTGCACCCATTACAAAAGTCTTCAAGACGGCTTTCAAAATTTTTCCGCTATAGCTGGATATTGTCCTAGGGAAAACTTCTTCTCTAGAGAATTTTTGTTTTGTATTTTATTTCTTATTGCAAGTTGTTAAAGAGCATCGAAAAAATTACCCTACTTACAACAAATATTGTTTGAAAATTAATAACTTAGCTGAAAATTGAAATAAATAATTTTTTTATAACTAATTGGACTTTGTTTTTCTCTAAAACTAAAACATATCATAATATATTTATAATGAAAACTTTGCTTTGTCGATTAATAAATAATTAACTAAGCGATAAATAATGTAAAATTTTTTTTTTTTAATGTAGACAAAGATACTTACACATAACAGAAAACTTAAAAATATTTTGAAGTTTCTCAGTTGATAAAAATTAAAATTCGTGTAAATTTTCTCAAAACATAAATTAAATTAATATTTTTCGAATGTCTAATCAAAAACTCTTCAAATCAGTACACATGAAAGTTTGATGATGAATATCTTTTGAAGACTTAATTTAATCGCCAAAACATAAGACACTATTTTTATAGAGCAGTTAATTTCCTACAAAAATTTGTATTGTGCATTTTATAATAGTCATTTATTGTCGAGTTATAAAATTCATAAACAAAAATGAAATTTGTCTTAAAATAATCAAACTTAAATCTTCAATATCATTTAATCGGTGAGGTTTACGGAAAAAATATACGGTGCCTTTTTTGTAGAGCATTAAATTTCCTACAAAATTCTTACATAATATTTTTCTGTACAATCAATTAATAATGAGGTATGAATTTTTTTCTATTGGATTGAGAAAAAAATAAAAAACTGCGATGAGCGCCATCTTCCTATTGAAATTAAGAGCTCATATTTGGTGAGAATTTTTCTCAGTCGTCTAGCAACCCATTTTTCCGTGTCACTTGTAAAAAAAGAAATAATTGATTTTTTTGACCCACCCAAATATATATCCATACATACATATATAAACTTTTGAGTGGATGGTTCTTTTGACTCTACTAGGTAAAATGTGATTTATGGTGGCAAAATTCTTTGATAATTCGATCATGAGACTCATTGCAATAGTCCGATTTCTAAAGAAATCTACCTAATAAATAAATAATAATAATAATTATGATATGAACAAGAAAAGGCCAACGCCTCGATCTCTAGATCCGTCATATATACTCTAGAGCTCTTAAAATGTCTGAAATACGCGAAGAAGTCGAAACTCATGCTTTTGTACCTCCCTTTTTCCTTCTTCCGATCCCTTTAACTCCTTTTTTTATTTTTCGGCCTTCACCAATCCCCTTACCCTTATCGTTTCAACGACCGTAAATTCCTTTTGCTCTTTTCACTTTTGTACCAAAAACTGAAATCTATATATATATATATATATATATATAAAATACCTAACAGTATTTTGTATCGTAGTTTTAACACATTACATACAACATGTACTGAAATTCAACGTTTCTGGATGGTACATAGAACATGCTGAAGTCTGGTAGCTAGAAAATGCTAAGCTACGCGGCGCTGGAACGTCCGGTATGCCAGTGGTATTGCACGAAATTGCCGCACTCTGTTCGTGTCATTCCACGTCTTTCGTTCATTCTACCAACGCAATTCCCTACATCTACAATATACCAACCACTACAGCCACTATTCTATTTCCCTTATCCTCTCAGTCTCCCTATACCTCTATTTCTACTTCTTCCTCCACCCCAATCTTTGTCTTTCTTTTTATCTCCTCGGTTTGGATGGGAAGATTCCTCTCTATCCTTACCTCCCTATCCCAGAGCTCCAGTTTTTGGTTTGAGGTAAAACTATAGGATCTTACTCATAGTATTATATCTCAGTACTTGTACTATTCAGTTGTGTAATACTTGTGGAACTCAGTCTATAAGAACTTGAAATATATTGTCAGTAGAGATGTGTCGCATGAAAGGTTTATAAACAATTCAATTTCATGCAAGTGTTTAAAGACATAAAATAACAACATTAGAGGAGGTGTTCTCTATTGTAATTTATAGCAAGTCAAATGTAAATTAGAAAGTGTGGGGTTTTATTTGTTGGCAATTAGAATTAGGATAGATTTAATAGCAGTATAAATTATGAAGTATGCACGAATATGGAGAATTTATGATTTATGATTATTTTTTTTTTAACTTTGATATGCTAGTATTCCATATAAAAATTTAAATAAAGAACAAGTAACTCTGATAAATCACCAATCTGATATTCTTCAATGATACGTGGCCTGTGAATGAACGTGACAAAAGATGTAAAGAATTCGGACAACGAGATTTAAGTCATATATATTTCAGGATACACGCGTCCTACGAATTTTCAAGTTTTATTCTTCATATTCACTCTTCTTGTTACATTTTTATCTTTTCTTTTTTTTCTTTTGTAATTCCTACTTCTACTTTCCTCTATTTCGTTATAAATTCTATACGTTTTTTTACGTATTCCTCTGTTGCACTCCTTTACTTCTTCACTTTTTCACTTTTACTCGTGCATTTCATTTCATTTTGATTTAAAACTTTTTTTTTTATTTCATTCACGAATAAAAGTTATCTGTCTGTTTTAGATTCTCAATATATACGAATACTTATCTCTTTCATACCACTACACTTCAATCCGGTGAAATTCAATTTACCGTCACATACGGACTTACGTATGCTTCATGCAAGTTCACTTCCGAGAGAGATAGCTACTGTTACGTAGTATAGACAGACGGTGAGTACCTTACACACTATAAATATATATATATATATACACATATATATATATATATATATATATATATATATATATATATATATATATATATATATATATGTATATATATATGTATATATATAAAGTACTTTGTATCAATACTGTTCAACTACACACTCTGCTCAGTCGTTGTACTTGGATGGAATCAAATCGGATAGTATTTTCTCGGTATTTTTCAATTTCATATCATTCTCTTTGAAGGAATTCCAAATGTAAATGTACATATTGTTTAATAGGTTATATTTTCAAACTTATATTTTTTAAAAGTAAAAAATTGCATACTGATCAGGTGAAGCATTAAATTAGAGATCAATGAATTAAAGAGTAAATGACAAATCGATTTTTTAGAGTGAGGCCAAATGGATACCTAATTTTTTTAAAATTACATATTTCACAAAAAAATACTGACACTGAAATTTCGTGTAGTGGGGTAAAGTGGGTACTTTTTTTTTTATTTATTGCTATGAAATTTGACGATTTTTTAAAAATTTGGGGGTATTTTATTCAACACGATTTTCAAAAATCGAGTTTTCATCAGATGTCGACGTTTTAAGGTCTTAAGATGCTATTCTGACTATTTTCAAGATGATGCCCGGATGTGTGTATATGTGTGTATGTGTAAACTCTCTATAACTTTTTAACTAATCAACCGATTTAAACCGTTTTGGCGGCAATCGGAAGAGTTCGTCAGCCATCAATTTCCCTGTGAATTTTATATCAATCAATTAAATAGACTTCGAGGCACATAAGAACAAAAAAAAAATGTTTTTTTTTAGTTTCTTCGAAATGTCTCAATAATGACTTGATTAATTATTTCCAAAATTCGTCGAGCTCTAGAGACGATTAGATTTGATTGACCATCTCAATTGGTTGACTCGTTCAAGAGATATCTTTCGCGAAAGAAATGGTGGAAAACGTTTTTTTTCAATTATCATTGAAGTGACTCATCTGATCATTTTCTAAATCTAGTCAACTCTAGAACTTAATAAAACGCATCAATTGTCACATTAAATGCCAAAATCAGTTGATTACTTCAAAAGATATCGGCGTCAAAATAAAAAAAAATAACAATTTACTTCGTTTTTCCCGGATAACTCAGAATATAATTTACTAAATGGTCCAAAAACTATACGAACTATTCGTATTTATGGTATCTATCAATCACTATATAATTTCATGCACTCTTTTTCCAGTTTAAATAATATTGTTAACAAACAAATCGAAAAAAACACCATTTTCAACATTTTTCTCGGATATTTTTTGTTACCGCTCTGATCTGAGTCAAATCTTATTTAAATCGTTACTCTCTAAACAAGAATAAGTGAAATAAATGAATATTCACTAATTCTGAGAGCCAACGGAACCACTTTTTGTGAATTAGTGGTTTTGCTTCCACTTGGAATTAGTGAATATTTACTTATTTTCACTAATTCATGTTTAGAGATAGTATTTTAATTACTTAAATTCATTTCTGCTTGAATACATTTATTTTATTGAACATAATCGTGGATGAAAAATTAGAAAACGCTTGTTCATTAATTATTTTCGATTTTTGAATTTTCAAATTATCATATAAAAAGTAACTTTTTTGAGCTTGAGAAGTTCATAAAAAAACAATCGAGCGTAAGAGTATTTTCAAACTCGAAAATGGATTCACAACAATGTTTTCAAGCTCCTTGATCTCGAGAACAGCGGGAAGTTTTGGAGCTGGCCCACACGGTCTATCGTTGCTCAGATTTTTATTTCAACTCTTTAACATCCCAGTTACTTGGTGTTTCTAGTGATTGCCATTTTTTTTTCTCTTTTCTAAAAAAATAATGATCTATGCAATATGTCATTAATTTTGAACGTATACTCGGCGTGACTTTTTCAGAGAATCTGTTTATTGTGGAGTTTTTATTATCAGGAGTAGAATCAGCTCAAATTGTTGTGAATACATTTTCAAGCTCGAAAAACCCCTTGAATGCAATTGTTTTTATGAGCTTTTCAAGCTCAAACAAGTTACATTTTATGTTAAAGTTTGAAAATTGAAGAATCGTTGAAGCGTTGTTTTAATTTTTATTTACGATTATGTTGAACAAAGTAAATGTATTCAAGCAAAAGCAAGGTAAAAGATCAAAATAAGGATTAAAATAAGTTTTTACTCACAGCAGAAAATTAATATATAAAATATCTGAGAAAAATGTTAAAAACGGTGGTTTTTCAATTTTTTTTTTTTTTAACTTCCCGCTAAGAAAATTGTAAATTTTCAAAAATTCGGGAAGTTATTGGTTTCGGTCCGATTTACGAAAATCGAATTTCCATCAGATGTCGACGTTTCGAGGTCCTAGGAAGCTATCCTGACTAATTTCACGATGATGTCCGAGTGTATGTATGTGTGTACGTACGTACGTACGTACGTACGTACGTATGTATGTATGTAAATATTCATAACTCTTGAACGGATGAACCGATTTTGATCGTTGAGGTGTCATTCGACGCGGCTTGTTAATGTCTTGAGGCCGTAAAAATTTGAACTTAATCGGTAAGGTGCGTTTAGAGATATTTCAAAAATAAAATTTTTTCGAAAATGTTTTATTTGGATAACTTTTAATTTGCTTGATGGATTTATTCCAAAATCTAATCAGCTCTAAAACTCTATAAGCCGCGTCGAATGCCACCTCAACCATCAAAATCGGTTCATTCGTTCAAGAGAAACCGTTGACGAAAGAATTCAAAAAAAAATTTTCTTTTGGTTTTTTCGAAATTTCTCAAAAACGACTCGATAAATCGATTTCAAAATTTGATCAGCTGTAAAACTTGATAAAACACGTCGATTGCCGCCTCAATCATCAAAATCGGTTAATTCGTTCGCGAGATATCGTGGGAGAAAGAAATGCTAAAAAATGGTTTTTTACAAAACAATGGCATACAAAAGTATTTGCGAGCTCGAAAATGTATTCACAATAATGTTTTCGAGCTCAACGAGCTCGAAAACAGCGGGAAGTTTTGGGGCTGGCCCGCAGGGTCAACTGACAGACCGATTTTTTTTTTTGATAATATCATTTAAACTACTCTCTAAATCTGAAACAGTGAAAACCACTGAAAAGTAGTGTATATACACTGTTTCACGGTTATAAGTATACCACTTGGTATACTTATAACTGTGAAACCGTGAAAAATTACTGTTTCAGATTTAGAGAGTAAAGAACGTGTTGCATAACATTATGTGGTGATCGAAAGAGACCATAGTAATGAAGAGCTGGCATGAGTTTTGGACCATTTGGTACATTACATTCTGAGTTATTTCGGAAAAATCAAGTCAATTGTTAATTTTTTAATTTATCGACGTTGATATCTTTTGACCTACCCGGGAAAAAAAGATTTTATATGATCATATATAAACATATATGTTCATATACAATTTATATATGATCATATAAGAAATATATAAAAATTATATATGATTACATAAAAGCTTATATGATCTTATAAAGTTCTTATACGAATTAATATACTCTCGTGAGGACTTTATAAAAATTGATATGACTTTATAGAAAGTTATATATAACTTTATAAAAATACTAGATAAAGTTTTATATGCTTACATATAATTATATAAAAGTTCATATGATTTTATAAAAATCTTATAAGAATTTATATAGTTTTATAAGGATTTTATAAAAATAGATGTGATTTTATATAAACCCGAGAAAAAGTTCTTACAGAATCATATATAAGCATATGTGCTTATATAAGATTATATGAAAGCTTACATAATCTTATAAAATTCTTATAAGGATTAATATGATCTTATAAGAATTTTATAACAATTGATGTGATTGTCTATAAAGTTATATATAACTTTAAAAAACAAAGTTTTATATAACCTTATAAAATTCTTCTAAGAGTTCAGATAGTTAATAAAAAGTTATGTGATTTTATATGAAGTTATAAATAAATTTGTATGATTACAAAAGAGTTTAATACGGTTATACAAAATCATATATGATTGTATAAAAGTTTATATAGTTTTATGATTCTTGTATATAAATTTCTATGGTCTCATAAGCAGGTTATCTTAAAGAAACTTATGATTTTATATAAAACATAAATGTGTTAAAATTTGATCATATTTGGTGCATTATTGATGTAGGATGTATCAATTTGATCATTTGATTTAAGTAATGCTATAGATTGTTATATACTTATAAGGGTAAAGCAGACTAGAGAAGCAGACGGCAATCAAGTGATCATCAAAGTTGAGCAGCATTGAGGCAGAAAATTAGTTGGATGGGTGACCATTTGGCAAAATAGTAATTAACCGATAGATGTTTTTTTTTTTTTTTTTTTTGTTCATGCATGATTATATATAATTATATATCATCAGATCCTGCCAATTTTGAGATCTAATCATATATATGTTATTGTATAAATGATTAGGTAAAATCATTTTTTACTGGGTATATATAACTTTATATGATTATATAAGATTTTATAAAGTCATATAAGTTAGTAGTTAGACAGGGGGTCTTTGGGGCCAGGAATCGAAACAGTGACCTACTTTACCGACCTAGGGTAAGTACCTAGTGTCGGCAATGTAGATTTGTTTTATCGATATTTGGGCCTGATGATGGTAATGTAGATTTGTTTTCATCGATATTTGGGGCCTTTCGCGTTGATGATGATAATGTAGATTTATTTTATCGATATTTGAGGCCTTTTTTCATTATTTATGGTAATGTAGATTTATTCTATCGATATTTTGGGATGTGTTTCTTATTGATGATAATTTCGATTTGGTGGGGGCTTGATCACGATAATGTCGACTTGGTTGAGGCTCAACCTTGATAATGCAAATTTTGACTGGAACCTGATCATGATAATGCAGGTTCTATTTGGGGGTCTGTTTTCGCTTATCGATAAAAATAGATTTTGGGACTTAGCGGATAAATAAGGACTTTTTACTATATATTTTCAAATTTTACCGTTTCATGCGGGATTGGGAAAGGGATTTGGTGGGAGGTCGAACATTCGAGAATGTTCTCGAATTTTCTACGCACAAATTGGTGGGTGGTTTATTACAAGGATTAAGATATTTTTGAAAACTTCTGTCACCTGTTTATGCAATCTGTAAAATACATTATGCATTAGCAAACCTTTATGTGTGTATTTATTATTTTAAAGGATCTCATATAAGTTTTTGAAAAAATACATACGTATTTGCTTAAAACTTTTTCTTGGAAAAAATTTATATGATTTATGCTAATTTTGTTTATCGCAACCTTAAAAGAATTAAGATATTCTCGTAAACTTCTGCCACCTGTTTATGCAATCTGTATAATACATTATGCAATAGCAAACCTTTATGTATGGATTTATTATTTTAAAGGATCTTAACTAAATTAAAAAAAAAAAAAAATATATACGTATTTGCTCAAAAATGTTTTTCATAAACTGCATAGCTGTAATTTAAATTCGTTTATCTGTTAATAGATTTTTTCAGCTGCACAAGAGTTACAAATATTTTGTAAAAATTATTTAATCTCACTACAAAAAATTTACATTTATTCATAAATGTTTTAATCTCTCAGATTTACTCTTTTCAACACCCTTTTGAAAACTTCTATTTACTTAAAACTTTACCTTAGAAAAATTTTATAAATTTTATTCTAATTTTGTTTATCACCAACTTAAAAGATTTAAGATATTTTTGAAAACTTCCGCCTCTTGTTTATGCAATAGCAGACCGTTTATATATGTATTTATTATTTTAAAGAATCTTACATAAATTATTGAAAAATTTATAGATATTCGCTCAAAACTTTATCTTGGAAACTTTTATATGATGATGATGAAGATGATGATGATGAAGATGATGATGATGAAGATGATGATGATGATGATAATGATGATGATGATGATGATGATAATAATGATAAATTCACAAGCTCTTCGAATTCGCCGACGCTAATGAAGCTTCCTTAATCATCATCCATGAATTTTTTTGAGTTTTCTTCCGGATTGAAGAAGCCAATATTATGATACTGTTGGTTTATGGGACCTGAATTATATAGATTCGAGGATGGGGATATATATATATATATGTCGGTAAAGTAGGGCACTGTTTTGATTCCTGACCTCAAAGCCCCCCTGTTTAACTACTTAAGTTTTTATAGGACCAATTTCATTATAAAACTTTATATGATTTTATATGAGTCACTTTTATATGATTTATATATGATCATATAAGAACTTTTTTTCCCGGGTAATTAACCGATTTCGACGTTCAATGTGGCAATCGACGTGTTTTATTGAGTTCTAGAGCTGCCTAGATTTAGGATTTGATCGAAAATACCCTTCGAACGAATTAAGTGATCACGATGTTTTTTGCTCCAATCCACGCGTTTTATTAAGTTCTTGAACTTACAACATTTTTAAATTAATAGGCTCAATTCTTTCAATGATATTTAAAAAAAAAGGCCATTCGACAGCCGAAATGGAAGTAGATTTCTCGTAATGTATTAATTATCGAACCGCTAAAAGTTTTAATAATAGTAGGCACCATTGAAAATTCATGACATAAAGTTTAAGTCATATAATAGTTGAAATAAATTTTTCAAATTTAAGTATTAACTTGAACGATGTGTGTGCCAAGTTTCATTTAGATAAATTCATAGTAGTGTGATTTGAAGCTTTTCTCATTAGCTATAAGATGCAATCAATAAAATTAACTTGCAAAGTATCATCCAAAAAATATTGAGAGTTGAAACCGTAAAAAAATTGTCGTTTAATTTGTTTAAAAATTTTTAAAAGAATGAATCTATTTGAAACAATTATCGAAATGGTGAGTTAAATAGCGAAAATTTAACCCAATTACATGAGCTTTTAAATAAATTTAACAGAAATAAGCTATCGCTTTTCATTCAAAAGTTATTTGGAGAGAAATTGACGAAAAATGATGTTTTTGTTGTTTTAATTTGAAAAACTTTAAACACCCATAACGTTTGATCTAACCGACCGATTTAGCTCATCTCCGAACTTGAACTAGATTTTCACCCAAAAACAAGTATGTTAAGTTCCATTCAAATTCATTTGAAATTTTAGACGCTATCGTGTCCACACCCGACTAGAAATTTTTAGGTAAGACCTATTGGGTCCCAATTGGGAAATCCCCAAGAGATCCCATTAGGGCATCCCTGTTAGAAAAAATATTAAAATGCAAAAAAAGAAAGATAATTTTAATCAAATCCGAATTGTAATCTAATGTACTAGGAGCATTATTTAGAAGAAGTGTACATGATTTAAATTGATGAATAAATCCCGGTGACTGTTGGGCTCGAACCTGCATCCTTCCGATTCAAAGTCTTTGATGTTATCCACTGCGCTGACCCACGTATGTGATCGCGCGAGTATAAATAGTGTATTTATTATTTTAACGTCGGGTTTTCCCACTCAGGTCCCACACAGAACCCAATTGGGAAAAATTACGATAATTTTTTTATTTCCACGTTGAGATTTCCTACTCAGGTCCCACACAGAACCCAATTGGGAAAAATTATAATAATTTCTTTATAACAGGGAAAGTTTGAATTTTCCGCGTTTAGATTACCACGATTACCTATTATACGCGCCGTCGATAAGAACTATAACTACTCCAGGGTTATCCGGGGTAGAGCGCGACTTGTCACCAGGAGTGGTAAATGTAGGGGCTCGTCCGTCAATCCCCCCCTAGTTGTAAGTAGGAGTTTCCAGATTTCCGGAAGTTGCCGAATGTGGTCGAGTGGGTACACAGTGATGAGAAAACTTGTTGATGAGAAAAATTGAGACCGGAACACAACCGGACAGACCACCGAAGGATTGAGACGCTGCACTAACTCAGGTGAAGAAGAGAACGAGTAAGAGGTGAAACAGAACCGAGAGACGAGAACAAAGGAACCTGACGAGACGAGAGACGAAGGATCCCAACACGACGAGACGGATAAAACATCAAAATTAACAACAGGTATTAATCAAACTAATTGTTCTAGGCCCAAGCCAGAATATTAATTTAATTCTATACAAATAATTAGTCGTTCTTCGGGTAATCCGCGTCTAGGCCCGTCATAAATTAATTAGTTATAATTGTGTCAAAATTAATTTAAGCCAGACGTTGTCTAACCGGATCCAGTCCCTTTAGCCGGATCCAGGGCGTCTTTCATGATTCCAGGCCATTGCCGGAATTATTGCATCGTAGAAAATTCTAGGCCTATTGTGTGATAACACAAGCCAGAAATTTCGTGGTTGAGTCCGCGTTAATTATAATTGTTAAATAAAATTAAGTAAATTAATCAAATAAAATTAATCGGAATAAATAATTTAAATTTATAAAGAGACTGATGAAGAAATAAGATAAAGTAAACAGACGCGAAAAATCTGAGATGAAATTTAATTAATTAATAAATAAAGTTATTAAATAATATTAATTGATAATTTACTGTAATAAAAATAATAACAATAAAAGAGAAACAAATGTCCGAAAAGAAAAGAGTCGAAAGTCAAACGTCGTCAAAAGTAGTCAGTAACGCATACTTTGAAGTATCGGGTAAACGCGGTATTGAGATCTCTGATGTAAATTTATTGTTGATACAGATAAGTACTAAATAAAAAGGGAAATAAAAGTAAAAGTGATTAAGTCAATTAAAAATAAATTAATAAATAAATTTTCTTATTCTAAAAGTAATTAATTTCCCATACAGGAGCTGCCAGAGTTGAACAACGGGCCCCTACTTGGCCCAGCACTGGGGAACCTAGCTTTGGCACACCTATATTGGCCCAGGCTTGGGCCAGGACTGGGTAACCTAGCCTTGGCTATCCAATAGCAAGCCAGACTTGGGCCAGGACTGGGTAACCTAGCCTTGGCCGTTACAATGATTACCCGGACTTGGGCCAAGACTGGGTAACCTAGCCTTGGCTATCCAATGGCAAGCCAGACTTGGGCCAAGACTGGGTAACCTAGCCTTGGCCATCCAATGGCAAGCCAGGCTTGGGCCAGGACTGGGTAACCTAGCCTTGGCCGTTACAATGATTACCCGGACTTGGGCCAAGACTGGGTAACCTAGCCTTGGCCATCCAATGGCAAGCCAGGCTTGGGCCAAGGTAGGATTACCCAAGTTTGGATATACCTATGGTTTATATAAGTAGATCATATAAATGTACCAGTTCAACGTTAGTAGGTTCGTCCAGTAGCTACCGTTCGGACCCAGTAATCAGAAGGACGGCAGTTCGCGCCCAGAGTCCAGCAGAATTTCCACCGAGTTTTTTTCACATCATTTTCCTCCCTTAGATAATTAAAACGTTAATGATCATGAATTCTACGAGGTTAATAATAATAAATTTTTTTTAATTAAATTTATTTGTTTCCTGGAAGCCTGGGCCAGGTCTGGCAACCAAGCATGGGCCAGGTCTGGTAACCAAGCATGGGCCAGGTCTGGCAACCAGGCTTGGCCCGAGATTATCATTCCAGGCTTCTACCAAGGCTGGGCCAAGACTGGCTTACAAGCCTGGCCCAAGGTTCTACAAAGTTGGGCCAAGTCTGGGCCAAGCCTGGGCCCGTGGTACTTTCCTCTCTGGGTTATTATAAAGTCGTGACGGGAAAGTGATAGCCGGACGCCATTTTGATATTATTTAAAATCAGTGTGTGTGGAAGTAAGTCCAGGGGACTAGTGTGAGTGTGCGCGTGTATAGATCCAGGGGATCAATTTAAAAAAAAAAATTATTGTTAATTAAGGTTCGTCAGGTACGACGATTTTATATTGTTTTAAAATAAATGCCAAAGGTAGTTGGCTTAGTTAAAGTCTAGGAAATCGTCAAAGGTAGTTGACGGTAGTTATAAGGCAAATGTATAAGGTTATAAGGTTATAAGGTTTATAAGGTTATAAGGTTTATAAGGTATAAGGTTTATAAGGTCGTCAAAGGTAATTGACAATTTGTTTGTCTATAGGTTATAAGGTTTATAAAGGTTAAAAAGGTTTATAAGGAAAAAGGTTCATTAAATAAATAAAAAGTTAAAAGGTCAAATAAATAGTGTATTGAAATTATTATAAATTATCCTTCCTCTCCTCTCTCTTACAATTAATTAATTTACAACGACCCTGATGATCTAAGATCCGGCTCTGGGAGGCCGTTATCACTTCCAGTGGTGCCCTTGATAAAGGACGACCAGAGTAGCAGCATAGCCCTGTTATATCTTTATATATATATTAGACCGGTTCAAAAAAATCGACTATTTTTTTTTTCAAAACCCGCAGTGAAATATCTTCCTAGTTATAAAAAAAGAAGCCTGTGGAAACGGGAGCTCTTAATATCAATTTTGAAAGGTCGCTCATCGTAAATTTCGATTTTACGTTTAAATAACATGGAAAAAAAAACTTTTTTAGTTTGGAATTTTTCACCTCGGAAATGGCTCATTGTACGAATAAGCCCAGCATATATTTTTGTAGGGAATTTAACGCTCTACAAAAAAAGTCTCTTATCATTTTTCGACAAATCCATCTGTTCAAAAGTTATTGGAGCTCGAAGTCAAGTAAGAGTAAATTTTGAGATCTTTTTACTTTTCCGGCAAAACTATCATACTTATTATAAAATGTCATGAAATCATTTTTGTAGACAATTTTATTTTCTACAAATTATCATTGATAAATTTTTTTCAAATTCGGCATTGTTTTCTAGTTATTCCCATTTCAATGCCAAGCTCTTAAAATCGATCAGAACACTATTTTTTTGAGATCTTGCTGCCCCTAGCGGATCCGTGTTCACCGTGTAAACTTAGTGTAAGCTCGATATATACTTAGTGTCAGTGTAAATTAGGGGTTTATTTAGTGTATACTCGGTGCATATTGAATACCCGGGAAAAAATAATCAGACATGAAAAATGACCATGCCTGACCAGGCCGGATCAGGCATGTTCAGGTCTGATCAGGTATGTTCATGTCTGTTCATGCCCATCCGGGTAAAAAAATTATATATAAAAAATGGCCCTATATAATTAAATATAATTATGTATAACTATATTCAATTATACATGTACATAATTATTGCTATAAAAATAAAAAAAATAAAAAATTCGGGCGTGTGCAGGATTTGAACCGTGGACCTTGCGCTCGAAAGTGTAACTCGCTACTCACTGACCTAAGAGATTTAGTTGAAAAGTAAGTTTCGTATGAACTTCAACACTGAGAGAAAAAAAAAATTTTTTCAAGTATTTTTTTTACTTATTTCTGTGAATACTTAAAACAAGAAATTTTTCCTAAATTGAAGTATAATATTTCTTATTTTTAGCAACTATTGCTTCGATCTAGTAATATATTACTAGATACATGAGTTACTTGTAACAAGCAATTATTTCTTGAATTAAGTTGACATATTTCTATATTCAAGAAAGCAATTACGTAAGCCAAGAAAAATCTTTCTTTGACCAAGCAATTTTTTTCCAAGTTCGAGAATATATTTTCTCAAGTCAAGAAACTTTATTCTTAGCTAAAGACATTTTTCGTATTGAGTCAAATAAAAAAGTTCTTGAACTAAAACAAAAAAAATTTTAAACTTAGTAAAAAATTTCTCATCTTAAGTGATTTTTTTTTTCAGTTTGAGAATATTTTGTTCTCAAGTCAAGAATCTTTATTCTTGGCTAAAGACATTTTTTGTATTAAGTCAACAAAAAAAGTTCTCGAACTAAAACAAAAAAAAAGTTTTAAACTAAGTAATAAAATTTCTCAGCCCAAGTGATTTTTTTTCCAGTTCGAGAATATTTTTTTCTCAACTTAAGGAATTTTTTATCATGGTGTGACGAGTCACGATATTTTCATATATAAAAAAAAAAAATTATTAAAAGAAAAAAAGTAAACGCAAAAAAATATAATGCGTGTAAAAAAAAAATAAATAAATTTAAATGAATAAAGAGATAGAGAAAAAATAAGGCGAGTGAAAATAACAAAGTGTGCAAACGCAGAGTGCGAAAGAAAAAATTAGTACCAGGAGTCACCGCTAGGCGCAGAAGAGCGCTGCAACATTTTCCTAGTTGGACAGTTAGAATAGAAGTAATAAGTTCCGTTCAAAGGAGTGAAAAAGTCACTCTGTCAACTACTCCCAACAGGATAATATCCTAGTAGAAGAGTACAAGTACTCTTGAGGTAAATACTTGTGAGTAGATTTTTGGAATGCTTTTCAGTCATAACTACAACAGCGCAGAGGAATCCGAAGAAGCATCCATACGGATTAAATTTAAATACTAAATATAAATAATTAATTATTGAATTGATCATTTCATATACTAAATAAGAAGATTTAATTATTAAATTTCAGTATTTTAATTACTAAATATAAATTTTTAATTACTGAACTTAAGTCGTTCAAATACTGAATGAAAATTTTCAATTATTATACTTTAGTGTTTTAAGTAGTAAATAAAAACTTATAATTATTAAATTAAAGTATTTTAAACACTAAATTAAAATATTTCAATATTGATCACGAGTATTTTAAATACTAATCTTTAATTTTTAATTATTGAACTTGAGTATTTTAACTACTAGATGTGACTTTTTATTATTTAATTGGAGTATCTTAATTACTAAATTCAATTTTTTTCATCATTTATTTCAAGTATTTTAAATATTAAATTTTAGTTTTCTATTATTTAACATTAGTATTTTTTTATTAAACCTAAGTTTTTAGTATTAATAGATTTCACAAGTATTTTTACTAGAATTAAGAAATTATTTACTCGGTACTATTTAAGTATCTAAAATACTTGGATCAAGTATTTTTACTTGAAAATATGCACTTTTTTCTCTCAGTGAAGTAATAAAAATCTTATACGTGATAGATTCTTGGTCAACAAAATTTTAGATCTATGAGCAGATATGAACAGCCATGAACAGACATGAACATATATGACCAGGCATGAACAGGCATGGACAGGTATGAACAGGCATGATCAGGCCTGAGTGTATTCAACGCTTCAGACATGAACAGGCATGAACAGACATGACCAGGCATGGACAGGTATGAACAGGCATGATCAGGCCTGATCATGTCTAATTTCAGGCCTAATCATACATGAACAGGCATGATCAGGTCTAATTTCAGGCCTGATCATACATGAACAGGCATGGTCAGGTCTGATCATTTTTTCCCGGGTATACACCAAATACACTCAAAGTTTACACTGAATTTACACGGTGTATATGCGCACGATATACACAGAGCTTAGACCGAGTATACACTACAAAAATTTTTTGAAGTCCCCAGAACAAATGTTGTGAAAAAAATCAAATTTTGAAAAAAATTGAATTAAAAAAAAAATTAAATTTTGAAAAAAAAAAAACATTTTTAAAAAAATTAACATTTTTAAAAAAATTAAAATTTTCAGAAAAATTAAAAAAAAACATACACATAAGGTAAAAGACCCTGTTGTTGACCATGGCCCAGTTTCTGACCTTTTCAACTTTTGTCTGACTTACTTAAAAAACTATAACTTTAATAAAAAAATCGATTTTTTCTTAATTTATAGTAATCTATTCTGAGCCTAATTAATGGCAATTTAAAAAACATAGATATTATTAACTGAATGAAAAAAAAATGATTTAGTCGTAGGTGGCTGAGGAAGCCATTTTTTAAGTGTAGTGTAGTCGAAGCAGTTGACGTTAGAAGGTGCGACATCTGAATATGTGCACTAATTAGCATGTCAGTAAAAAAATTTAATTAAAAATATATGGATAGATCAATATTTAATTAAAATTTATTTTAATATACGTAAAAACATATTAAAATGAGTTTTGTTGCTAAAATTTGAGGCTTAATAATTAGGCTCAATTTTGAGGGTGTGATGAAGTTGTTGACCCTCAAATTCTAACCTACTACAAACGAGGTTTTCTTTTTTATTACATGTCTATAAAATGTAAAAATAACGATATTCATAGTTTTATTGAATTATTTTTTATAATACAGGTATAAATTGACATTAAATATTTATTTTTATAAATAAAAGATCGTATTTAGATCTTGAAAGTATGTTTTCGGAGTGATGAAATGGAGGAAAAAAAAATAAACTAGAGTACACAGAAAAAAAGGAATTCTTGGGTCAAGAAGAAAATCGTTTCCAAAAATAAATTCTTAAATTAAAATATCCTATTTTCGTGTTTGAAAAAATTTTCTCTTGGTTAAAAATTTTTGTTTTTTTAATTAAAATATATCAAGCTCTTCAATAAAGAAATTCGATCTAGATTTAAAAATATCAATTTTTGCTTTAAATGTTTCTAGATTCTCCGAATAAGAAAACAACTAAGTTGGCTCAAAAAAGTTTAGCTCTTGGTTTCAGAAGATACCAACTCATTCTAAAAACATCATTCTCTCGAATGTAGTCGATATCGATTCATTTCGATACATTGAGTTTTTAAACGGAGTCACATTTAACTTACTCCAAGTAAAAATTAATTTATTTGAAGATTTGATAACATTTAGTTCAAAATAAATGTAGACTTTATCTTAGAACGATTAATTTTAGATTTAAAAAATAAAAAACTCATTTTAAAACTAAATTATACATCAATGTAAATAAAAAACACTTTTGTTTTAACATATAATAAATCAGTTCAATTTTAAATTGATTGTTTTTATTAAAAATTCAATTCTCAGGATATATACAATTAATTGTCAAAATAAATTTTGATTATTTATTACAATAAAAAATTTTTTTTGTTTATGAAAATAAATTAAAGGTTGTGTTATTTATCCTGGCTTCATTGACACCATCAACTGCATGATACCACACTAAAAAGGAAACAATTTTATATGAATATAGGATTAGAAATGAAAACAAACTTGATTATCTGATATGATTAAAAACAGCATAAATAAAAATTAACTTATTATTTGCGATTGAAACGACACCATTTAACTTAACTTGAATCAGGGAATAACACCAGATATAATGACTAATAACTACGATAACTTACATTTTTACTGAACACTTCAATTCATAACAATTTATGTATATAAATTAGTTAATTGTACAATTAATAAACTAATACGATCAAAATATTGGTGTGTAATTGTGTGTGTAAAATATAAATAATATATAACTGCACATATACGGCGCCAGCGCTAAACAGACTCGTTTCATTTTTTTGGGATCTTCGGGCGTGTTCGTGTGTACACAAAGTAGTGTCCGAAGTAGAGAAGCTGCATAGACCCGAGTGCTCCTGTTATCCGAATGCTGCTATGAAAAAAAACCAAGAGCTTGATTTTCTTGACTTGAATTTTTTTTATTTTTGTTTCAAGCAATAGCCACTAGTTGGTTTAAGAAATCTGACTCCTTACGTAGAGAAGTTAAATACATAAATGAAGAAATTCAAAATATTAATTCAAGAAATAATTTACTTTCTTTAGTAATTTGTCTTTTTGAACTAAAATAAAATATTTTTAACTTAAAAATTTAACCCATTTGCGTCGAAAAAATAACTTTTTGAATCAAAATAATCAAAATTAAGAGAAAGTTTTCTTCAATCAAGATTTATTCCGTTTTCCTAAATATTCTCTTGGCTCAAGATAATTCTCTTTGAACCAAGATAATCTTTCGTTCAGTGTAGTTTTAACAAATGATTTTTTTTCATACCGATGCCGAAAGTTCGTATTCTGTCCCTAATTTGCGGGATGAAAGTGTTACATTCTAGTCCGACTTACAAAATTAAAAAAAAAAGATAATCGCTATATTTTTTCCCAGCTTAATATAAAAAAATAATTATATTTTTTCCCGGCTGTCAAACTTCATTGACACGTTCAACCTAACCCAAACTAATCCGTTGCGTATGTGTTTACAATGTCATATGTAAAGTAAAATTAAAATTGTATGGTATTGTAATTACTTAGTGTTATGATGTTTTTATAATGAAGTATATTTATAAATAAATTAATAGAAAAAATTATTTTGCTTAATGATTTGTCAAAAAATTCAGTTAAATAATTTTGAGAATTAAATTAGGATGACTTACTCACTTTCCATCAAGTACATACTTTTTATTTCTTCTGTAATTGAAATAAAAGTCTGATAACTGAAAATTGAAATGAAAACATCTGTCATAAATTAAAACATAATCATTTAATAGTATATTACATACCTAGGCCAGTAAAATAAGAAAAGTCTCAGAGCACATGTAATTGTTGGCCGAGGCTGACAAACATGTGGTCTGGGGCTTTCTTTTTTACTGGCCAAGGTGCGTATACTATTTTTCTGCTTGACGAAGCCGGAAAGTTGCAACTTCGTTCAGGGCAGCGGCCCGAAAGTTGCCACTTTCCGGCTGGAGGGCAGAAAAGACTTTATTTATTTTATTGAAAAACAAAAAGTACAATTATAATTTTTATTAATTAATTAGAGTAAATTAAGTACAATAAATAACATAAATAAAATAAATAATCAAGAAACACTAGATAATTGAGTTACTTTTAATGAATTGAGAAAAATTAAAAAAATGGTAACGATAATGAGATCATGAATCTTATTCTTTCTCGTCTTTTTTATCATGATAATAATTATTAATTATAAGATTATCAATCTTACATTTTTCAAATTTTACAAAGGGACTCAAAATCATTGATTCTATTGTCTCCGTCATTACATTTTCATTATTGGGCTGTTTTACTGGATTATTTTTCAATCGTTTAGGCGGTGGTTGAACGAAGTTAGCGCTTCTTGGTAAATTATCAGTATTGGAGGTGGTTGATGTAGAGCTGTGTGTTTCTTTTGAATGTTTAGTTGTCGTGTTTGAATCCAAATCATTTAAATTTTTACTTCCTGAAGGTCGAATTTGAATATTATAATTTTTATCAGAAGTTAAATAAGATGTTACAATTACTGAGTCCAAATTCTCGATTGACTTCAGTATAGTTCTTTTATTATTTTTTTTTGAAGTTGACGGAACGGCAAGAATTTTAGCTACAGTTGACAAAGTTTCTTCTCCAGGAATTTCAAATGATATACATGAAGCTTCAGTAACATGATTCTCGATTATTTGAGGTGTAGTTTCTAAATCGAAATTTTGAGTTTCTGTGGGTTCCGTTGATGTAGTTGTAGTTGCTGAAGTTTTTTCCGCTGAATCAATGATTTTATTAAAAATTTTAGTTTTATTTCCTAATGAATTTTCTATGTAGCCTTCAGCAACAGTGCTTGATTTCCATCCGCCGTGAGCCTTAATTGTCGTCAGACTAGCACCTGAATTTGCAAGTAATGTTGCTGATGTACGTCGAAAACTGTGCCCTGTATACCGCTCTGAATTTGGTAAATTCAAAAAAACTGCAATTGTTTTTGGAACTTCGCTAAATTTATTTTTACCGATCACTTGACGCACACAACTCCCACGATGATATTGTAAAAAAAATCTGTCAGTGCCAGGCTCATTTGGTCTTATTGTTATATATTTGTTAATTATATGATAAAAATGAGCTCCAATAACGAAAGATCCAGGATAGTAGTTTTTAGTGTCTCGAATTGTTACAGTATATCGTGTCCCACTGTCTTCAACATCAGTTGTTAAAATATTACAAAATTCAGCTGTTCTTAGAGCTCCCGAAACTCCAAAGATAGCAATAGCCTAAAAAATAATAATTCGTATAAATATATTTTTGTAAATAATAAAAAAATTGTAAATTCATTTGCATGCTGTTCACAAGTTTATGAGGAAAAAATGAATCAAAATTAAACACAATTAAAGGGTCACAAATTTTTTGAAATAAAAAAAAAATATTAATTTTCAAATCATTAAATTGTTCGATTGTTAATATTTTATTTAAAAATTTAATAAATAATTTAGCATTAAAATGATAATTCGGAGTAAAATAATTTATCATTTAATTTCAAATAATTATTCAAAATCTTTAGATTAATAGTTTAAATTTAAATGAACTAGTTGAAATAATCTAATGAACAGTTTAATTTTAAATAGATAATTTACCTTCATGGCTGAATAAACGTGATCTGGAGCATCGTTGATAAATTTTTGAATCTCAGGCAATGAAAAACCATAGGATTTTTTTGGTTGAAATCCTTTGGATTGGTTTTTCATAAACTGCTTGAGCTTTTGATATTTGTTAATATCGATATTATGATTAAGGTTCATCGTAGTTTTTAACATAGACCAACGACTCCATAAAATCGATGGCTTTAATTTTTTAGATAACTCATTGAAGTAAACTATAAATATTTCCTCTGAGTATGATTTTGTATTATTTATGTCCATCCACTTCATGAATTCATTATAACAGAGCGTATATTTGGCATTGGATTTTTCCGGTAGTAAATTTTTAACTATATCTTCAGCTTCATCTTCTATATTTCTCAAAAAAATTTCTTCATTTTCACTGTCACTTGTATCGTCAGACGAAATCATTTTTTAAATTGATTTATAATAACTTTTATTATTATAATTATTTATTTTTATTTAATTTATTTTTTATCAAATTATAATTACTTTTTTGTAATTATAAAAATTTTTAAGCTAAGTAATAAATGTCAAGACTGATATAGTTTGTAACCAGGCAACAGCTACATGTATATTTATTATTTTTTTATAAAGGAAAAAAAATTGACATATGCGCATACTTATTGAAATTATTTTTAACCGGGGCAAAAAAAAAATTAAAATCATAATTTTTGTTTTTGTTTTTATTATAACCATCTTTCGATCAACGAACTTTCGGTCCTGGTATGATAAAAAAAAGTATGTGCACCACGAGAAGAAAGTAAGTCATCTCAACCCGCATGTTTGTCACCCTCGCCTTCGGCTCGGGTGACAATTTTAATGCGGGTTGGAATGACTTACTTTCTTCCCTTGATTCACAATATACTATTAATTTGTTAATTTATTGTTTTATAGCATGACTAATTATTTATATTTTAAATATTAAAAAAAAATATGCATTTATTGTAAAAAACTTTTTTCCAGTCACACTTAAAAAATGTTCGACTTTGCTTACAGCACTTAGAAATTTTTATGAAAATGGGGCTTAGAAAAAATCTTTTGGTGTAAACTTGGTGTATACTCAGGGTATATACGCCGCGTATACACCGTGTATATTTGGTGTATACTTACACAGAAAAAACAGTGAATTTGAATCAAGGAAAATATTCTTGATTCAAGAAATTTTTTTTGATCGATTCGGAAAATAAAAATTTACTTGCCTTAAGTAAACAATTATCTTTAAATTTTTATCTTGAATCAAAATTTTTTTTCTCACGTCAACATATTTTTACGCTTAAATCAAAAAATTTTCACTTGTTCTAAGAGTTTAAATTTCTTAAAGTAAGAGATGTTTTTTTTGGAGCAAGATACATTATTTTTTTGTAGCAATATTGCATTTTTTTGGTTAAAGAAAATAAAATTTCTCGGAACAAGTACTACTTTTTTTACGCAAGTATTTTTGTATTCTCCGACCAAGAAAACAAAAGTTGCTTGAGCCAAGAGAAAAAATTTCTTGGGAGAAAAGATCGATATGGAGAAGGGGAAAGTCACCGGTGCTAGACAGTAGCAGCGGGAGTAGTTCGGTGCTCGCCACGAGATCGCGCCTACGACATGTAGTGTCCCTGGTAAGACATTTATTTCAGAAGTGTTATATTCCAAATTTCATTACGATTTTGGTCGAATACCCTTCTGTCATTTGACAGAACTACAAGTACCCTTTTGAATTGTACTCTCGTATATCCTATAATACATCATGACTTTAATATTTAATATTAAAGTTTACTTGAAATTTAAGTCTTGAATAATTTTGCTCGGAAAAAAAAAAACACAAAAATTACGTTTCAGATTTAAAAAAAAAAAGGAATTAACACGTCAACCCGTCGGAGAGAGAATACATTTTTTACTAAGAAAAATTTAAGTCTCTATTGAAGAAGCAAACTTTTGGAGCAAGAAATTTTTTTTTCTTGGCCCAAGCAACTTTTATTTTCACTTAAGCAATTTATTTTTCGGAGCAAGAGAATTTTTTTTCTGGGGCCAAGAGATTTTTTCTTAGCCCAAGTCAACTTTTTTTCGTTCAAAACTTTGATTTTTTGGAGGAAGAAATTTTTTTTCTTGGCGCAAGAAAAATTTTTTTGGCCGAAGTTAAACTTTTTTTCGTTCAAAACGTTGTTTTTTTGGCAAGAGATGACTTATTTTCTTTAGCCAAGAATTTTTTTTCTTAAACCAAGAAATTTTCAAATTCGCTTCAAAAACAAATTTTTTTGGAGCAAGAGAATATACTGTCTTGAACCAAAAAAAAGTTTTTGAATCAAGTGTATTACTTTTATTGAATCGCCCGGGAAAAAATGATTTTGCCTAATCATATATGATTATATATGTTCATATATACGATCATATATGATTATATATAATCATATATGATGTTATATATAATCATGCATGATTATATATGGGGTCATATATAATTATATATAATTATATATGACCCCATACATAATTAGATCTGATCAGATCTGATTATATATAAGTCTATGTATAATTAGATATGATCATACCTGGCTGTTATGACCCCATATATAATCATACATAAGTCTATATATGATCAGATCTATTTATATATAAGTCTATATGTAGTTAGATCTGATCATACCTGGCTGTTATGACCCCATATATAATCATGTACAAGTCTATATATGATCAGGTTTGATCATATATGAGTCTATATATAATTAGATATAATCATACCTGGCTGTTATAACTCCATATATAACCATATATGAGTCTATATATGATCAGATCTGATCATCTATAAGTCTATATATAATTAGATATAATTATACCTAGCTGTTATAACCTCATATATGATCATATATAAGTGTTGCGTAATCACAACTACATTCAAATTTGAATGTAGTTGAACTTCCGGCAAATAGAGGCAGCACCTACTGGGGCCTAGTGTCCATCTATGAGAACTTGACTTGCACTGTGCGACGCATGCGCATGAATTTATCCTGCCTCGTGGCAAGAAGACCGACGCCATTATCTATTCGTTTATACAATTTCAAGTGTCACCACGTTTTTTGTATAATCTATTAAAATTGCGCTCATCTCGAGTAACTAATTAAAAGTAATCAATAAATTACATTCAGAGTTCATTACTCTATATAAAAATATAATTATTTTTATAATCGCGAGCTCCAGAACTCATAAAATAATTAATAAATAACATCAAGAAATCCAGTGTTCTACAACATGTTCCTGACGAGGTTATTTTCGACGGAGAAAGCAACAGGTGCATTTTTTATTAAACATTTACTTGCCGTCAGTGCTCAATTAATTTAAAAGACTCAGTTTTATTATTTATTTAATTATCATTATGCTCAATTTCTTAATTAATTTAAAAGTTATGTTTCGCTCAGTAGCCTCTGCTATCATGCTACCACGTGTTCAACAAATAAATTAAAATCAGTGTAATTTATCATGAGCTCATTAAATTCAATTCAATTAAGTGATCATCACTATTAAAACTCAATAACAAAAATATTTATGTATTCAGTGCTATTAAAAATAGTAATTAATGTGTTCACTTCGCTCAGTAACCTCTGACATCATGTTACTTATTATCATGACATTTTTGCATTCAACTCAGTGTTCAATGAAACTCAATTTGATTATTTTTAATTCATTATTTACTCGAGCTCAACTCAATAATTTGTATTCAATTATTCACGTATTCATGAGCTCAGACAATTAACAGTATTTATAAATTAAATAAACTATTTAATTTGCAACCCAGTGATATTTTGTGCTGTGACAAATAAAAATATTGTTATATTTTTAAATATGCGTATTTTTCAAACATCCGAACCACCAACCAGTCCTGGCATGTTTTTATTTAATTATTATTACAACAATAAGTCTATACATGATTAGATCTGATCAGACATGATCGATACAAACCCATATATAATTAGATATAGGCCTACATATAATTAGATCTGATCAGACGTGACTGATATAAACCTATATGTAGTTATATATGTCTATGATTAAATCTGATCAGATTTAATTGATATGAAACCTATAAATATTTAAATATATATATATATATATATATATATATATATTAAATAATATGACAATTTTTTAATATCAATGTTATTAAATTTTTATTCTGTCAACTATCAATCAAACTTAAATCCCCAATACTTAAAAAATGTTCAAAGGTTTCGGCAGTAATTTAAAAGTATAAAGTATCAATTTGATTATTTGAGTTAAGTAATGCCATAAACGTTTCTTAATTGTAAGTGTATAACAGCCTAGAGGATCAGACTACAAACCATCGATAACCAAAGTTAAGCAGCATCGGCGTTGGACATTAATTGGATGGGTGACCTCGTAGTAAAATAATTGTCGATGGTTAATAATGTTTTTTTTGTTTTTTTTTATTTAATTTTAACCGACATTGATATTGATGAAGACAATAAATCCTAATTAAACTCTTAATTAATAATTTACAGATATTTTAAATGAGATTCTAAAAATGACTATATTCGTTCATGCATGATTATATACACTTATCCAAAAAATTAAAGGAACAAGAAAATTTTATAAATTTTTTAGTGATTTTTGGAAGGCCGTATTTTGGTGAAAAATGATCGCATCGAAAAAAAAAAAAAAGCAAATTGAAGCTTGAAATCTCTAGTTTAAAGATCTTCCAGCAAAATATTTTTTGAGCCACGGTTTTTGCGGAATCATAAAAAAAAAGTCGAGACAAAATTTTTCTAAATTTTTTAGTTTTGTTTTTTAGGTCTACGGGGCCGGGAAAAATTTTTTCAAAAAAACGAATTCATGGCTCGTTTAGAAAATTTATTCAGCTACAATTTGCTTTTTTTTGTTTCTCTGTACGACAATTTGCTGCTGAGATATCAGCCTTTAAATGAAAAAGGAGCCTTTTGTCTTTGATTATTGATATCTCAGCAAGTAATGGTCACACAGTAATTTAAAGGGCAGTTTAATAAACTTGAATAAATTCCCTACAAGCTACATTTTCGATTTTTTCAAAAAAAAATTTTTTTTCATCCTTGATATCCATTTGAAAAACCCACAAAAAATGACCATTTTCTGGTTTTTTAGTCAACTCATCGCTACTCTGCAAATATTGATAAAAAAAATAATGTTGCCAGGTAATTTTACAGCTTAATGTACCCCCAAAAACCCTGGAAATTTTCAGATTGATCCATTGAACCGTTTGTCCGGTCCGATTGCTCAAAGTTTTGCAAAAAAATTAAAGGAACAAGTTTTGTTCCTTAAATTGTGTAATCATTACCAAAATGAAAAAATTAATTTTTTTCGGATTTTCTTTTATTTTTGCGTTAGTTATTCAGTAAATGTAAGGTCAAGAGGAAAAAAAAAAAAATTTTTCCGAAAAACGAAAAAAAAAATAACCCCCCGAATGAAACGTAAAAAAAAAAAAATGTAAAAAAATTCTTGTTTGGTCTCGTTTTTTGGAAAATTTTTTTTTTTCCTCTTGACCTTACATTTACTGAATAACTAACGCAAAAATGAAAGAAAATCCGAAAAAAATTAATTTTTTCATTTTGGTAATGATTACACAATTTAAGGAACAAAACTTGTTCCTTTAATTTTTTTGCAAAACTTTGAGCAATCGGACCGGACAAACGGTTCAATGGATCAATCTGAAAATTTCCAGGGTTTTTGGGGGTACATTAAGCTGTAAAATTACCTGGCAACATTATTTTTTTTATCAATATTTGCAGAGTAGCGATGAGTTGACTAAAAAACCAGAAAATGGTCATTTTTTGTGGGTTTTTCAAATGGATATCAAGGATGAAAAAAAATTTTTTTTTGAAAAAATCGAAAATGTAGCTTGTAGGGAATTTATTCGTTTATTAAACTGCCCTTTAAATTACTGTGTGACCATTACTTGCTGAGATATCAATAATCAAAGACAAAAGGCTCCTTTTTCATTTAAAGGCTGATATCTCAGCAGCAAATTGTCGTACAGAGAAACAAAAAAAAGCAAATTGTAGCTGAATAAATTTTCTAAACGAGCCATGAATTCGTTTTTTTGAAAAAATTTTTCCCGGCCCCGTAGACCTAAAAAACAAAACTAAAAAATTTAGAAAAATTTTGTCTCGACATTTTTCTTATGACTTCGCGAAAACCATGGCTCAAAAAAATATTTTGCTGGAAGATCTTTAAACTAGAGATTTCAAGCTTCAATTTGCTTTTTTTATTTTTTCGATGCGATGATTTTTTACGAAACTACAGCCTTTCAAAAATCACTAAAAAATTTATAAAATTTTCTTGTTCCTTTAATTTTTTGGATAAGTGTATAATCATATATGATCATGTATAAACAGATCAAGTTATGTATGATCAGACCTGGCCAATTTTTGGATCTGATCATATATAGACAATTATGCATGATCATATATGATTAGGCAAAATCATTTTTTCCAGGGTCAAGAAAGAAAATTTGGAAGACAATATTTTTCTTGAACCAAGTTAACTCTTTTTTCTGTTTAGTAGATAGCGATCCGCTAGGGGCTTCTTTTGTTTTTCTTCAAACTTACTCATCATAGTGTATAGTGAATTCCGCACATCATTTTTTATAGTTTTATTCATTTTAAATGATAACCTCCGTTGTAAGCGTATACGAATTGTTTACAATTTGTTATGACGAGTGACAAAATGACATTGATAGAATGTTACCATGTAAAAAGTTTCAATTAAATGTTAGGCTCAACTGGCGGGGATAACTTAACAAGTGATAATTGATCAGTTATCGAGCGGGATAAAAAATGATTAAATTACTAAAATGACTATTAAAAAAAGGGGTTGGTGATAGAAGGGTGAAAATTTAGGGTAGTATGTATTTTTTAATGCCACATTATAAAAAAATAAAGAAAAACAATTTTGTCCAAAAAATAAAAAAAAATGTTACGGGTAAACAACCCTTATCACTTAGGGGTATGAAAAATAGATGGTCGCCGATTCTCAGACCTATTGAATATGCATATAAAATTTCGTAAAAATCGGTCAAGCCGTTTTGGAGGAGTATGGTAACTAACATTGTGACACGAGAATTTTATATATGATAGTATCAAATTTATTTAGTTTTTTTTTTTTTTTTTGCACGATTCATAATGCGAAGCATTAAGGAGTGCTTTACGATTGAATTTTTTTTCAAAAATTATGCTTTGCATTTAATTACTATAACTAAAGTTTTAATATAATATAACTGAAGTAATAATTAAAAATTAATTGTGCTGTAAAAATCAGATTTCTAATAAATTTTTAAGTAAATCTGAAATTTAAAAACACCTTGACAATTCAAAAACATTTTTTAATACACGTAAATTTCGATTTATGACAGATTTAATTATATAATGTAGGGATAAATAATAACTAACAAGTACGTTTTTATAATTTTGATATTCACTTCACAAAATCAAGTTAGGTTATGCACTCACGACAAAGACTGTGTATACGCTACAATAGAAAATCACGAGTCGTAACTAAGATTTCCGTTACATTGTGTAAAATTAATTTATCAAAAACAATTAATTTAATTTAATCAATAAAATATTACGGGAACGTAACACTAGTTAGATACATAATACTTTTCAATTTGTACTATTAATAAAATACGTAATTATCTGTATGATCCTAAAATTAGCCGATACTTATAACAATTTTGGATTTTTTTTCAGCATAAAAATTAATTTAGGTTGAAAAAAAATTTGCACTTGCAGAAATTAAAAAAATTATATATTAATTTTTTTCTAAATTTCCCTTTTTATTATTAATTATGTAAAGAAAATTAAATAATTTTCAAGTATCGGCTAATCTCGAGATTATTTATTTGTCATTACTAATTAGGATTGTTGCTCTCATTATAATTCATTCTATTACTTTCTTGCTCTTAATTAATATTACTCACTTATTTCATGAAAAAATTTTCGAAATTTGTTAAATGTTTAATTTGATGTAAAACTAAATAAACAATAGAATCATTCTCTAATAATAATATGTGTGAGATATTTATTGGGTACTTGGTAACACCGCATGAAATTTAACACGGCAGCGCGACGCTCATCGTGCGTATGACGAAGTCGGGTAAAAACACGCGTGTGACGAAGGGTTAATCAGGGGCGAACTCGTCAGATCTGTCCTATTAAGGCTCCCCAGAGGCCCTCTTTACTGTGATTTGGCTTAGATAATTAGAGTGTTTGTTGCTCGGGGAAAGTAGAAAATCTAGAAGGGGATGGATAATTGCTTGTTGGAAACCCGAAAGAAACACGTGCAGGAAGCCCTTTACATGGGGTATGGGAAAAACCTGCAACTCATCACTAATCCTACGCAGCAGGTTGACCAGAGCTGGGAGTCTTCTACCATGGGGGTCCCCTTTCCAAGCCCCATTTCGACCAGAGTCTCTTTATTTCCTGAGATGGAAGCCCATTCAGGAGCCGCCAGAGTTGAACGACAGGGCCCTACTTGGCCCAGTACTGGGGAACCTAGCTTTGGCACATCTATATTGGCCCATGCTTGGCTCAAGATTGGGTACTCAGTCTTGGCTGTTACAATGATTACCCAGGTTCCCCTGTCTTGGCCATTCAATGGCAAGCCAGGCTTAGGCCAAGATTGGGTAACCGAGCCTTGGCTATCCAATGGGGAGCCAGACTTGGGCCAAGACTGGGTGCCCCTGCCTTGGCCGTCCAATGGCAACCCAGACTTAGGCCAAGGTAGAATTACCCAAGTTTGGCTATACCTATGGTTTAATAAGTAGATCATATAAATGTACCAGTTCAACGTTGGTAGGTTTGTCCAGTAGCCTTCGTTCGGACCCAGCAATCGGCAGGACGGCAGTTCGCGTCCGGAGCCCAGCAGAATTTTCACCGAGTTTTTTTTACATCATTTACCTCCTTTAGATAGTTTAAACGTTAATGATCATAAATTCTACGAGGTTAATAAAAATAAATTTTTTTTTAATTAAATTTATTCGTTTCCTCGAGGCATGGGCAAAGTCTGGCAAAAAAGTCAGGGCCAGAACTGGCAACTAAGCATGGGCCAAGTCTAGCAACCAGGTCTGGCCCAATGTTATCATTCCAGAGTCCTACCAAGACTGGGCCAAGGCTGGCTTACAAGCTTGGGCCAAGGTTTTACATACTTGGGCCAAGCCTGGGCCCGTCGTACTTTCCTCTCTAGGAGGAGAGGGGGGCCCGAGTGAGGTAGGACTCGTAGTGGCTGTGGTTTGATACCACGAGCAATGGGGATTTTTGATTATACCCCCGGTTAATTTCCACTCTTGGTCGTCTTTTCGAATAATGGCCGATTTCTTCATGAGATAGATCAACTAGAGTTTGTTATTCGGCAGATAAACTTATTCCGGGGTTAAAATTTCGATGGTTGTCTTCAACAGACCGGCGGGTTAGCTATCCTATGGTTGGTCATGTATGTGTGACTATGAGCTATAGTATCTACTCTAGGGGTCCTCCAGACCCAAATTTAATATATGTACTTAAAAAATCTTTACTACCTACTTCTCCGTTCTAATAAAAGTTTGTTACTTATTATTTTTTTACGGTGAATTATCTAAAGAAAATGGAAATATTCTAATGATATTCTTAATTGCATTTGAGATGAAAGTGTCGAATAATTGATTACAAATATTTATCGAATGAATGAATAACTAAAAAAAAAAATACATTTTTTGAATTATTATATTTGAAATTCGAAGAATCGTTGTACAAGTATGTACAGCGCCATGTCAACTTTATACTGTAGAGTTTTTACGCACACACTGACATCAGTAAGTTAACTGCCAGGCATAAAATCAGCTCAATATTTATCCTTAGGACAAAAATATTCGGGGGTTATTTCTTAAACTAGTGTGAAGAAAACGAAATCTCCAGTTCCCTTATAGGAAAAAACAATAGGCCCAAGCTTGGCCGAGACTTGGCGCAAGACTTATTAACTCAGGGGAAAGCTTGAAATCCAAGCTTGGCCCAAGTCTGTCTAAGCATCGAAATGATAACACCCAGCCAAGCTTGAGTGACAGTGTTGTGCCAAGACTGCATCTAAGTATCGACCCAATATCAAGAGCCAGTATTGTGCCAAGACTGTTGCTAAATAAACACCTATGCTTATTAAAAATAAATTAAAAAAAAAATATTAGTAAACATGTGCGTGATGGTAACATATGGAAATAAATTTGTACACAGAGAAATCAGGTAGATCGATGAAACTAATTTCTTTTTGCATTTGCTGGGTCTCGAACCTGGTTCTTCATGACTGCTAGGCAAGCGTCTTATCCACTAGGCTGTTACGCTATTCACAGAAGCCAGGGGTTTTTAGGTACCATTTGTTATTTAGACTGGTAAACCAAGGCTTGTCACTTGTATAATGGCTGAACCTTGTCCCAAGACTGGCAAACGAATGCTTGTCACTTGAGTATCGGCTGAACCTTGTCCCAAGACTGGCAAACGAAAGCTTGTCACTTGAGTATTGGCTGAACCTTGTCCCAAGACTGGCAAACGAAGGCTTGTCACTTGAGTATTGGCTGAACCTTGTCCCAAGACTAGCAAACGAAGGCTTGTCACTTGAACGTTGGTTGGATCTCGGACCAACCTTGGGAGGCCGAGCCTCGGTAGCCCAGTATTGTGCCAAGACTGGCCCCGTTGTCAATATTTTTTTTCCTACAAGGGTTAACTCACATTAACTAACGGATAACTTTAATCGTAGGATAACTACGAGTGAAGAAATCGGCCATAAAAGTGTCGTCTGGGTGGAAGATCCGAAAAAATTGTTTTTTAAAAAAAAATTTTATTTTCTGAATATCTCTAAATATTTTTTACCGAGTATGCTCAATTCCTCACAAATTGTTGGAATTGATGAGCCACTATAAACGCCACCTCAAAAAGCCAAATCGGTTTGTCCGATCAAAAGTTACGGAATATTTACATACATGCGTACGTCCATACATACAAACAGACACTTTGATAAAATAGAACCTTAAAACGTCGACATGTAAGATGCATCTGAGGAAATTTCGATTTTCAGAAATTGGGATGAAACCAATAACTTCCTTCTTTTTTTGAAAATTTTCAATTTTCTTAGCGGGAAGTTGAAAATAGTGATAAATCTTTCTTTCAAAAATAGCTCATTTACTTTATCAAAATCTTATCTTAATCCTCAAAGCCACAATAAAAATTTTTGCCAAAAAAACGGAATAAAATAGACGCCTTTTGTAATTTTTAAAAATTTATTAAATCAAAAAGACAACATGGTCAAGCATACGCGGAAAAAAACGGAGCTCAAAATTTGCTAATATTTATAGTCGTCAAATAAAAATTACTTTCCGAAGAGAAATTTACAATCCAAATCAAAAATTACTATTATTTATGGGAAGTTACATTTTTTTGTTGATTCTTACAATCAGTATTGTAAATTTTACGATTAGTAAAAATTATAATTCTGATTGGTAAAAATTGAATAAAGAATGGTAATAATCCATAATTATTTTACAACGATCATTCTGGAAATAACAATATTCAAAAATCTCTTTGATAATATTACAATTCTGAGTTAAAAACATTTGTAAGAGTAGAAGTTGAATATTACAATTCATTATCAATAAATTACTATAAAACTTATATTTATTTATATCTATTCTATCAAATTCAGTAGACAAAATAAAAAATATTAGTATAGAGTAGATAGTAATTTTTATTTGGAAACAATAAAAAAGTCACATATGACTCAAGTTATGGTTATATGAATTTCGCAAAAATTATTCATTTATATCCCGATTAGTACAATTTGTAAGATTATTAATTTTACTTCAAAATATTTCGGAACTATTACTGATAACATTGTAAAAAGAACTGGATTATTCTAAAATTTATAATATCAAATGAAATTTTCTTAAGTTATTGTAGATTTTGAAACATCGATAATGTGAATCGCTTCTTAGCGGGTACAAATTACTATTTAACATTGTAACTTTTAATGCGTAAGATATAATATAGACGTCATTGTATTTTATTTATATTTGGCATATACTTCGAGTTACTCGAATGGTACGTGTAGCCGAGTGGTTAGCATGCTTGCACCCGGACTGGAATTTTCTCGAGGCGTAGGTTCGAATCCCACAGTGGTAAAAAAAAAAAACATAAAATGGCGGATTTTAAATTGACAGTGGAGGTATATACATAAACATCTACACAAATACATTCCAACGATATATATGGATACATATTAGGGTGCTTCATATCAGAGCAACATTATTTTTTTTTAAGTGCTTGTGGAAAAAATCATAGTTCAACACAAAAAAAAAATTTTCGCGCAAGAAAAAAAATTCTATGTCGATTACGGACCTAGCTCATCGAAAAATTCGATTTTCCCATTTAAATAACACGGGAAAAATTTTTTTTTTAGCTTTAAGTATTGTTAACTCATTAAACAAATTAATAGATCAAATAGACTAATACATATTTTTGTAGGAAATTGAACGCTCTACAAAAAAGGTCTCTTATCATTTTTCGATAAATCCATCTGTTCAAAAGTTATTAGAGCTCGAAGTAAAGTTGGAGATCTTTTTACTATTCCGGCGAAACTATCAGACTTATCACAAAATGTTATAGGATCTTTATTGTTGACAATTTTATTCTCTACAAATTATTATCAGTAAAGTTTTTTGAAATCTAGCATCGTTTTCTAGTTATTTCCATTTTAATGTCGAGCTCTTGAAATCGACCAGAACCAGTTTTTAAGAGCTTTAAATTAAAATGAAAATGAATAGAAAATAATGCGGAATTTGAAAAAATTTTACTGACAGTAATTCGTAGAGAGTAAAATTGTCAACATAAAAGATTCTACAACATTTTGGGATAAGACTGATAGTTTCACCGAAAAAGTAAAAAGATCTCCAACTTTCCTTCAAGCTCTAATAACTTTTGAACAGATGGATTTATCGAAAAATAATAAGAGACCTTTTTTGTAGAGCTTTCAATTTCCTACAAAAATATGTATTAGTCTTTTTGATCTATTAATTTGTTTAATGAGTTAACAATACTTAAAGCAAAAAAAAAAATTTTTTCCCGTGTTATTTAAATGGGAAAATCGAATTTTTCGATAAGCTAGGTCTGCAATCGACATAGAATTTTTTTTCATGCGCGAAAATTGTTTTTTTGTGTTGAAGTATGGTTTTTTAAACATGCACTTAGAAAAAAAAAATGTTGCTCTGAAATGAAGCACCCTAATACATATATATATATATTAGGGTAATTCAAAAACCAAACAAATTTTTTTTTTTCTTCCAAACAGGTTCAAAAGTTTCGTTTAGATAAAAAAAGACGCCTGTGAAAATTAGAGCTCTTAATATTAATATTAACACTGTAACGGGTTAAAAATTTAAATTTACAACTTTAAATCAACCTGATTTCCCGCGGTTGATTAATTACCCATAGTACCCCATATGCGTTACTATTTCATCGACTTGTCGCCGGGCGCGCTAATTTAAGGGGCTCGTCCCCAAGACCCAATAAGGAAATAAGTTGGAGTGGTGGATTTTGCGATAATGGCCGAATGATCGCGAACTTAGATTTGATAAGTGAGTGACAAGAATGAAAACGGACACAGTCGGACGGACCGGCAGAACAGTTGGACGGGTGACCGCACGGGAACTATTGAGAAGGATTACGAGGTGGACAGTAACGAGCGACGGGAAAGCGGAAATCGGCGGGAAGGCTGTAAGAAGTAAATGACGCCAATATCAATTGGATAAAGGAAAATTAAACAGGGTAAATAAATCGTCGGCAAGTGGCCACAATTGATTAATTAATTAATTGAGAAATAATAATTAAGTTAATTCGTGGGCAATCGCCATTTCCTGTTTGACTGTATTAAAATATAAATTCTCGGCAAGAAGGCCAGAATTCGAAATAAATTAATACGCGGTCCGTCTGATAATTTCTCGACAGAAAGCCAGTAATTATAAATTATAAAATTAATATTAAGAAATTGTTAATTGACAAATGAAATTAGTTTTAATTACTACGATAAAAATTAAGTTACAAGAATTTTACACGGCTGAATTTGAAAGTGCTGTGATAATAGTGATAACGATAAAACTTATAATTAATTAAAATTATTATTAATAGAAGTCCGTTCTTGATGTGAAATTCGGTTATTAACGTGAAGACAAGTTATAAAAGGAAAAAGAGGGATAGCGTTTGTCGTTGGCGTCAGTTTTCCAGTATCAGTAACTTCTTTACTCAAAAACTCGATACTTGAAAAACTGAAAATATAAAATGTTGTCGCGGAAAATTTTAAGTATAAAATTATAACGTAAATTAAGATTTGTCGTGTTGAAAAAATTATCTTATTAAATTTGGCAGAGTCAGTAAATTTATAAATTAAAATTTTGCGGATATAAATTTAGTCCAGTGGAAAATTAAATAAATTTGTGATTAACTAAAGTGTGTGAAGTAGTCGGTGAAATAATTATTGTAAACGTGTGTGTGAGTGTGAATAAGTCCTCGGGACTCGAGAATCAAAACGTATGTGTGTGTGTGAGAAAATTTAAGTTTCCTGTGGAAACGTTTTAAAATAATAGATCCAGGGAATCTGGCCGATGGCCAAGTTATTATAAAGTCCAGGGGACTCATTCGTTTATTTTAAATAAGATCCAGGGGATCAGGCCGGTGGCCAATTCGTTGTAAAAGTCCAGGGGACTCGTTCGTCGTAAATAATAAAAGATCCAGGGGATCTGGCCGGTGGTCAATTTATTATAAAAGTCCAGGGGACTCGTTCGTATAATTAATAAAAGTCCGGTAGACAAAATTTTAGTTAATTAGTTGTAAGAATAAGAAGTCCGGTGGACAGTTTTGTTAAAAATAATAATAAGGAATAAAAGCCCGGAGGGCAAAGTGTTAATTGGTGAATAAAATCTAAAATTATATTGATTTAAATTGTGTCTAAAAAATTAATTTAATGCCTCAATCTCCTCACTCTTATACTTTTCAACGACCCTAATTTATAAAATTAAACATCTCTGGTTCTGGAAGGCCGAGTCTTAGCTTCCAGTGGCGCCCTTATTAAGATCAATTAATAAAGGCGCCAAACTTGGCAAGGTTGAGATATACCCTGTAATAACACCGTCCGCATTGCACTTTTCTATTTCCCATAAGAATAACATGGAAAAATTTTTTTTTAAGTCTTCTGATTTTTATAAGTAGCTAACGATGCGTCATAGGAATAATTGGCAAGCATATTTTTGTAGGGAATTAAATGCTCTACAAAAAAAAAGATTCTTATCATTTTTTGAGGAATCCATTTGTTTAAAAGTTATTTGAGGTTGAAGTCGAATTCATATTAAATTTTGAGATTTTCTTACTTTTCCGGCGAAACTATTAGACCTATTACAAAATATTATTGTACCTCTTTTGTAGACATTTTTATTCCCTAGAAGTTATTTTGAATCAAGTTTTTTCGAATTCCGCATTGTTTTTTAGTTATTTTTATTTTAATGTCAAGCTCTTAAAATCGATCAGAAGACTATTTTTTTTATAAGCATGACATTAAAATAAAAATAACTAGAAAACAATGCTGAATTCGAAAAAACTTTATTCAACATAACTTCTAGGGAATAAAATTGTCTACAAAAAAGGTCCAATAATATTTTGTAATTGGTCTGATAGTTTCGCCGGAAAAGTAAGAAAATCTCAAAATTTAATATGAATTCGACTTCAACCTCAAATAACTTTTAAACAAATGGATTCCTCAAAAAATGATAAGAATCTTTTTTTTTTGTAGAGCATTTAATTCCCTACAAAAATATGCTTGCCAATTATTCCTATGACGCATCGTTAGCTACTTATAAAAATCAGAAGACTTAAAAAAAAATTTTTCCATGTTATTCTTATGGGAAATAGAAAAGTGCAATGCGGACGATGTTAATATTAATATTAAGAGCTCTAATTTTCACAGGCGTCTTTTTTTATCTAAACGAAACTTTTGAACCTGTTTGGAAGAAAAAAAAAAAATTTGTTTGTTTTTTGAATCACCCTCCGTGTAAGTAATTTTGAAAAAATGTTTAAATTCAATCAATCTAGAAACTAAGAAGATTTTACAAAACTTCGAGCCTAACGTGTCTTCCAGGCAAACAATCTCTTAAAAATAAGAATAAAAAAATTTTTGTATAATAATTAATACGTTACTACCAATAATTATATATCTCCAATAACTGTTTACATGTTTCTGCTCAACTTCCTCTTACTAATTTAATTATTTCCATTTTCCAACCACCCATCACAGCTTCATTAACGTGTCATAGTACCGTTAACTCTCGAAACATCAGCAGCTAAATGTAGCTTAAAAAAAAAAAAATCACTCTTCAACACGTCAATGAAACTCAAATCAACATCATAAATGCCTGGAATAAATTGTTCTGTACATTTGACACGTATCTGTATTTTAACATCATCTGTAACATTTAGTGAAATCGTCGGTTATGAATAGTGCGTTATTGGTAAAAGAAAGCGAAAAAAAAAAATCAACTGATCTGTCTAACTGTTTATCTATTTCCATTATATATATATATATATATATATATATATATATATATATATATATATATATATATATATATATATATATATATATATATATATATATATATATATAATATAAATAAAATTTATGGCCAAAAAATCATTTCAAAGCTTCTTTTTAACTCAGTTAACTCATAGAAAGTTTGATTTATTAACGAATAACAAAATCCAATACCGTTTCATTTCACGAGTTGATTTAAAATTTTTTTTTACTTATTATTTCATTTAAAGATTTTTTTATTTTTTAAACTATAGATGAAACTTAAATTAGTCTTATGAATCACGGAATCATTCCTATTATTATATACTCGCTAAAAATAAAAAATGTTAGAAAATCCAACTCCTTAGTTGCTCATTTTAATTATGTTTATTTTATAATTAAATTTTTTTTTTTTTCATTATTAATTTTCAATTAACTTTCAAATTACTAATTTTACTTTTTTGTTGTTAATTTTTAGGTTAATTTTTTCAGTTCTTTCTTTCAGTGTACACTGTAAAAATGCGGATTGAATCCGGAGTGAATGCGGAGTGAATGAATTTTTAATTATTCACTCCCCTCGGAGTGAAATTCACTCTTCAGGGGGGTTTTCGCGGAGTGTACAATTTTTTTATTAATTTAATCCCTCCGGAGTTAAATTCACTCCGGAGGGGAATTTTAAAAATATTATTTATAAAATATAAATCTACAAAGTAAAATCGAAATAAAAATTCACGTATTACAGTACTGATCAACTGATACGCACACACACGCACACACACTCACACCCAAACACACATACGCACACACCCGAACACACGCACGCACACATTCGCACACCCCCGAACACACGCATGCACACATCCGCACACACCCGAACACACAAGCACATATTCGCACACCCGAACACATGCGCACACATTCGCACACACGCGCACAAACCCGATCAGACACACGCAGACACACGCACACACCCGAAAACACACACGAACACATTCGCATAAACGCACACACCCGAACACACACACGCACACATTTGCACACTCGCACCCGCACATACAGACACTCGCACTCGCACACACACGCTGTTTAACAGTTTGATATAAATTAATTTAGATGTTAAAACTTCGGACCGGAGTGAATTGGGAATGAAATAAAATCCGCGTCACTCCGAGATCACTCCGCTAAAAAAAAACTCCCAATTCACTCCGCATGCGGAGTGATTTTTTTAAAACTCCGGAACTCCAAGTGGCGGAGTGAATCCGGAGTGCATTCGGATTTAATTTCAATCCGGATTTACTCCGGATTTTTTACAGTGTAATACTTATTTATTTTTTAAAATTTTGCACTTCTCAAGCGCGAAAGCGCTGTTGCAGACCCTAGACCTAGTAGAAATGAAATCGAGGCGCTCGCTAGAGCCTGGCTAGTTTTACTAGATTATAGCCAGGCGCTAGCCAGTATAATATCGAGGCGCTCGCTAGCGCCTGGCTAGTTTGCCTAGAATTGAAATAAAAAATCTGAAAACCGCCTGACTCTGCGGGCCAGCCCCAAAACTTCCCGTTGTTTCTAAGCTCAGGGAGCTTGGAAACATTATTACTTGTAAATTTTTGAGCTCTTCGAGCTCTTCGAGCTCAAAAATTTGTTAGGCCGGCAAAACATAGCTTCACTAAAAAATTATAATTTTTGTCCGACGATATCTTTGGATAGTATGAACCGATTTTAACGTTCTTGGTGGCAATCGGGAGGGCCCAACAAGACTTAAAACTGATTACATTTTGAAGTGGATCGGGCAAGTGGTTTATAAGTTATACGCAAAAAACCAAAAACAAAAAAAATTTTTATTTTTATTCTTCGTAGAACTCGTAAACTACATAACCGATCTACCCCAAAATCTAATCAAGTCTAAGTTTTGGTGAGCCTTTTCGATTGCCACCAAGTACGTTCAAATCGGTTGATTTGTTCCAAAGATATCGTCGGACGAAAAAAAATCACACACACACACACACACACACACATAGTCACGGACGTCTACCCGGGAATAGTCAGAATAGCTTCCTAGAACCTCAAAACGTCGGAGTTTGGTTATTGTATCAAGCCTTTTAATTGCATCCATTATTAAAATAAATTATTTATTTATACACTAAGATATTAACAACGTAATTACACAATTAATTTACACTTTATTATTTTTTCAACTGCTCGTAATATTTATAAACATAATTTTTATTCTTCTAATAGATTATTTACTGCATACAGTAAAATGCACACATACGAGTGTACACGGATACTGGTTCATGTAATACTTACGCATGAGTTGTAGGTGGCGCGATTTCTAGTTTTGCCTCGATATCACTAGCGAGGGCTAGTTTGTATTAAAGTCTTTAAGAAGTTCTCAAGATGTCGAATGAGCCACCTAGTGATCTCAGTAAGACTCTTCGAGCTCGAAAATATTTTTCAAAAAAAATAGTTTTACACCATTTTTTCTCCAACGATATCTCTCCAACGAATAAAACGATTGAGACGGTTGAGGTGGCAATCAATGCGTTTTATCAAGTTTTAAAGCTGATCAAATTTTGAATTTGATTTATTGAGTCGTTTTTGAGATATTTCAAAAAAAAAAAAAAAAAACAAATTTTAATTCTTTCGACAACGGTTTCTCTTAAACGAATGAACAGATTTTGATGGTTGAGGTGGCATTCGACGCGACTTATAAAGCTCTAGAGCCCAGTCGATTTTTGAATCAATCCATCAAGCACATTAAAAGTTATCCAAAAAAACATTTTTGAAAAAATTTTATGTTTGGAATATCTCTGAACGAGCCCACCGATCAAGCTCAATTTCTCACAGCTTCAAGATATTAACAGGCCGCGTCGAATGACATCTTAAAGATCAAAATCGGTTCATCCGTTCAAAAGATACAGGTATTTACATACGCACGTACGCTCATACATACATACATACATACACTCGGACATCATCTTGAAATTAGTCAGAATAGCTTCCTAGGACCTCAAAACGTCGACATCTGATGAAAATTCGATTTTTGTAAATCGGACCAAAACCAATAACTTCCCGAATTTTTGAAAATTTACAATTTTCTTAGCGGGAAGTTACAAAACACTAGATTCAAAAACTTTTTTTGGTTCAAGACAGTAAATTCTCTTGTTTCGAAAAAATTTAATTTTGAAGCGAAATTGAAAACTAAATAGTTAATTTTCTGCATAACGCACACCAAGTACATTCAAGTATTTATTTTATAATTTTTAAAAAACTCAATTTCTTGGTATTTTTATGATTTCAGACTTTTTTGAAAAATATTACTTTTAATGTAGCCTGACGTCAATGTTGAACATATACTTGGCGCAACTCTTTACAGAGAATCTGTTTTTGGAGGAGATTTGATTTTCTTCAAACAAGCAAATACAATACTGCCTGAAAAAAATGCATCTTGTTAAAAAAAATATATCTCTCACTTTAAGAATTTGTAACAATCGATACACATAAATTACTTTTAATCCTAAATAATTTAAATTTAACTCAAAACAATTTTTAACTACCCGCTGAGAAAAGTGTTAATTTTCAAAAATTCGGGAAGTAATCGGTTTCACCCTGATTTTCGAAAATCGAGTTTTCATCAGATGTTGACGTTTTGAGGTCCTAGGAAGCTATTCTGACTATTTTCAGAAGGATGTCCGAGTGTCTGTATGTGTGTGTGTGTGTGTGTGTGTGTGTGTGTGTGTGTGTGTGTGTGTGTGTGTGTGTGTGTGTGTGTGTGTGTGTGTGTGTGTGTGTGTGTGTGTGTGTGTGTGTGTGTGTGTGTGTGTGTGTGTGTGTGTGTGTGTATGGATGTAAACTTTTAATATCTTTTTAATGAATTGAGGTTGCAATCGAAAGAGTTTGTTGGCCGTCAACTTTTCTGAAAATTTCAAATCAATCAATCAAATGGACTCTAAGATATAGAACAAATACAAAAAAAAAACAAAAATTCTTTTTCAGTTTTTTTCAAATTTTTCAGAAATGGCTCGATCGATCAATTCCAAAATCTAATCAGCACTAGAATTCAATAAAACGCGTCGATTGCCGCCCCAACCATCTCAATCGGTTTATTCGTTCGAAAGAAATCGATCGAGAAAGAAATGGTGAAAAACGGTTTTCTTCGATTATCTTCAAAGGTACTCGAAATCGGTTAATTCGTTCGCGGGATATTGTGGGGGAAAGAAATGCTAAAAAATGGTTTTTCTCGAAAACAATGGCATACAAACATATTTTCGAGCTCGAAGAGCTTGAAAATGTATTGACGAAAAAGTTTTCGAAATCAAGGAGCTCGAAAACAGCGAGAAGTTTTAGGGCTGGCCCGCAAGGTCAACCGATAGACAAATTTTTTTTATCGTAATAATTCAGAGCACATCCAATAAATTTTTTAAATTGTTGGACTTGCTCTGAATCAATTAACAGTACTCTGAAATGAACAATAATTATAATATCGAAATATGATGGTATAACGCATGGAGAAAGAGAGAGTGAAATAGAAGTAAAAACAAACGGATACACACGTATCTGTCTTTCTCATAAGCGCATCTGCACTGCGATGGCCGGTCGAGGTAATTCGGTAATCCGATATTAAATAGTAAATTAAAATAACCCTTCCGCCCGTCGCCTCCACTCACTCCGATCGTGACAAATTAGAAACTCTTGAAACGAGTAAAATTTTTTTTATTTAAGCGTAGAAATATGTTGACGTGAGAAAAAAATTTTGATTCAAGATAAAAATTTCAAGATAATTGTTTACTTGGGGCAAGTAAACTTTGATTTTCCGAATCGATCAAAAAAAATTTCTTGAATCGAGAATATTTTTCTTGATTCAAGTTAACTGTTTTTTCTGTGTAGACATTGACAGACATCACAAGTTATTTTCACAATTGACTTGAAATTGTGTTCGTTTTATCAATTTATAAATCATCTTTCAAATAACACGAATTTTGTTCTAGTTGAGCGAGTGCAAATGTATTTTTTACGTGAATGAATGAGCTGGGACTGAGTAAGCGTTAGTAGAACACCTCATCGGATTACAGATAGATGAGAGTAATATTATAATCTTGGACTTTTTGATGTGCTAAGGTGACCCACACCTCCAAGTCACGATTACAATGGCGACTGGCAAAGATTGCACATTGAGCGCGACTAAGAGATTTTTTTTTTATTATTTGCAGTCAACCCAGACTTTTGGTTCGGAGTCATCTTATTAAGCTAACTTATGATGAGACTCTTAGGGTCGGGTATCCACCCATTTCTTGGTCACAAAGAATAATTGATTGAAGGATACACTTTAAAAAAAAAAATTCCTAACGTCAAACCAGATTCGTTTGTCTCAAGTACTCCGTGCGTTTGAATACAGCCAAAGAGGTGAAGTGATCGAGTCTACCATCATGTGCGTTTAACAAAATTCTTTGCTCCAAGTGATGATCAGGATTATTTTGTAAAGTTCTGCTCACCATTGTGCTTGATAAGTTCGATGTTTTTGGACCAAAATTAATAGAAATGATCAAGATAGGGAGTTACATGAACTTAGAATTGAACCAGCGAGTTAAAATATAAAACATACGGAACAAAATTTTAGAATCAGTAATTTTTCAAAATTTTTGATGATGGTACTAGTTAAACTAACGAACTGATTGCAATAATTTACTTGGGGATCATCGAACACTATTAAGGCAACAGGCCAGAATAAGTTTTAGAACATATGATGAATTACGTGATGCGCTATCCAGGAAAAATGAAGTAAATTGTTATTTATCTTGCGAACTAATTACCCGATATTGAAATTTAAGGCAACATTTGATGCAGTTTTTTAGCCTTTAACGCTAAAAAATATTTTGAATCAATGGGTTTAGCAATTTTCCATTTGTCAGAAAAAAATATTTTTTTTTTAAATTTTTTTGACAACGATATTTTTTCGACTGATTTAAAAATATAGTTAAACCTAAACTTACAATTATCTTTCTCTATAAGACAATTTATAGATAACTTGAAAAAAATATAGATAGCCCGAACTGGGAATCGAACCCAAAACATGTCAGTATCGCGCCGAGTGTTCTACCAGCTGAGCTATCCGGTGCTATACTATAATTTGTTCAATTTGATCTGTAACTCATTGAGCCACACCGTCCATTGTACGGGAATACACCAATTTTAAAATATAGTGAAACCTAAACTTACAATTAACCTTCTCAATAAGACAATTTATAGATAAATTGAGAAAAATATAGATAGCATAAACTGGAAATTGAGCCCAGAGTTATGGTGGCATTCGACGCGGTTAGTTGAGTTCTAAAGCTGATTAAAATAAAAAATCTATCGATCAAATTTTCTCGAAGACTTTCGAAAAACGCCGTTTTTTACCATTTATTTCTCTAACGATATCTGTCAAACGGATAAACCGATTGAGATGGTTCTTGCAACAGTCGATGCATTTTATTGGATTCTATAGCTGATTAAATTTGGAATCGATTGATTTCGCTGTTTTTGAGAAATTTCAAAAAAACTAAAAAAAAATTTTTTTTTTTCCGTAGTTCTACATTATTTCAGAGTCTATTCTATCGAATCATCTAAAATTCACAGGAAAGTAAAGAGCTAACAAGCTCATTCGATTGTCACAAGAACCATCCAAATCGGTTGATTAGTTAACAAGTAATAGAGCGTTCACACACACACACACACACACACAAACGAGCACACACGCCCGTGCGCGCGGAAATCATTCCGAAAACAGTCAGAATAGCCTCATAGGACCTCAAAACGTCGACATCTGATGAAATTTCGATTTTCGGAAATTGGGGTGAAAACAATAACTTCCCATACTATGCAAAAATCATTTATTTTGTTAGTGTGAAGTTAAGTATAATCATTCCAAATGAATTTCCTATATACATTAGGGTGATTCGACTTCTGTTTCCGGTGACAGAGTAAGTGTGAGTGGGTTTTGTGGTTGGCAAAAATTGTTTGGGAATTAGGTGAAGATTGGGGAAAAAGAAAAGTGCAAAAAGTCGGTGGGAAAGAGGGAATTCTTTAGAGTGCGTGGAAGTAAAAGAGCGAAAGGGGTGAAAGGGATAAGTGAGGGTTTGTAGGGTGTTTTAGTGAGGAAAAAAAAGTGAGGTTAGAGAGGTAAAGCTGAGGGAGGCGTGGGAAAGGGGGGACGGCAAGAGTGTAAAGCAGGAAGTATCAGGTAGAGACATTGGGGTGGGTTAGGTAGAGAGTTAGTGAAGAAGATAAGATAGAAAGGTAAGCGGTAAGAGTGTCAAGTGTAGTGAGAGTGGGTAAAGTAGGAAGTAAGTAGAAGAGCTAAGTAGTGAGGGGTATGGGTGATGAAGGAAGTGGGATAAGACCAGTTATAGAAAGAGTAAAGTTAAGTAGAAGGAGAAGTGAAGGGAAACTAGTAGAGGCAGTGCTTAGAGGAAAGAGAAAAGAAAGGGAACAAGAGGGGGAAGTTAGACTGTCGAAAGAGTTAGAAAAGGCGGAGGTTTTTAAAAGGAGTAGGATAGTTGTTAGGACGCCGGAAAAAGAAAAAAAGGATTTGAAAATAGAGGAGATGGTAAAAATGGTAGAAGGAATAATGAAGTCGGAGTGCGGGAAGATTGGGACGAGAGTAGACGATTTGGCATCGGATGCTAGAAAGGAAAGAGAGGAAATGAGGAGGTGGTGGGAGAGGAGAGGGTGAAAATAGGAAAAAGGATAGAGGAACTAGAAAAATAGGTAGAAAGTTTAGAAAAGGATAGGAAGAAAGGTAGGGACAGCGGTAAGGGGGCAAGAGATGAGGAAAATGAAAGCGGAGGGGGAAGGGGAAATGTAGTTGAGGAAACAAGTCAGGGAGCTAGATGTGAAAATGGAAAAAAGGGAGAGATAGACGAGAAGGAAAAATATTGTAATTAGAGGAGTTCGATTAGGAGAGGGGGAGGAATATGTGAAGGAGGTAGCGAAAATATGGGAAAAATTGGGGGTAGTAGGAGGGAGGGTAAAAATGAGAAAAGTAGGAGGTGTAGATAGAGGTGGAAGGGGAATAGCATGGGTAGAACTAGAAGGGATAGAGAAAAAGAAAGAAGTTATGAAGGCAAAAAGTAAATTGAAGGGGGAGCGAGAAAGAATTGACCATGATTCAACGGTTAATGAGAGGAAAACCAGGTGGACGATTGAGAGAGAAGCACAAAAAGAGAGAATGCAGGGAAAGAGGGTGATCGTAGTTTACATGAAAATGTGGGTGAATGAGGAATTGAAGGTATGGGACGAATGAGATTTGGGTAGCGGGGGCGGGAAACGAATAAGGTTACAAAGTTGGTTTCTAGAATGTGGCGGGATTGAAAAATAAGGATGAAGACTTCTGGATGGTGATAAAAGAGTGGGATGTGATAGTGGTGATAGAAACGTGGCTGGATGAGAAAGGGTGGAAAGGAGTGTCTGGCAGATATAAAAAAGGATATAAATGGGAGGTACAGGAAGCAGTGGAGAGTAAAGGAAGAGGTAGAGCGAAAGGAGGATTGGTGATGGGGGTAAAAGAGGGGATAGAATTAGGTAGAGATAGAAAATTTGAGGAAAAAGGATGGATGGAGAGAGAGGTGAAATTAGGAAAGGAATGGTGGTGGATAGGAGGAGTGTATATTAATAGAGATCTAGACAGGAAGTTAGAGCTGTTAGCTAAGTGGGTGGAAGGAGTGGAGGTGAAAGTGATAATAGGGGGAGATTTTAATGCGAGGATGGGGGAAGAGGGGGGCGTTGTGTACGGAGTGAATGGGGAAGAGACAGTGGGGGGAAAAGGTCGAAAGATAAGGTAGTAAATAAGGATGGAAGGAGATTGTGCAGCTTACTAGATGAAGGAGGGTGGGGAATGTTAAATGGGTCGGTGAAAGGGGATTAAGAGGAAAATTGGACATTCATAGGCGAGAGGGGACGGTCGATTATAGACTGTGTAGTTATGAATGAAGCGACAGAGGAAAGAGCAGAAAAGTTAGAGGTGCTAGAGAGGGCTGATTCAGACCATCTACCGGTAGCGGTATGGATCGACAGAGAGAGGCGGAAAGAAGGGAAGGGAAGAGGTAAGTGGAGTGAAGGAGTAAGGGGGGTATGGACGGAGAGAGCGATTGAGATTTTTAGAAAAAAGTTTAGGGGGTGGGAAGGGGGGATAAAGGAGTAGGAGAAGGGTGGGTGTCATTAAGAGAGAGGGTAAAAGAGGGCATAGGTGAAACAATGAAAGTGAGAGATAAAAGAAGTGTGAATGGTTGGTTGGATGAGGAATGCAGAGAGGCAAAAAGGAGATTGAGGGAGGTGCTGAAGTTAGTTAGGGAAAAGAAAGGGGATGTGAGGAAATATAAGGAGAAAAAAAGAAAGTTCAGAAAATTGTGTGAGGACAAATAGAAGGAGGAGAGGTTGCGATGAGAGAACAAGTGTAAAGCAATAAGGACAGAGGGACAGGTATGGGAGGTAGTTAACAAGGGTAGAAAGAAAAAAATGGAGTTAATGATAGTATTAATATGAATGAATGGGATAAATACTTTAGGGGTTTGTTAGGGGGTGTGGAGGCTAGGTCAGTCAGAGAGGTAGTGGGGCAAGAGAGTGTTGGAGATGAGGAGGAGGGCATTGCGTTGAAAGAGGTTAGGTAAGTAGTAAAAGGTTTGAGGGATAGGAAAGCAATGGAGGAGGATGGTATACCGAATGAAGTGTGGAGGTATGGGGGGGAAGTAGTGGTAGCGTTATGGGAGTTATGTAATAAAGTGTGGAGGGGAGAAGGGTGGCCAGAGGGATGGAGGGAGGGAGTGGTAATACCATTAGTGAAGAAGGGGGAGGGCAAAGTAGTGGAAGAGTATAGGGGAATGACGTTGACACAGACTGCGTATAAGGTGTATGTAGGAGTGCTAGAGAAGAGATTGAGAGAGGAGGTAGAAGGAAAAGGGTTGCTACCACCGAGTCAAGCTGGGTTTAGGAAAAGAATGGGAACGATAGATAACGTATATGTGGTAAATTATTTAATGAATAGGGAGGTCAGGAAGGATAAAGGGAAGTTGATGTTGTTATTTGTAGATTTGAAGGCAGTGTTTGACTCGGTGGATAGGAGGAAATTGTTCGAATGTTTAAGGAAAAGGGGGAATAGGTAAGGACTAGTGAGGAGGTGTGACGTAGTGTTAAGTGAGACGGCTACTAAAGTGAGAGTGGGAAAGGAGAGTGGAGAGAGGAGTCAGGCAGAGATGCCCGCTGAGTCCCCTTTTGTTTGTGCTGTTTTTGTCAAATATGGATGAGGAGGTAAAAAAGGGAAGATGGGGAGGAGTAGAGCTGGGAGGTGAGAAAAAGGTGTATGGTTTGGCGTATGCGGACGACGTGGTACTGATGGCAAAGGAGAAGGGGGAAATGAGGGGAATGATTAGGACACTGGAGAGATGCATAGAAGGAAAAAGGTTAGAAATCAACACCGGGAAGACGAAAATCATGAGGTGTAGCAAAGGAGGGGGTGGTTTAGAAAAGTTAGTTGGCGATGGATGGGAGAGAAGATAGAGGAACTGAGAAAGTATGTGTATTTAGGGCATGTTTTGAAAGCGAATGGGAGTCAAGAGAAACATGTGAGAGAGAGGTCAAGGAAAGGAGCGAGTGTGTTAGGACAGATCTGGGGAATAGGAAAAAGAAAGTTCAGGAATGACGGGGGAGAAGGGTATGGCTGTTTGATAAGTTAGTGTGGTCAGTGGTGAGTTACGAGGTGGAAATCTGGGAATGGGAGAAAAGAGAGGTGGTGGAGAAACTGCAGGAAAGGTACTTGAGATGGGTGTTAGGGGTTTCGAGGAGGGTTCCAGGATATATGGTATAACTGAGACCCCCAGTCCAGGGTGTGACCCCCTGTCCAGGAAGCCAAGATTAGATTCAGTTGATAAAATCAACGACTAGTCGATGACTAGCTCTTCTACAGGGCGGGGAATACCCGATCCTGGTCATAAGGAATATTTAGAAATTCTGAGAATATAGGAAGCTTATCAAATAAGTGACTTGTATAGGCGATATATACATAAAAATACATGACAATTTTATTTAACCAATTTACCCAGACAATAGACCCCACTTTACAATAAATAATTAAATAAAACCGCGACAATAATTAACGACACAAGCTAGTGAGAGTGAAGTTGATCTTGATAATTTACTGACGCCAAAATGGCGAGCACAAAACACTGACTCGACTTTACAATTTGATCTGAATTTACTTTATAGATTTTAATTACAATATCATTTAATTTTCACTCTCGACTTTATAAAAACTTCCAATTTAATTATGCTCTCCAACTGAGAGTAATTATTTAAAATAAATTTAATTTATATAATCCAAATGATAATATTAATCTTACCAGAGTAAGAATCAATTTATATAAAACTTTATTACTGGAAAACACCTACGTCTCGTGATTCTGCCATCTTGGCACGTTTGGCGTCTAAGTCAGCCCAGGTCCACATCTCCAAGTTTCCGTCGTAGACAAAATTCCAAATCTACAAAACTCCAACCAAACAAACTCCGACCAGACAAACTCCACTGCTTTCCTGGACTCCACAATATATTTTCACAAGGTGTATAATGGACGTAGACTGCTTCCAAATTAATTCCAAACAGGTATCGAGTAGAAATGAATATATGTGATGACAAGTATAACAATGGTAAGCGAGGTGAACTCAACTGTAGCTGACACAGAATTGTCCGTTCTGCCCCTCGGCGAGTCAATTACTACCTCGTACTCCAGGCTAGCGCATGCGTCCTGCAACTTTGCCTCGTGGAAATTTCCAATTGGTGTAAGAAGATATCAATTTATCCCTCGTTGGCCAGTTACCGTAGGCAGCCACCAGGTTCTAGTTATTTCCCGAGCATGATGTTGTAATAATAACCAAATCCCGGTTACAGTGGTCAGAGAAGAGCTAAGCAGGGATGAGATGATGGTAAGAGCAGGAATGAGAGCGTGGGGGTATGAAAAAAGAATAGAGAAAGGAAAAGGAGGAGAGCTGGTGCGAAGATGTAGGTTAGAAATGAGGAAAAGAGTGAAAGCGGGAAAAGGAGTAGAGGGATAGGAAGGTGAGAAGAGGGACTATTATGAGAAAAGACGATGGGACTTAATAGAGGTAGAGGAGAAATGGGAGAGGGGAGAAATGAGAGGGGAAAGTTTAATAGAAGTAGATGCGAAAAGGCAGTGGGAGGATAGATGGGAAAAGATCAGGGATTTGAAGGGAAATAAAGAGTATAAGTTTATTAAGGGGATACGGATTCCGGGGTATTTGAAGAGGGGCTGGAAGGAAGAGAGGTGGAGAAGGGTGGCGAGGTTCAGGCTAGGGGATGTGATGAATGGGGGTAGGTATTGGGGAAAAGAGGAAGAAAAGATATGTAGGGTACGTGGGTACAAGGAAGAGACATGGGAACACGTGTGGGAGGTTTGTTCGGGTTTCGGAATAGAGAGAGGGTGGCAGGAGATGAGGAAGGAAGTGTTAGGGGAGGATGGGCAAGGAGAAGAGTGGCTTAAAGATCTGGAAAGGATGAGGGAAGAAGAAGAGGAGGATAGTTAGAAAAAGAGCAACGGAAACGGAGGTCACGGGATGTGTGTGAGGGAGTGGAGGAATGAGGAAAGGCAAAAAAGTGTTTTCTTAGAAAGTTCTTTTTCGCTTGTTGCCCTGAGTGTGAAGGATGAAGGATGGAAATTGTAAAGGATGGAAGGATGGAAATTGTAAAAAATTAAATGAATTTAAATATTATTATTTTCCATTTTTTATCCATTTTTAACTTCCCGCTAAGAAAATCGATGATTTTCAAAAATCTTGAAAAGTTATTGTTTTCACCCCGATTTCCGAAAATTGAGTTTTCATCAGATGTCGACATTTTAAGATCCTAGGAAGCTATTCTGACTATTTTCACTACTCTCACTCACACTCAAATCAGGGCCTTTAACACCCAAGTTTCAAAAGTATTCAATTAATAACAGCATAAAATAAACTCTTTCATCAATGATAATTATTTATATAATAATTGTTAATAATAATAAATAAATTAATTATTGACCACTGAGGTATATAAATAAATGTATAAAACATACATTAATTAACTCAAATAATACAAATAATAAGAAGAAATCAGATACTTTTCATAATCATTTTTAATAATATTTAATAATTTAAATTAGTATTATTATAATTCGGGAATTATATCGTCCGAATTATTACGTCAGTACTTGAGGTTTTTTTTCTTCCCAAGTACAGTAAAATCAAAATTATTTGCCGCGCCTCACTACTGCCGGCTGATTTAATATATATATCTATAGATACTATAAGCAAAAAAATAACAAAGAAGGTATATATATATATATATATATATATATATATATATATATATATATATATATATATATATATATATATATGTAGCGTTGCTACTAGGTGACGCGATCGATAAAATTCGACAGTTTCCGTCGAACATCGATTTTTTTCATTTATCCATCTCTACTACATTCGGAGAGACAATAAGTAATAGAGTGCTGGACTGCATATACGCATCCAAGCATTTTTCCTTTAGTGTATACTTACAATTACTATGTTACTTTCGTTTATTTAAATAAAACATTTGTTTAAATTAATTAGTTGATTTTAATAATTTATATTATTACCTCAACCACTAAATTGGTGACCCCAACGTGATCTCCTTTTAAGGTAAGCGTCGAACACGTGCATTACACAGTGCAAAAAATTTCGCGAGTTCTCGTGTTGTTTTCCCACGAATATTTGTGTCGCGTTGCCGTTTAATCGGCGAGATCGTGATTTTTGTATTCACAGTTATTTTTGTGTGAATTTGTTTTGAGTTAATTAGTGCAGTGATATATATATTTTTGTTTTGTCAGTGTTCAGTTTCTTTATCTTCTATCACCGCTGGTGCATTGCTGGGCATCTTATGGACGTTATGCCGCATCAGTGTTAATTCGAGGGACCATTAGTGCAAATCGAGTTGTGATAAAAGTGTTCGCGAGCTGTTTAAAAAAATTGTTAATTAATTTTTCGTGCAGTGTCGCGTATAATTTTCTTTTCGTTGCCGGAAATACTATCGAGGATTAAGCCGATTCGCCGGCTGCACATTCCTGAGCCGTGGGTCATCGATAATCTTTCGGTAGCACAATACCGAATTACAGACATTTTCAGTAGGTGATGTCAGACTCGAAAAACGATGCCAACGAGAAAGTAAAATCCGAGTCATCTGACGAAGACACATTTAAATCTAATTTATCGGGATCGTCGTCGTTTACGTCAGTTAAATTGAATATGGCCGTAAACATCAAAGCACTCCAGTTCAGCACGGAGAATCCGAAACTGTGGTTTGCACAAGTTAAGACGCAGTTTTCGACGAATCAGGTAGAAGCAGTGCGCGCCAAATTTGACCTGGTGATTCCATTGCTCGATACTCGCGTCACCGCAGAAGTCGAGCAGTTAATCCTTCACCCTCCTGCGACAACTCCGTACAGCGATTTAAAAGCCGCTTTAATAAAATGCTTCACGAAATCCGAAGAAGCACGGATTACTCAGCTCCTTGACAGAGAGAGACGGCGATCGGACTCCTTCGCAACATTTACGTCATCTGCGTACATTGGTTACCGGCATTGATGACGCTATAATTAAATCACGTTGGTTTTCGCATATGCCAAATGAAATTCAAGTATGCCTTGAAGCTATCAGCGACTCAACGCTTGACAAGCTTGCCGAGTCAGCTGACCGTGTGGTCGAGCGTATATCGTTTAAACCACAAGTTGCCGCTGCTACACCAACTCCACCATCAACCGCCAAGCACGACGAGATTGCTGCACTGCGCCGAGAAATTGCGTAGCTCACGAATCAAGTAAAAAACTTGAAAGTTAAACGCGGCAGATCCAGAAGTCGATCACGATTACAATCACGTGTTTCGAAGAAGTTTTATTTCTGCTGGTACCATTACAAGCACGGTAAAAATGCCCGATCCCGCATTCCCGGCTGCAAATGGCAGGGAAACTCAAACGAGAATCAGTAAAGGTGGCTAATAATTCTCAATCGATTTCTCGCCGCCTGTTTATCCGAGACCGAACTACAGGAACGGAATATCTTGTTGATTCCGGCTCCGATTTATCTGTCTTTCCACGTGGCTGGCTGAAATCAACTAGTACACCCATAGATTATCAATTGTATGCCGCAAACGGCTCGATAATTCAAACCTATGGTCTAAAGTCGTTAACATTAAATCTTGGACTTCGCTGTGAATTTTTATGGAATTTTATTATTGCTGACGTCACTAAACCGATTATAGGTGCAGACTTCTTGAGTCATTATGACTTACTAGTCGACCTAAAACGGAAATGCCTTCGTGATGGCATCACTGGTTTATTGACACCCGGAAATTCTCACACGACATCGGCAGAAACTAATATCAAAGCAGTCGATGGTATTTCTGCGTATATGGAATTATTAAGAGAATTTACCGATATTACAAGACCCGATGCTACTCAGCGTCAAACAAAAAACATTCAACGGTGCATCAAATCCGAACGTCACCTGGACAGCCAGTTCCGTGCAAAGCAAGACGCCTGGCTCCAGATAAGCTTAAAATTGCACAAGCAGAGTTCCGAAAAATGATCGAAGAAGGTATTTGCAGACCATCCAACAGCGCCTGGGCTTCACCACTTTATTTAGCGCAGAAGAAGTCCGGAGAATGGAGGCCGTGCGGTGATTACCGACCGCTTAACGATAGAACACTCATCAATAAATATTCATTGCGATATCTCGACGACTTTGCCGCATTTTTACATGGTAAAAACATATTTTCAGTCGTCGATTTTGCAAAGGCTTTTTTGCAAATACCCGTTGCACCGAAGGACGTGCCGAAAACGGCGATAATTACACCGTTCGGACTATTCGAGTTCCGGTTTATGACGTTTGGGCTCAGAAACGCGGCTCAAACGTTTCAACGATTTATTGACGAGGTCACTCGTGACCTTGAATTCGTCTTTCCGTACATTGACGATATTTTAATCGCATCTATCGACGAAAAACAACACATGGAGCATCTAAAAATTCTATTCAAACGTCTCCGTGAATACAGACTAGTAATTAATGTACCAAAATGCCAATTTAGTCTACCGGAAGAATAATTTTTCGGCCATCTCATCACTAAAGATGGAATCAAGCCGTTACCGGAAAAAGTAGAGGCTATTGTCAATTTCGAGCCTCCTACCACCGTAAAAGTTCTTCGTCGATTTCTCAGCACAGTGAATTTCTACAGAAAGGTCATCAAGACCGATGCAGAAATTCTAGCACAGCTTATTAAAATTTTGGAAGGACCCAAAGACTCTCATCCAGTCAACTGGACAACTGAACTTCGAGAGTCTATCAAGTCAGCTAAACGAGCTCTCGCGGATGCTACGTTGTTGGTACACCCTAAAATCGATGCTGACTGGGCAATATTCACCGATGCATCCGAAATTGGTATTGGAGCCGTTTTACAACAGAAAGTGGATAACAACTGGCAACCACTGGCATTTTTCAGTCGAAAAGTGCCCCCCCCCCCCGTCTATCCAAAAATTATCGACATACGACCACGATTTGAACGCCATCTACGAGGCTGTAAAGTTCTTTCAGCATATTTTCGAAGGCCGGCATGTTACAATCTACACCGATCACAAGCCGCTTCAGCACGCTTACAAACAGCGCACCGAAAGAGCATCGCCTTGGCAATTGCGTCGACTCGATTTTATCAGTTAATTTACTACCGATATTCGACATGTGTCGGGTACCGACAATATTGTCGCTGACACATTGTCACGCGTCGAAGCAGTATCTACTGCTATAACGTCGCAAGAACTTGCCGACGCTCAACAAACCGGCAATGAACTTCAGCAGTTGTTACGTCAAACAACTGCTTTAAATTTAAAGACGATACAACTCGATAATGGACTTGCACTGTATTGTGACACTGCGTCAGGTACAGTGCGTCCATATGTTCCAGAGCCGCTGAGAAAGAAGGTATTTAATTCACTGCACTCGCTAGCTCATCCCGGAATCAAAGGATCACTAAAAATGGATTCCAAACGATACCTCTGGCCATCGATTAATGAAGATTGCCGTGAATGGGCGAAATCTTGCATCGATTGTCAGAAAAACAAAATTCAGAGACACGTGTCATCGCCGATTGCCAGTTTTGAACCTTCAACTGAACGATTCGAGTACATACACATCGATCTAGTGTCTTTGAAAACGTCAAGAGGCTTTAATCAATGCTTGACGGTGTATATGCTCAATTAGTGTACGGTGAGCCAATTCGTTTACCTGGTGAGTTATTCACTCCCAGTAACGAAACTTCATCTCATGACATTGTTAACACATTAAAACGTCATTTCAATTCATTGGCACCGGCCGAAATGTCACGTCACGGCTAGCATTCTGTTTTTTGTTTCAGGAACCTTAGTACTTGCAGCCACGTACTGGTACAGAATGACCAAGTCGGACCATCTTTCTCGCCGCCGTATGAGGTTCCATATCGTGTAATAACCAAATTCAGTCGACACGGCGACGCTGACAACAAACCCCCAGCCGGTTAACACAGCAACCGAGACCATAAAACGCCGAGTCCGGTTTAATATTTAAGAATTTACGTGATTTAATTTTTTTTTTCACATAAAAGTTTTTTTTTTACAATGTTATCATTCACCTTTTTATTATATTCATTCATTTAATTATTTGCTTATTCATATCATTTGTAAATATTCCATTACTTTCATTATCATGTATTTAAATTAAAAAAAATAAAAAACAAAGGGAGTTCTGTAGCGTTGCTACTAGGTGATGCGATCGATAAAATTCGACAGTTTCCGTCGAACATCGATTTCTTCATTTATCCATCTCTACCACTTTCGAGAAGACAATAAGTAATAGAGCGCTGGACTGCATATACGCATCCAAGCATTTTTCCTTTACTGTATATTTACAATCACTGTGTTACTTTCGTTTATTCAAATAAAACATTTGTTTAAGTTAATTAGTTGGTTTTAATAATTTATATTATTACCTCAATCACTAAATATATATATATATATATATATATATATATTAGGGTGGCGCAAAAAAACCGACTATTTTTTTTTCCATCTCGCATGAAAATATGTTGGTTTACGATGTTTTAAGAAGCCTCTCCACAAATCAGCTCGATAAAAAATTTTAAGAGGTCGCTCACGAATTTTGAAAATATCAAAAATGATCGAAATTCGGATTTTTATTTAAAATTTTTTTTTTCTCGTGGCAGCAATAGTTTATATTTGTAAAATCATGACTATGCTAAAAATTTCAGCCCAAAATTTAAGTATTTAAACGGCGCTCAAGAATTTCGAATATTCACTGATAATATGTAACTAATAGTTTGAATTAGTTTTTATAACTTGATTATTGTCATTTCACTTAAATATAACTTTTGCATAACCAAAAATATACAGAACAGTCTTAAACATTAAAATTTGGTGAGTTTTGAATGAGCGAAAAAACTTACAAATTGGATTAAAAAATAAAAAAGTATGTAAACAACTTATTATTTCTATTTCTCGGCTTCTATTTTCATTCATTGTCATGCAAATTGATGGTGAAAAAATCGAGAAACTTTATTATTAATATTTAAGGGTCGCTCAAAAACGTCAAAGAGACTGCGTTCGGAAACGTTCAAAATTCTTGAGCGCCGTTTGAATATTTAAATTTTGGGCTGAAATTTTCAGCATAATCGTGATTTTATAAATATAAACTTTTGCTGCCACGAGAAAAAGAAAAAATTTTTAATAAAAATCCGAATTTCGATCATTTTTGATATTTTCAAAATTCGTGAGCGACCTCTTAAAAATTTTTTATCGAGCTGATTTGTAGAGAGGTTTCTTAAAACATCGTAAACCAACAAATTTTCATGCGAGATGGAAAAAAAAATAGTCGGTTGTTTGCGTCACCCTAATATATATATATATATATATATATATATATATATATAATGTAAACGTTATGAACCAGGCTTGTATAATTTGCTCTATAGTATTGGTCATCATAATGTTTTTGGTGGTAATATTTATCAAATAGAACCCAGGAAGGAATCGCCAATGGTATCAATTGACCGAGCCTTGGGCCAGTTGTAATTTCCTAAGCCTTGGAAATGACCATAGGGCAGACTTGGACCGAGCCTAGGCCCTATGGTATGATTTCGTTATCCCAAGCCTTGAAAATGGCCATGGGGCCAGACCTGGTCCAAGCCTAGGCTCTATGGATTGATTAATTTACATCAAGCTTTGGGAAATAATCCGCCAGAGCATGTACTGTCTACTTCGATAAACGGTAAACATATCCTGCAAAAATATTTTAATTTATCTCCATGCCTCGTAAACGTTTAACTGACGCAAAGTCTTATTAAAAATTTAAAAAACAAAGATATTTGCAAAGATTAATATCTGTCTTTGGGAGGATACAAGTAGCAGTGATGTGAGTGTAAAATTAATTTACAATAATATAGAATTTAATAATAATAATAATAATCATAATAATAACGGTGAGCTTGATATTTTTTTCAGTAAATTATGTCAATTATTAATATTAAAATATAATAGAATTGAATATTAAAAAATGGTTAATGATGGTATATTTTATTAGGTAACTTAATTAGTTCCGAAAAAAGTTCTTCATCAGGTAATATCCATGTTTAGCTATCAAATGTTACGTTAAATAATCACAATATGAATGGCGGTCTGGAAGGTAAATTTTTTATTTATATAAATGTATTTATTATAGGCCATAAAATTCATAATTGATTAAAAAATAAACAATAATAAAAATCTATTTTCAGAAAGGATCGCAATGGAGGATGCCTTCAACGTTGAAGTTCTTATTTTAAATTTCATCTTTATGCAAGAACCATGCCTTTGAAATTTTATTATTAAAAAAATTAGTTATGTTTGTGTTTTTAAATTTTACTGATAATATTTAATTACGTACAAGTTTATTATAATATAAATACTTAAGGTTTTGTTACCTTCTCTTTAAAAAACATGTGACATATTATTTTAAAAATGCACATATGTACAGGTTTTGAAAATTAAAATAGTTTGTTAATTAATATGATAATTATAGTATGCAGCATTAGATTTAATCATATTTTCATTAAGATTCTTAGTATTCTGAATAAGTGTAAGACTTAATTAAGAATATATTGATTGCGATTTAAATTATTTATATTCGTTCAAAAAATAAAGCAACATTATTTATTGTAATAATTATTTCACACTTTTATTACTTATAATGTTTCAAAAGTACCTGTGCGCCATATGAATAGAACCTGCCTTGTCATCACACTAGCGCTTAAAATTATAATCGAATCCTCATGGAATTTTCTACAACTATTCTATGGATAATTATCTTCATCAAGTTCGAAGATGGGATGAATCGGTCAACTAGTTTAGAATTTAAGGATATTCGAAATTTTCATGATTTTTCAAAATAACCGTTTTTTCACTATCAAAGTTTATATAACTTTAAAACTAAAATTTATAGACGATTTGTGTAAAAAGTTCCTTGAAGTTAGTTTTAATAAGCTTTAATTTTTTACCATAATTATTAATTTAACTAAAGTTAAATGTTTTGACTATTTTTTCCAATAACTTGATAGCCTTGAAAATTTGAACATAATCAAGAAAATTTCTCAATATAGTTTGAATGACTGATAACTTATGTATTTTAGATTATCTTATTTTTTTAGCTTTATTTTGTAGCTAATTAAATAATTTTTAATCTTACCGCTACATCATTATTTGAAAATATACATTTTATTACTTATGAATTTACAAAATTCACAAAAATTTTAGAACCTCTAAAGAGAAATCTACCTCCCGTTCCGGCTTCCACAAGGAAAAAAAATTCTACCAAAATTTACGATGTTAACATCGTAATCGTGGACTAGACTTTTATTAGTGTGAATTTTTAAATGTCTTATTTCAAAATTTACTATGTGGGTTATATTTTTTACTATTTAACATCGTAATTTTAACAAAGACTTTTAGAATTAAAAATTACTTCTAAAATTACAATTCAACATCGTAAAAAAAAATAAATAAAAATTACACTTTAAAAACTATATTTATTTGTATATTTAATATTTCTATTTACTTTTTAATAAAATAAATATTGCAGTGTTGCCTCTGTTATAATACGATGAAAGCTATAAAAAGTACGATGTTACATCATAATTTTTAAATAGTAACTGCGTCCTCCGCAAAAGACGCTCTCGTGACTTATGACTGTTTATTCAAATCGTTTAGATGGATTTTAAAAACAATCTAAAGTGTAGGCCCTTTGGTGGCCGAGTGGTCCAAGGCACGGGACACTTAGCACTCGAAAGGACTCGGGTTCGAGTCCAACTGCCAAACAATTATTATTTTATTCTTTTATTTAAGATTTCTCTTCAAATTTTACGGTGTTTACATCGTAATTTATATTAAAGAGAAAAAGAAAATCCGAAATAAATTGAATTTTTCATTTTGGTAATGATTACACAAATTAAGGAACAAAATTTGTTCCTTTAATTGTTTTGTAAAACTTTGAGCAATCGGCCCGGACAAACGGTTCAATGGATCAATCTGAAAATTTCCAGGGTTTTTGGGGGTACATTAAACTGTAAAATTACCTGGCAACATTATTTTTTTTATCAATATTTGCAGAGTACCGATGAGTCGACTAAAAAACCAGAAAATGGCCATTTTTTAAGGGTTTTTCAAATGGATATCAAGGATGAAAAAAATTTTTTTTTTTTTTTAAATCGAAAATGGAGCTTGTAAGAAATTTATTCAAGTTTCTCAAACTGCCCTTTAAATTACTGTGCAGCGATTATTTGCTGAGATATCAATAATCAAAGATAAAAGGATCCTTCTTCATTTGAAGGCTGATTGATATCTCAGCAGCAAATTGACGTACAGAGAAACAAAAAAAAGCAAATTGTAGCTGAATAAATTTCCTAAGCGAGCAATGAATTCGTTTTTTTGAAAAAATTTTTCCCGGGCCCGTAGACCTTAAAAACAAAACCAAAAAATTTAGAAAAATTTTGTCTTGACCTTTTTCTTATGATTCCGCAAAAACCGTGACTTGAAAAAATATTTTGCTGAAAGATCTTCAAACTAGAGATTTCAAGCTTCAATTGACTTTTTTTGTTTTTTCGATACGCTCATTTTTCACGAAAATACAGCCTTCCAAAAATCACTAAAAAATTTATAAAATTTTTTTTGTTCCTTTAATTTTTTGGATAAGTGTAGTTAACAATTTTTATTTTTCATGTGATCATGATAAAAATGATAAAAACAATAATATGCAATAAGATTTACCGTAAGTGATTCAATAATTTTATCCATGATTATTTAATCATATATTAGATACTTGTTTCTATATCTATGATCTAAAATTCTGTTAAAATTTTTATTAGTTCAATATCAATTTTTTTAAAACTGTAATTATATTTGCTTTTTCTTTTTTTTCCATGCCTGCCCCTCCCCGCCGACCAGATGTCGGGGCAGGCATTAATGCACGCAATTTTTTTCGTACTTTCGACCGGCTATAAAGAAGAATACTATGCACCACACAAGCAGAAGGACTTTCTGCCTACGTAGTGTAATATACTATTTATTAGCTTTCATTTCTGTTTCTCAGCTTGCCATTAATAAGTGAATGATGAGAAGTCTACTTCTATTTTGGTTGCGAAATGACTTTTTTTATAATTTTCAGTACGACTCGAAGATGAATATTAAGGTCACTGAGCAACCGCTCTGTCTACTGCGCTGTTGAAACATAAGTATAATGCTGTGCTATATAGTTATGTTTTCAGAGTGTAGTAACATATAAGCGATTTCCTTAATAATGTTAGTTGTTGTACCATAATCGATGGTTCTGTAATAAAATAACTGTAAAAATATTTAACGTTGAAGAAATGCTCTATAATTACCGAGGGATCATTCTCATAGATTTTTCTACTAGCATTTAAGATTTTGAATAATTGATTAAATTTTTTAAAAATATTCCATTAAATTTCTGTACAGAGTATATTGGTTTAATATGTAAGAGATAAAGATCTTACAGATATCGATATAAAATAATCAATAAATAAATAGATAGATAAATATATAAACCATGATAGATAACATATCTTTAAATCCATAAAGCCTCGACATTCTGATCAGGTGATCAGATACATAAGCTCGATCGTCTATACACGCCAACGATGATAAATGAACAAAAGCTTTGTATATAAAGTCGATTTCGAAACTAACAATAAGATGAGTATATATATATATATATATATATATATATATATATATATATATATATATATATATATTTAAAATAAAGGCTTTGTCGGTTGTACGTTTGTATTGATTTTTATTTAAGTTGTTATTTTGTAACTTTTTGATTTCTTTTTGCTGGATTATTTTAGAGATTTCTCTTAGAGATCCTAGAGGACACAAGACCGGGGCCTAACAAATAGCTTGACCCCGATGGAAAAAAAATTATTGGTGAAATTGACGTGACATGTACTGTGATGTTGTCACTTTTGTCTTCTGGGTTTCAGAGGTGATTTCCTAAGTTTATTGAATTGTATGAGTGATTCGAGATTGTAGAAAGATAAAATTATTTTAGATTTATTTTCGAGGTCGATAAGTTGAAAGAGCTATAAAGTGTTTGGTTGTAACAAAACGTGGTATTGCATTTATTACTTTGAGTAGTTTATATTTTCATTCTATATGCAATACACGGAAAAAAAATTCTATGAAAATTTACTATACAGGTATCTTGATTCTGGACCCGACTCGTTTTACCGTAAACTATCAAATATATTATATGAAAACTTACTATTTACAAAAGATTTTTTACAATTTACTATCGTAATTTGACCAAAAGATTGTTGTATTAACCCTAGCGAATTTGTTTAGACCGAAAATTTAAGTTTCTTTTGGGTTCATTTCCGGTATGGTAGAAATTGATAAATATTTCAATATGTTTAAGGAATTATACCCAATTCATACCCACATTATACTCAAATCGTCTCATGTTTTGGATATGTTTTTGAATTTTTCATACTTGAATGATACTAAAAAAATATCTATTCCAAGCACGATTTATACTCAAATTATACCGAAATAAGAGAGGTTGCGGACAATATCTTTCTGTATAAGTCTTTACCTGGGAAAATGAAAAATGTTTCTTTGAAGTTTAAAGTAAATGAATTTATTGAATACATAGAAAATTATAAAAATGCTATTTCAATTGAGTGTTTGGTATTAGAATGCTTTTTAGTAATAAATAGTTCAAAAATTATTTTCATAATACTTCAATTATTGATTCACTTATTTACTTCTTCTGTTTTTTTTTTGCCAGAATAAAAAAAAATTCAGTGTTAAAGTAAATATTTCTGTTTATGTTTGATAGACATACAATTATCATCAATTTATTATTTATTTGATTCTATTTTAATAACATCATAGATAGTTAACACAAGTATAATGCATAAAAAAAAACAAAGCATAAATAAAAATAAAATTGTTCATTTTATCAAGACTTGTGACAGCACCATGAAAACTTCACAAGACTCTCAAGTAAGAAGTCACAAGTTCGAAACCTCAGTCAATTATAGCTTTTTTTTTTAATTATTTATTAAAAAAACATATAAATAAATTATTCAACTAATATTCATAAATACATTAAATTTATCGATATCTAAGAAATTATTTTTTTATCTCAGTATAACTTCGGTATAAATTGTTCAAAAACATACTTAAATTATTATTACAGAGTATAATTTGAGTATACTTTTAGAATTCTACTGAAAACATACCGAAATCATACTCAAGTACCAGGTGTGTTTTAGATATTTTTTCGGTGTAACTGAATTCGCTAGGGAAGTTCAGTTAAAAAAAATACAGTACTGGTATCGTAAAAAGTACAGGAATGAAAAATAAGATATAGAAAACATAATTATTCTTGCATTTCTTTTAACTTTTCAGTGCTGCGTCTGTATCTTTCCAATGTAAGTAACCAATTTTACGATACTCAAATAGGAGTATTTCTAAATTGATGTTAGTAGTATTTGTCGTGCATACCGCTAGTGCACATATGAGTGACCAGTGTATGAGTTACCTACACTATGATAAGATGTTTGTATGGGTATATATACCCATTTATATATATATATATATATATATATATATATATATATATATATATATATAAATGTATATTGGGATTCGGCTTTTCCGTACCAGATGGCACTACCATCTATGGTTCTCACAAGTGTTTATGTTCACGCCTATTTCAATATATATCAATTCTACCTCATACTTATTTGAGAATCTGGTCAAGAGCCATGACGTGAAATCCTCAGATGATGAAATGATGTCACGTGTCCTCAACAATCTTCCTTCAATTCTTCTCTTTCTCTATTTTCTCTCTGGCTACATCAGTGAGAAAACTTCTCTTTTTCGTTCGTAGGGGCGGAAATTCTACATTATCGACTGTTCATCGATTGTAGGCTTTATGAACCAGGCTTATATAATTTGCTCTATAGTATCGATCATCATGATGTTTTTGGTAGTGATATTTACAAAATAGAGTTTACGATAGTATAGAGTGAAAACTATTATTCGGAGAGTCTGGTTCAGCGTTACAATTTTATACAATAAAAAGTACGATAAAAATATCGTGAAAATTGGGAGAATTTTTTTTTTTCCGTGTACCTATTGATACGCCTCCCGAAATACGTAAATTAATTTAAGTTTGCGAAAAAAAAAAATTAACAATTTCTTTTTGAAATAAAAATATCGATCCTTTTATATAGCTTTAATTGGCGTTTTTATTATAATAATTATGACTTGTCATAGGGTTTTGGAAAACCTGAAGAATCAGCTTTAAAGACATACGCATAAATTTAAGAAATATTCCGTAGCATACGAGTAATTAATCTTTTAATGAATATAAACTTTTAAATGTTAATTAGATGGGAAATTACAATTCAGAAGCGACCTTTCAGAGTTAAGTTAGAAAGCCCGTCTTTTGATAATATTTTTTTTCTCAGCAACCACTAACGTTTCAGGGGATAAAAGCGAAAAAAAAAAAAATTTAATTTTTTTTGAACCATCTTTATGACCGTATATGATTAAATATAAAAATACATTAGTGCTCGTAGCTTTATGCATAGTTATCTATAGTATGATCGGATATAAATTTGTGCTCTGCATCCATGTTTGTAGCTTCATATATGATCGTCTATGATTATTGATAATCAGATATCATTATATATGTTGATATATGGCGATAGTTGATTATATTTACCCGAAAAGTACTTAAAATTGTGTTATTCTAAGTCATATTACACACATATAATTTTTTAACTTCCCGCTAAGAAAATTGTAAATTTTAAAAAATTCGGGAATTTATTGGTTTCGGTCCGATTTACGAAAATCGAATTTCCATCAGATGTCGCCGTTTCGAGGTCCTAGGAAGCTATACTGACTAATTTTCAAGATGATGTCCGAGTGTATGTATGTATGTATGTATGTACGTACGTACGTATGTAAATACCTGTATCTTTTGAACGGGTGAACCGATTTTGAACTTTAAGGTGTCATTCGACGCGGATTGTCAATATATTGAAGCCGAGAGAAAATTGAGCTTGATCGGTAGGGCTCGTTCAGAGATATCCCAAAAATAAAATTTTTGCAAAAATGATTTTTTCGGATCACTTTTAATGTGCTCGATGGATTGATTCCAAAATGGACTGGGCTCTAGAACTTTATAAGCCGCGTCGAATGCCACCTCAACCATCAAAATCGGTTCATTCGTTCAAGAGAAACCGTTGTCGAAAGAATTAAAAAAAAAATTTTTTTTTGTTTTTTCTGAAATATCTCGAAAACGACTCGATAAATCGAATCCGAAATTTGATCAGCTTCAGAACTTGACAAAACGCGTCAATTGCCGCCTCGACCATCAAAATCGGTTAATTCGTTCGCAAGATATCGTGGGAGAAAGAAATGCTAAAAAATGGTTTTTTACAAAACAATGGCATACAAAAGTATTTGCGAGCTCTAAGAGCTCGAAAATGTATTCACAATAATGTTTTCGAGCTCAACGAGCTCGAAAACAGCGGGAAGTTTTGGGGCTGGCCCGCAGGGTCAACTTATAGACCGATTTTTTTATTTATTTTAAGTAATTTTACATATATCCTGCTCCCAAACGACCCTACAAATATTGTCTTGAGAACTTGAACTTTCTTATACATATAAAAGAATGAGTTACTCACGAAAACAAATAAGTAGTAGTGAAAAAATTGTGAATTTATCCGTTTTACAGGAATTCTTCTTTTTCGTCTACATCTTCTTCTTTTCCTTGTTCATATTTCAAGATACACATACCTAAGACACTCGTAGTAGCTGTTAGAAAGTTCTCACGAGTTTAGAAGGCCATGGGAATAGTTCGATAGATGCATCAAACTGAAATAGAGTGACAAACTTGATGGAAGAGTTTGGTAAAGTCAATTGGTACTCTCTTTGCGGCACCATGCTTGCACATTGACGTCCGTAGACTTTCAAAAAAGTAACCTTCTGTACTCCTACCATGACAGTGAGAGGTATAAAAACACAAAGCCAATGTAAACTTTAAAATAATAATAATAATAATAATAATAATAATAATAATAATAATAATAATAATAATAATAATAATAATAATAATAATAATAATCTTTATTTAGCCTTTGGCTATTATCAGTCATTTACAAATTTATCACAGATATTTTACAATCACAAATGATAAGTAAATTTTAAAAATTTAAGGGTCAGTAATTATTTCTTATAAATTCTTTCAACTCTCTTCTAAAATAATTTAATCTATTTTCATTCCTTATATTATCTGGCAAGGTGTTATACCATTGGTAACCTTTATATGTTAGACACTTTTCAGCAGTGTGAGTCTTTGTATTTTTTATCAATATTTTAGAGCTAGATCTAGTATAATACTGATGAGTATATTCCATTCTTATAATTTTTTCCGCTTAAGTTTTAGGTTTCCTATACAACGCTAATTTGTGTATAAAAATACAGGTGTTAAAAACAATTCTTTGTCTTATACTCACCCATCCTACTGTTTCAAGCATATCAATCACGCGAGTGTATTTGTTAACTCCTAATACGAGTCTCAACGCTCTATTTTGGACTTTTTGAAGTCTGTCCATATCACCCAATGAAAAATTCATCATCACACTACTACAGTAATCAATATAAGGAGCTATTATAGTTTTATAAATTAAATTTTTCGAATAATTACTAATTGAATTTCCCAGACGATACATAATATTTAGTTTTTTTGCCATTTTATTTATAGTTTCATTTGCATTGTCCTTGAAAGTCAGATTTTCATCAATTATAATACCTAAATATTTAATTTTTTGTACTTCAGCTATCTTATAATCATTGAGTCTAATATCACAACAATCTTTGACAAAATTATTTTTTTTATCATGGATTATCATGAAAACAGTTTTTTTAATATTGATCTTCATTTGATTTTTTAACAACCATTTATATAATATTGATAGACTCATATTCAACTTACTTTCAATAGCCTTCAGGTCATCACTCGCATAATAAATTTTAGTATCATCCGCAAAAAGTCTACATGTTACCCTCAAATTTCGTATTAAACTAATCATATCATTTACATAAATCAGAAAAAGCAGTGGACCAAGTTTAGAACCCTAGGGCACACCGTTCTCATTTCTTATTTCATCAGAAAATATAGCCTTCCATCTGCTGGCTTACAAAGCGCACAACAACCTTTGCATTGGGTTAACTCCCCAATGTGAAGTAAACTGAGTTCAAGATAATCCTGAATACAGAAGAGCTCCCCACAACCGGCCCTTCTCGGATGAGGGCTACCCACTAGCTGGGCGGAGCACCGAGATTCCGAATGATGACGACCTTGGCGAACAACGGACTGCATTTAGGTGGACGGAGGAATTACGAGCCGATCTCCTGATGTGCTATAATAGCAGTGAACCGGAGCGGAAAGGTTATATGGCTAGGATGCATGCTCTCTGGAGCGATATGCACTCTAACCATAGCCATTTTTCACAATAACATCTCCGTGATTATGCCTCTCATTTCCGGTGAACCCGAAGATCACTGTTAACGAACAGACGGTCATCTCACCATCTGTCTTTTCTAGCACAGCTGCATCAGGAGAGACGCCGTTCTTCCGAAGATGCCGACAATGAATTTGACACACGGCAAGTATGTATCTCAACAAAGATACATTACCGAAAACATCTACTTGACACGGAAAACCACGAACTATCTACTTGGATTCAGGAGGACTCTACTTTGCTCACCATCAATCAAGCTGTCTACGATGCTGCTTCTTCACTCTTACTTCCAGCAAGTAGAAATACTTCTTCTCCTGAGGCTAAGATGAGAGGACGCATTGGGCAGCTTTCACTGAAGATTGATGATCTCCGGAAACATGTCTTCCGCATTCAGTGTGTGATTGAGTATGTATATGCTGGTAAGGCATTTACATACAAAGTCCGCCGTATTGCGGCAGGACTACGATATCAGCATCACACAATGAATAAGGAGAGTCTTCTTAACATCAAAGAAGATTCCCTTAACAGGTTGCGGGCTCTGGTGGCTGCTAAAAAGTCACTGGAGAAAAATCTGAAGCGGCTTACCGATAACTCTTCGTTTCGGCTGAGTCCTTCACGCTTTAGGACACCTAAGACATCTGTTTCTAGCGATCCTCCAACCATCGAGCAAGTAGAAGCTTTCTGGTCAGAGTTGTATGGTGATCAACCGAACGTGCATCGTGACACTCCAGCTCTCAACGACTTCGAAGCATTTTGTCGAGAACACCGCAATGACAATGCTGATGAAGAGAGCCCTGAAGTCAGCGTGGAAGAAGTTCGTTTGGCTCTGAATAATGGTAAGAACTGGGCTGCTCCGGGTCCAGATGGCATTAACTTATTTTGGTGGAAGAAACTCACTTCTACCCATAGCCATCTGGCCCGGATTTTTACAGCGTTTATCAGAGGCAACGAACCTATTCCGTGCTGGCTTGTAGAAGGGCGAACCGTTCTCATCTCTAAGAAAGGTGACTTGTCCGACCCAAAAAACTACAGGCCTATCACCTGTTTGAATGCGGATTATGAGATTTTCACAAAAATCTTGAACAATCGCATTCTGCAGGAGATAGATCCTGTATGGCAGCAGATATACGAACAACGTGGCAGTAAAAGAGGCCTGTCAGGCTGCAAAGAGAATCTGTTAGTGGATCGTTGTGTCATTCAAGACGCGATCTACTATCAGCGCAACCTGTCAATGACCTGGATTGACTACCGTAAGGCATTTGACTCCACAGCTCATGAGCTTATTCTCTTTTTGCTCAAATGCCTTGGGGTCAATCGCGATACAGTGGGATGCATTCAGCGTACGATGCAACTGAGGCGAACACGGTTTCACATTTCATGTGGCAACGACAAACGTGTAACCGAAGTTGTACAGTACGAAAGAGAAGTTTTTCAGGGAAATTCTCTGAGCCCTCTGCTGTTTTGCATCTTGCTGCTGCCAATGTCTGTTGCGCTACGTCGTACCCGTGGATACTCAGTGGGCCCACCAACTGATCGGAAGTATTTGATCACCCACTTACTCTACACGGATGATCTGAAGGTATAAGCTCCTGATGAGGAACACCTTCAGACAGCCTTGAATATCGTAGGGGAATATACGCGGGATGTCGGCCTGGCTTTTGGGTTGGACAATTGCGCGGTCGTTAATCTGGTGACGGGTAAGTGCTCTGATTTGCTTGAAGATATCGAGTTAATAGATGGGAGCGTCATTGACCATCTTGACGCCGGAGAGTCGTACAAATATCTAGGAATTTACGAGAGTCCTATGCAGGATGTCTCGAAAATCAAAACGACTCTCTGCAGCGAGTATGTGTGGAAACTCCGGAAAATCTGGTCATCAGAACTCTTCGGGAAAAAACAAAGTCACCATAACAAACATGCTTGCTGTCCCAGTGCTTCTCTACTCTTTTGGTGTCACAAAATCATGAATATGAATCGGAATACTCACTTACCTCACGGTTTATAATTTATAGACTCTTTTCTTATTGTTAATTGAATTATCGATTATGGCTTAATTAATAATACTTTTATCAAACTATTTAAAAACCTTACCAGTAAAATAGGATATAAATAGGATGAACAGTGATTGATAGAGTAAAAGGAATTAATTAGAAAAGAACAGCTTTATGGCCAACTATAATGAGATTCAGTTACTTATAATTAACGTTTTCGCAAAGTACAATATAGTCGTGGTATGTGCCGGATACAACGCCGTTTCAGCACTCTGAATCTCTTATTAATCTTGAAATTATTTATAACGCGAGTGTATCACCGGTAACGTACAGTAAGATTAAATTGGTTTAAACTTTATTTATAACAATTAATAACTAAGCAATAAAATGTAATCGCAAGATAATTGCCAGTAATGCACAGAATATTGCAAGTTAATGACCTGAATTAGAATTAGTCTTACAAGTAAATTGCCGGAATTGATTCTGAATAATTGATAGAAAGACGTCTGTACGCTAATTGATCCAGGATCGAAGTGCTGGCTCAATAATCAAGGGCGTAGGACTTGCCTCGGGACATTGTCCCCACTTCACCCTTACGGACATGCGTTGACGTAAATACTAGTCATGTGACCACAGCACTATGACATACAATTTCAGACGGCAACGAGACGGAGAAAAACGGGAACCGCAAGGCTGAGGACGACGAAGACAATTCACATTGTCTCAATATATACATATATATATTAGGGTGTTAAAAAAAAAATTTAATTTTTTTTTTCACTCTTACCCCCTGAAATGTTAGTGGTTGCCGAGAAAAAAAATCCTCCTAAAAGGTGGGCTCTCCAGCTCAACTCTAAGAGGTCGCTATTTTAATTTTCCATCCAATTAACATGTAAAAATTTACTTTTTCACTAAAAGTGTAATTACTCGTAAGCTGCTCAATATTATTTAAATTTACACAAAGATCTTCAAAGCTGATTTTTCCCATACAGGAAAATACGACGGGGCCAGATATGGGCCACGCTTGGCGCAATGCTGTCGATCTCTGGCCCATGCTTGTAAACCCACTTTGGCCCAGCTTTGGTAAAAGTCTGGGATGATAACAGGGTGCCAGGCTTGGTTGTTACCATTGGCCCAGGCATCATTGCCAAGGCTGGCCCATGCGTGGTGGCCAGATCTGAGCCACTCTTGTTTGCCAGACCTGGCCCATGCTTGCTTGCCAGACTTGGCCCATGCATCGACAAAACAAATTAATTTAAAAAAAATTTTATCATTAATATCCTAATAGAGTTTGTGATCATTAACGTTTAAGCTATTTAAGTGAGGTAAATGACGTGTAAAAACTCGGCGAAAATTCTGCTGGGCTCTGGGCGTGAACTGCCGTCCTTCTGATCGCTAGGTTTGAACGGTAGCTACTGGACGAACCTACTAATGTTGAACTGAAACTTTTATATGTTGTACTTATTCATTTCACTACAACCACTTGGTTTTATGAAATATAAAGAGCAATTAAATAAATATTTTCGATTAAGAAAAAAAATCATAATTTCGTATTATTTTTATTATAATTACATAATTTTAAAAAATAAAATTTATTAAATTTAATTGATTATTTATTAAGAACCAAGTTGAATTGTCTTGCTCTACCACCAATATTAAAAAAAACATTTATTATAATAATTTATGAGTTATTTCTTACTTAAATTAATTTTTATAACTAAAATTATAAAATTACGGTTGTTGATTGCAAATAACAACGAACTAAAAAATATTTCAATTATTAGTGGTAAATAATGTTAATCGCAATATTATAATATTTATTGATTAAAACTTATTTTAATTCAAAAATAAATAATTATTAATTTAAAAAACCATAATAATGTTAGTTGAATAATTAATAAAAAACGTGGGTTAACCAATTCCGGCCCAAGGATGGGGAACTATAGGTATAGCCGAACTTGGATAATCCTACCTTGGCCCAAGTGTGGGTTGCCATTGAATGATCAAGGCAGGGGAACCTAGTCTTGACCTAAGCTCGGGTAATCATTGGGTCGGCCAAGGCTAGGTTACCCAGTCCTAGCCCAAGCCTGGGTCACCATTGAATTGCCAAGATAGGGGAACTTAGTCTTGGCCCAGGCTCGGGTAATGATTGGAATGGCCATGATTGAGTAACCATTCTTGACCCAAGAATGGGCCACTATAGACGTGCCAAAGCTAGGTTCCCCAGTGCTGAGCCAAGGAGGGCCCCTTCGTTCAACTCTGGCAGCTCCTACATGGGCGTGCAGTGGGCTGGCCCTCACGAGGTCCACGATTCGAGTACTGAACGAACGTGTTTTTTTTTCTCGGCCGATATGCATAATAATTTACATATAATTTTATTTTTTATTTAATTATATAAATTTTTTTTCTCCTGGCAAATCTAATCAACACAAATTACCTGGATGTAAGAAAATATTATAAAATGACTTTTCATAAAAAATGGGTTATTCAGTCTAAGCCCGTGTTAGGTTTACCACTCAACGGCCAAGGCTAGGTCATTCAGTCTTGGTCCATGTTAGGGTTACCATTCAACGGCCATGGTTAGTTTACGCAAACTTGGTCCAAGTTAGGGTGACTCTAGGCTTAGCCAAGGCTAGGTTATCCAGTCTTGGCCCATGTTAGGGTTACCATCCAACGGCCGAGGTTAGGTTACGCAAACTTGGCCCAAGCTAGGGGACTCTAGGCTTGGCCAAAGCTAGGTTATTCAGTCTTGGCCCAAGCCTGGGTAATCATTGGAATGGCCAAGACTAATTACCCAGTTATGGGCCGGACATGGGACAGTATAGGTTTGCCAAGATGGGCTTCCCAATAATGTCCCAGGCATGGCCCCGTCGTTCAACTCTGGGGCTTCCTGTATGGGCTCAAGCTTTCCAAAACCCTATGAAAAGTCATAATTGTCATAATTAAAACGCCAGTTGACGCTATCTGAATAGTATCGATTTTGTATTTCAAAATGAAATTGTTAATTTTCATTTTTTTTTTTGCTAGCTTTCATTAGCGATAATTGTGACTTATCATAGGGTTTTGGAAAGCTTGAGGAATCAGCTTTGAAAATCTTTGTATAAATTCGAAAAATATTGAGCAGCTTACGAGTAATTACACTTTTAGTGAAAAAGTAAATTTTTACATGTTAATTAGATGGGAAATCAAAATTAAAAAGCGACCTCTTAGAGTTGCGCTAGAGAGCCCATCTTTCGGGAGGATTTTTTTCTCGGCAACCACTAACGTTTCAGGGGGTAAGAGCGAAAATAAAACAAAATTTTTTTTTTAAACACCCTAATATATATATATATGTCGGAGATGAAAGAATAAAATGGGGTTTTCCAATGGGACGGGAAATTTCCAACACTCATTCAAGACTAGTTTTTATAGCAACAATTAAATAATAAAATTTAAGTTCTAGTTGTTTACAACTTAAGCGGATTATGTTTATTGCGGGAGGCTTAGGCTCGCTGTGACATCTGTTCACCAAACGCAGTCACGGTCACAGGATGGGTATAGTAAGATACAGAGGACAACATAAAATAAGATAATACGAGACGGTTGTCCTTCTTCGAATATTTTTGACAATAAAGGTTTTTAACGAGGAGTACAGAGTTTGGTAGTAGTGAAGTCAAGTCAGTTCTGGTCGAGCATTCGTTGTGCAAGTACAAGTTTTCCTGTTGACCGTGGATTCGTTCTCGAGCCTAGTTTACCGTAGTATTTGTAAATTATTTGATCAGGTTTTATTTGAATATTATCGGACTGTGGTGTATTACAATTATTATAATTTCCTGCGTAATCAATTATTGCATTAATTAGTATTAGTGTATTTGATATTTTGTGCGACACTATCTTCATATATTACTTGTCTAAGTATCATTATTTGTGAACAATACTTTGAATATTAAATCACTGTGTAGCATAATTATTTTGTTAATAACTGATATACAAATAAGTAGTATTAATATTTAAACCGATAGTCTGAATAACGCCCAAGCTTCTACTGACTTTTCCGACATATATATATTAGACTGGGCCAAAAAAATTGACTATTTTTTTTTTTTCTTAGCTATATTGAAAATATTATTCAGAATGACAAAAAAAAAATTTCATTAAAGTTTGAGCCCTTAATATTAATTTTAAGAGGTCTAGCATAGCTATTTTTAATTTTCATTCACAATTTGATGATTTACGTCAGAACTGCTAAAACATTGGAGTAAAAAAAATTCATTTCCATTTATTCTGATGTAAAATTAAATTCCCTACAAAAAAGGGCTGATTAAAAATTTTTGTCAGACAAGCCGTTTCCGATTAATTAAGCTTAATAAATTGATATATTTTTTCAATTTAACATTTTTATTTTTGAATTTTGTAACTGACGAATCAAGAAATATCTAAAAAAGATCATGACAGATTTTTTAAGGAAATTTAATGCTCTACAAAAAAGGTCCCTTAACACTTTTTGCTAAATTCACTCCTTCGAAAGTTATTCAAGGCTGAATTTGAGTCAAAACGATTTCAATAACGTGAATAACTTTCGAAGGAGTGAATTTAGCAAAAAGTGTTAAGGGACCTTTTTTGTAGAGCATTAAATTTCCTTCGAAAATTTGTCATGGTCTTTATAATATATTTATTGATTCGTCAGTTACAAAATTCAAAAGTAAAAATGTTAAATCGAAAAAATATATTAATTTATAAAGCTTACTTAATCGGAAACGGCTTGTCTGACGAAAATTTTCAATCAGACATTTTTTGTAGGGAATTTAATTTTACATAAGAATAAGTAAAAATGTTTTTTTTTCACTCCAATGTTTTAGCAGTTCTGACGTCAAACATCAAATTATGAATAAAATTAAAAATAGCAATGATAGCCCTCTTAAAATTAATATTAAGGGCTCAAACTTTCATGAAATTTTTTTTTGTCATTCTGAATAATATTTCCGATATAGCTAAGAAAAAGAAAAATAGTCAATTTTTTTGGCCCAGTCTAATATATATTAGGGTGGCCCAAAAAAACCGGCTATTTTTTTTTTTGAGTCTCTTATGAAAATTTGTTGATTTAAGATGTTTTAAGAGGCCTCTCCAAAATTCAGCTCGATAAAAAATTTTTAAGAGGTCACTCACGAGTTTTGAAAATATCAAAAATGATCGAAATTCGGATTTTTTTGTTCTAAACTTCTTTCTCGTGGCAGCTGTAGTTTATATTTATGAAATCATGACTACGCTGAAAATTTCAGCCCAAAATTAAAATATTTAAACGTCGCTCGAGAATTTTGAATGTTTCCGAGTACTGTCTCTTGGACGTTTTCGAGCGACCCTTGTATATTAATAATAAAGTTTCTCAATTTTTTCTCCATCAATTTGTATCATAATAAATAAAAATACAACCCGAGAAATAGACATATCAAGTTATTTACATACTTTTTTATTTTTTAATTAAATTTTTAGGTTTTTTTGCTTATTCAAAACTTATCCAATTTTATTGTTTAAGACTGTCCTGTATATTTTCAGTTATGCGAAAGTTATATTTAAGTGAAATGACAATAATTGAGTAATAAAAAAATACAAAAACTAATTCAAAGTATTAGTTACATTATTATCAGTTAATATTCAAAATTCTTGAGCGACGTTTGAATATTTTAATTTTGGGCTGAAATTATCAGCGTAGTCATGATTTCATAAATATAAACTATAGCTGCCACGAGAAAGAAGAAGTTTAGAACAAAAAAATCCGAATTTCGATCACTTTTGATATTTTCAAAATTCGTAAGCGACCTCTTAAAAATTTTTTATCGAGCTGATTTTTGGAGAGGCCTCTTAAAACATCTTAAATCAACGAATTTTCATAGGAGACTCGAAAAAAAAAATAGTCGGTTTTTTTAGGCCACCCTAATATATTCATTCGAATAATTAATTGAACCATCAAATAAAATCATCAATGAATACTTTTTTCACAAACTTAATTTACTAGCCCTTCCGATAACTTAATATTTGACAACCTAATTATTCAGTTATCAATGATCACAAAGTAACATGCCATGAGATATTATCTTATTACCTATCAGACACACAACTTTAGCATAAGTTTGTCGTAATCCAAAATGACTCAATACTCATACACTGGAATAGTTAAGCCAGTACAGTAACTCAATACACTATACCATCTCCCTTCACCATTCACCATCTATCCATATATTTATCTACACTTCTATCTTTCTCTTGTGTATTAATTCCGAGTTGTCTAATCCGGCTGAGCGCGAATCTGAAACTTGCCGGAGGTAGCTTGAATTCGCCTGAGTAAATCGTCTCGCTTATCAAACTTCCGGACTACCATACAACTCATATATATATATATATATATATATATATATATATATATATATATATATATATATATATATATGTATAATGTAGTGTTATAAGTATCAAAAATGTTATTTTATACTTTTCGTAGCACCAGCATTTATAACTTGAAATCTGTTTTCATATTTCCATTTTCAAACAAACTCTATACATAATAGAAAAATCCTAAAAATAAACAACAACATAATAGCCAAAATAGTCATAATATATTCGATGTATGTTATAAAAAGTTTTCTGTTTTTCGGAAATTTTTTTTTTTCTCTTTACCTTACATTTACTGATTAAGTAACGAAGTTAGAAAATTGATTTTTTCATTTTGGTAATGATTACACAAATTAAGGAACAAAACTTGTTCCTTTAATTGTTTTGTAAAACTTTGAGCAATCGGCCCTGACAATCGGTTCAATGGATCAATCTGAAAATTTCTAGGTTTTTTAGGGGTACATTAAGCTGTAAAATTACCTGGCAACATTATTTTCAACAATTTTATGTTATTTTTTCCGGATAAATCAAAATATAATGTGCTACAATGTGTCTGAAGTCATACCAACTCTTTCTTATTATAGTCTCTTTTGATCATCAGATAATGTCATGTAAGTTGTTCCTTAGTTTTAAACATATTGTCAGCAAAAAATTGAAAAAACCCAGTCGTTAATGTTTTTCTCGGATATTCCATATATTATTGCTCTGACCTAAGTCAAAACTCATTCAAATCTTGATTTTCATCACTAACATTGATTTCTGCCTCAATACATTTATTTCAGAGAACATAATCGATAATAAAAATTCACAAGCCGCTTCTTCATTAATGATTTTCAATTCTTAACTTTTCAAACTCTAGCATAAAACGTAACTTGTTAAAACTTAAAAAGCTCATAAAAAATGATTTCATGTAGTAGGATTTTCGAGCTCGAAGAGCTCGAAAATATATTCACAGTAATGTTTTCAAGCTCCTTGAGCTCGAAAACAGTGGGAAGTTTTGTGGCTGGCCCGCAGGGTCAACCGACGCCCAGATTGTTTTTTATCAATATTTGCAGAGTAGCGATGAGTCGACTAAAAAACCAGAAAATGGCCATTTTTTAAGGGTTTTTCAAATGGATATCAACAAGGATAAAAAAATTTTTTTTTTTGAAAAAATCGAAAATGTAGCTTGTAGGAAATTTATTCAAGTTTCTCAAACTGCCCTTTAAATTACTGTGCGGTCATTATTTGCTGAGATATCAATCATCAAAGACAAAAGGATCCTTTTTCATTTGAAGGCTGATATCTCAGCAGAAGTATGTCGTACAGATAAACAAAAAAAGCAAATTGTAGCTGAATAAATTTTCTAAGCGAGCCATGAATTCGTTTTTTTGAAAAAATTTTTCCCGGCCCCGTAGACCTTAAAAACAAAACCAAAAAATTTAGAAAAATTTTGTCTCGACCTTTTTCTTATGATTCCGCAAAACCCGTCGCTTAAAGAAATATTTTGCTGGAAGATCTTTAAACTAGAGATTTCAAGCTTTAATTTGCCTATTTTGTTTTTTCGGTACGATCATTTTTCACGAAAATACAGCCTTCTAAAAATCACTAAAAAATTTATAAAATTTTTTTGCTCCTTTAATTTTTTGGATGAGTGTATTAAAAGAATGCAGTGAATACGTAGAGCCTGAAAAAATACCACTTGATTACAGAATGGAGAACGTTTTTGATCGAAAAACTTGTACATATACACTTATAGAAGGATTTCTTAGTATTTAAAAATATTTCTTAGTATTAAAGAAATCATTTCTTAAACATCATTTTTTCGTAGTTAGCAAATAGTTTTTCCTATTTAAGAAATGATTTCTTTAAAACTAAGAAATATTTTTAAATGCTAAGAAATCCTTCTATCAGTGTATTGATTCCATTTTAGTCAGCAGCTGAATATATGATCATAATGATATGAATCTTTGTATTTTTTAATGCGAATTAATCAATACATATTGATTTCTCTGCATGGAAAACTGAATCAGTAGTTATGACTAATTACACCTGTTACGATTAATCATTTATTCACTAACAATTTGACTGATTAAAATAGTGAAGCGACTTCTACCGATTGAATCAATAACATTTTACTGATTTGCAATGATATACTTTGGACTATTTACATCGGTAAATATTCACTGATTCAGATTAACAGAGTGTTATTGTCATCGCCATACTTAAATATGCGATCTCTTAAAATGGATCAGTGAAAAGTACTTGAATTAGTGAATATTCATTGTACAAATAGTGCCAAGTACATATATCACTAATTCAATCTATGATGCATTTGGGACTGATTCGTAGCGTATATTCACTGACTTGCATTACTTTTCACTAATTCATTTTAAGAGAGAGATTTTCAGTTTAAGATTTATAATCTGATAATTTAAAATAAACTAATTTCATTGCCCTACTTAAGCTTCATTGATCTGATTTACATCAATTATCAAAAAAATCCTCACATAAATCTGTAGCTTAAAAACAATGTGTCACTATGTATAAAAAAATTATAACACATGTTCCCGAGTTGAATTGTATTTCATACATAACAAAACACATCTACGATATCAAAACGATTTTTTCCTACATGAGAACCGGGGACTATAGTTATAAAAAAAAAAAAAATATTATCGGGGTGAAAATGTCGAGAATGAAGTGAGCGAATGACATGGAATAAAAAAAAAAATAGTAGAAATAGAAGTTGAGGTAAAGGCAGAAGACGGAAAGACAAAAAAAAATACTAGAAGAAAAGATAGGGGGTGGTAAGGTTGCAGAAGACCTGGGGCAATGCCTAATGAGCATCCTGTGTAAGCATACACACAAAACTATTTCATAGTGTAGCTCTACACCTCGAAATTTACCATTCATCTCTTAGCATAATTCGAAAAGTGTAGAATAGGTGTTGAGAGAATCCCCATGAGCTATAAGGGAGTAACGTAAAAGCTGATGAAGGAAAAGCAAAAGAAGAAGAAGAAACAAAATCACTAGAAAAGAATCGCTACTGAATCTATTATTTGTTAGTGAAACGTATTTTCTGTTTAGCTTTATTCAACTTATTTTTAATTTTTCGCAATTATTATTATCATCTCAAGCTATATTTTGGTGACTAGTTTTTTGATCGCACAAACTTGAGAGATAAACAGCTTATTGAATAAGAATAAGAAATGAATAAGAATAAGAATGCAAATTGAGAATTCTGATGGAATGAAGTGAGACAAGTAAGAAAGTTTTAAAAATAGGAAAGGGTAAATTGATGATGATGAAAATATAGGATGAAAAGCTTAAGCAGGAGTAGGAGAGTTGTCGCATTATAGTATAAAAGAGAATCGAGGAAGAAAATAATTGCGAGCGCATAATTACAACAAACTGGCAAGAAATCGATAAGGTCTTCTCTGTTTTTCTCTTTTAATGTCAGAGTATCATCATTGTCTTATCTTACATATATATATATATATATATATATATATATATATATAAGATAAGACAGAGAGTAGTTAAATGTTTTAATGTGTACATTTGTCTCTTCGAAGGATGAGGATGAGGCTATTAATTGTCGCGCATGCGCTGTGAAGAATGAGATTGTTTAATGAGATGATTGAGGATAAATTATTGAAATGAGGACATAGCCTAAGTGATTCTGAGTGTAATGTGTGATGCACTTTTTAGATTTGATTAAGCGAAGTCATTTTATACGTGGTTTATAAGCTCAAAAGGCCGTGGGACGATAAGTATACCGAATCGGCCCCAGATAGGGATCAGGCTCATTTTTTCAGGGAATGTTTGTACCCATGAGATACTTCGATGCTGCGAGTTTCAGGTCTTTATCTATAACCACTTCGGAGTAAATCGAAAAATACTGAAAATTAGAAAAAATTGACGTTCTCAGAGCGTACTTATTCGATTGACCTGAAAATTGGATATGTTTAGGGGGTTGATGGTAGCTATCTGGAAAAAAAATAAGAGCTATTTCGGCTCACAAAAACCTAAAAAAAAAACGAGTTTATATTTTTAATTTCAAATTTTAAGCATCTTACCATTACGACACAGTTACGAAAATATTTTTTTTGAATTCCTCATCCAATTTCCTATGAATCTATGACCTTTTGAAATTTTTAAAAATGGTACTACATATTGAAAAAAAATAAAAACCATTTTTTGCTCAAAAATCGGGTTTTTCTAATAATTTTACTCTTGAACTGATAAAATACAAAACTTACTCGTTTACTAAGGTAGAGAAAACCATAAAAGAAATAAAATATCCTTACATTATTAAAATAATTTCATTCAATGTACTTAACTATTATTAAAAACTCTATCAGTAACTGTAATGAGTAAATCAGTATTCATTACTATTGTTTATGTAAATCAACGTTGTTTCAGAGAACTTAAACGTTCCCGCCAAATATTCAATGAATTTAACAACCACAAGATGGCGCTGTAATTCGAAATTGGTAACACTGTTTTTTTTTTGTGAAAAGTCACTAGATCTGTAGATAACCTAAAAATTACTGAGTGTTGACATTCCAAAGAATTGGCGGTACTATTATCTATATTTAGTAATTATTTTCAATTGTTTAAATAACTATTTAAGTGAAAATATGTCGACCCCTGAAGCTAATAATCCAAAGTGTTGTATTTGTTCGAAGTACCTGAAAAAAATGCCGGGTACTCCAAGACATATAAAATCTGACGAAGAAGCTGAAGAGTTTTCAACTGTTTTTGAGTATCCGATTGTAGTTGGTGATATTCTTTGTTCGAATTGTCGCGTAGAAAAATATAAAAAAACCAAACTTGAAGATGAGAATCAGGAATTATCGTTGGAAGATGAACTACCTTCAGATAGGAGTGATCTTTTAGAAAGAACAGAATCGAGTTTATCAACGATGACTTTATCTCAATCAAGTACTGATGATCCATCTATTCATTTAGATGTTGCCTGTGATGATGAAATAGAAGAATGTATAGAAGTTCAAATGAAGAGAACTGTTGCGACTCATAGATATTGTTGTGTATGTTCTGTCTCAAATCAAAATCTAGTCGTTGTTCCTCAAGATGCCCGTATGCAATGCTTTATAAAGAAAAGAATTTTTATTCCGGATGGGAATCGATGCTGCAGCGATCATCTCATAAAAAAACGCTTTTATACGGAGAATTTGAACCACTTGAAAGTTTATTCTAATTGGAGTAACTTAAGATCTTCAGAATTGTCTAAAATGATGGAAAGTTTGGCTGTAGAATGTGATTCGACACTTCTCGATAAAATGGATGATTTTCGAATAACTAATGAGCAACTTTTTATATTTACTGGATTACAACGTGTAGTAGATTAATATATTTAATTGCAGTTTTAATTGTTTATGGATGAAATATCAGCGTTGAAATTAATAAATAAAAAAAATTTTTTTAATAATGGAAGGATATTTTATCTCTTTTATGGTTTTCTCTACCTTAGTAAACGAGTAAGTTTTGTATTTTATCAGTTCAAGAGTAAAATTATTAGAAAAACCCGATTTTTGAGGAAAAAATGGTTTTTATTTTTTTTCAATATGTAGTACCATTTTTAAAAATTTCGAAAGGCCATAGATTCATAGGAAATTGGATGAGGAATTCAAAAAAAATATTTTCATAACTGTGTCGTAATGGTAAGATGCTTAAAAATTGAAATTAAAAATATAAACTCGTTTTTTTTTAGGTTTTTGTGAGCCGAAATAGCTCTTATTTTTTTTCCAGATAGCTACCATCAACCCCCAAAACATATCCAATTTTCAGATCAATCAAATAAGTACGCTCTGAGAACATCAATTTTTTCTAATTTTCAGTATTTTTCGATTTACTCCGAAGTGGTTATAGATAAAGACCTGAAACTCGCAGCATCAAAGTATCTCATGGGTACAAACATTCCCTGAAAAAATGAGCCCGATCCCTATCTGGAGCCGATTCGGTATATTTATCGTCCCACGGCCTTTCATTTATACCATATTTGGTGACTTTAAAATAATGTTAGAATAGTTTTTGTGTTCTACATATATTTAAAAGAGAATTTTATCATTTTTTAACAAGTTGTCATCCCACTAGATTAGGGTGTCCGTTATTTCACAAATCACAATTTTTTACTTGGCCATGATATAAAACTTTTTTTGTGGTCCAAAAATAATGAAAAAAAAAAAATAAAAAAGTTTATTCTAATGCCGTTTAACCCTGCCTAAGTAAAGATACTTTCCCATTTTAATACAATTAGAAAAATTTTATTCTTCGCTTAAAAATAAGTGTACAGCAATGACAAATACATATTTTTGTAGAAAATTTACCGCTTTTTAAAAAAGGTCTCTTATGTTTTTGTCGTAAATCCAACCATTTGAGAGATATTGAAGGTCAAAGTATGATTTGTTTAAAAAAATTTGCGTTTTTGTTTGAAATTTTATTACTCTCTAACATACTCTCTTAACATGAGTTAGTGAAAATAAGTGAATATTCACTAATTCGGAGCGCCAATCGAACCACTAATTTCAAAAAGTGGTTCGGTTGGCACTCAAAATTAGTGAATATTCATTTATTTCTCTCATTCGTGTTTAAAGAGTATATACATTAAGTAAAGCGCTATGAACTTTCTTGTAGGAAATTTACCGCTCTATAAAACGGCTACTTAGATTTATTAAATAAACTCAACCGTTTAAGAGATATTTAAGCTCTAAGTTAAAAGAAAACTTTCACAAACCAACTTAAAATTTCACTCTGATGACATCAAAAATTCCTTTTATTTCGAGCTTCTAAGCATTTATAAATGAATCTTAAACGACTGAGTTTATTTGTTAAAATCTAAGAGACCTCTTTTGTAGAGCGGTAAAGTTCCCAAACAAAACCGTTAAAATCCTAAGTATATATCTGTTCCCGCATGAAAAAAATTTATATCCTAAAATTATACTGAATAATATAACACAGTTTATATTATAATATAATTATTTATATAAGAAGTTATATATATATACATATATATATATATATATATATATATTAAAATAACTATTTTTTTGCCGTTTTAATTATATAATTATATATTTTCAAAATATACAAACATGATATATAATTATTATATGTTGCATATTCCATAATAAATATTATATGTTAGCATACATTCGAGCTATATAAACTCCATATATTGAAAATTATATTATTAACACATAAGTAATTTTATAATGTTAATATATAAGCTAATATACATGTATATTATCGACTTATAAAATTTTAAGTCTAAAAGGTTTATTTCAAGCCTATATAATGTTTTAAACCTAAAAAAGTTTAATTCAGTTTTTTATAGTCAGAGTCGTAAGTTGACAGGCTCCACGACGTTAGCACGTGAAAGTACGAATATTGAACCCGCTGACAGCTGGAATAATTGGTCATATTTGGTCAGTAACTTTCATAATTTGGTCACGGTTTTGCTGTTCACAATTTTGAGTTTAAAATTCCAAGGTCATATAAAAAATTTTATCACGGGAAATTCAACGTTCAAACTCCAGGAACATACTGTTAGAATGGAAATTAGGTGATATTAAATGGTCAATGCGATTTATAATTTGGTCAGAAGTCTGTGCGCTAGAAAATGCAATTTTCAGTGGTTAGGCTTAAAAAAAAAATACATAGCACCCCAACCTCATTGTACACTTAAAACATTTTACACTCAATAACGCAGTAATTTTAGCTTTAACCTACTTCACTGTCTTCATAGAGTCGTGTAGGGGTTGACCAGTTACTACACTGCACTGACCAATTATCAGTAGCATCATTCGCGAAGATCAATCTAGTGAGTGTGCCTTTAAAATTATTTTAATCTAAAGAATGCAGTATTTTTAGTTATAATGCACTTTACGATAGAATTAGGTTTGTTTGAAGGGTGACCATTTCTCAGATGTCATTTTCCCATAATCAGTTACATAGCATGGAGCACATTAGCACGTAACATTATCTGAAATCACAGATCACATACTAATATGAAATATTTTCTGACTGTATGTATTCCCCTATGATAATAGAGCCGTTCGAGGTCAAACCAATTTCCACGCAGTCCTTTCTCGTATTCGTTTGTATTTAAATTCTTGTTGCTAATTGATTTTTCTTCATTTATTCAAATCAGAATTATTATCAACATCTCCGATTTTTTATGTTGAATTATGTATTATTATATAACGTTACAAACATTAGGAAGTAAATGTATTGCTTAATTTCATAATATAGGACTGTATATTAGAAACAAACTTGTTGAACGTTGAGAGCGGGTTCATATACTTAAGACCTAAAAAATGACTAGCACTTTGTAAGGCATTGACCAAATTAAAATTCATAGTGACCGTTTATATACTTTTGATTCTCATTAAATTGAACTTTGATGTGAGTCTGTACGTTTATTTTGGGGCACCAATATATTTTAGGTGACCTTGGAATTTTAAATTTCTCTTTTTGAATTTTCTGTTCCTGACCAATTAATGATAATATTTGACCATTTTTTTACTCCTCCAGTACCATCAGAATAACGGCTAATCGATGATTTCCAATGACGTTGGGGTGCTATGTATTTTTTTTTTAAGCCTAACCACTGAAAATTGCATTTTCTAGCGCACAGACTTCTGACCAAATTATAAATCGCATTGACCATTTAATATCACCTAATTTCCATTCTAACAGTATGTTCCTGGAGTTTGAACGTTGAATTTCTCGTGCTAAAATTTTTTATGTGACCTTGGAATTTTGAACTCAAAATTGTGAGCAACAAACTCGTGACCAAATTATGAAAGTTACTGACCAAATATGACCAATGATTCCAGCTGTTAGCGGGTTCAATATTCGTACTTTCACGTGCTAACGTCGTGGAGCCAGGTTGTCATCTCCTGATTGAACATGACGCACACTTACATATAATCATCTATGGTCAGATCCACTTAATATGTACTCAGATATCTGTTCTTTCTTCATTAATCTGTACCTTTATTTTCTTTCCTGAGTTAAACTGATAAATTGAATGTTCATTTTGCCGATTAAAAAAATATTTATATTATATATTTTTAAGAATATTATCCAATATATAATGTGATATGTTGGAAAAGAATAATGAAAATTATTTTTTTTTTATAACAGTTACTATACTTTAAAATATATGTCTCGATTATATTTCGTTATATTGGAATTTATAACCGGCAAATTATATTTTGAAAATATTCAATGCCCTATAATAAAATATATATTTTCTTTTTTAGTTAATGTTATAAGAAAAAATATACTTTCGAGTTATATGAACATTATATTCAAACATACATAAATTTTTGCCGTTTTATATAATTATATATTTTCGTGTATAAAATAAAAATATACATTGCTGGTTTGCTGAATAGTTATAGAATTTGAATCGAAAAACATTGTTTTTTAAATCTATGAACTTTGAGCTTCGATATCTCTTAAACGGTTGGATTCACGAAAAAAACATAATAGACCTTTTTTGAAGAGCAGTAAATTTCCTCATAAAATAAGTATTAGTCATTGCTGTACACTTCTTTTTAAGCAAGGAATAAAATTTTTCTAATTGTACTAAAGTGGGAAAGTATCATTACTTAGGCAGGTTTAAACGGCATTAGAATAAACTTTTTTATTTTTTTTTTTTCATTAATTTTGGATCACAAATAAACGATTTATATCATGGCGAAGAAAAAAAAATTAATTCGGGAAATAACGGACACCCTACACTAGATGTATAGAAACCATCTCTATAATTTATAGGAAATATTGTAATAATGATGGAAAATTAGCATTGGAACTGTTCTCGGAATGTAAGGGAATCATTATTATAATTTTATGAAAATGATTCCTATATAGGTGACTACCCGTTATAAGCCTGATCTAGAGGACGTAGAAGAAATTTTTCTTGAAATTTTGGTCTTTCCACTACCGTGCGTTTTGTTTAATCCTCGACTCTCTGTTATAAGCCTGTTTTATTTTATATACACTGAGAGAAAAAAAAATTTTTTTCAAGTATTTTTTTTACTTATTTCTGTGAATACTTAAAACAAGAAATTTTTCCTAAATTGAAGTATAATATTTCTTATTTTTAGCAACTATTGCTTCGATCTAGTAATATATTACTAGATACATGAGTTACTTGTAACAAGCAATTATTTCTTGAATTAAGTTGACATATTTCTATATTCAAGAAAGCAATTACGTAAGCCAAGAAAAATCTTTCTTTGACCAAGCAATTTTTTCCCAAGTTCGAGAATATATTTTCTCAAGTCAAGAAACTTTATTCTTAGCTAAAGACATTTTTCGTATTGAGTCAAATAAAAAAGTTCTTGAACTAAAACAAAAAAAATTTTAAACTTAGTAAAAAATTTCTCATCTTAAGTGATTTTTTTTTTCAGTTTGAGAATATTTTGTTCTCAAGTCAAGAATCTTTATTCTTGGCTAAAGACATTTTTTGTATTAAGTCAACAAAAAAAGTTCTCGAACTAAAACAAAAAAAAAGTTTTAAACTAAGTAATAAAATTTCTCAGCCCAAGTGATTTTTTTTCCAGTTCGAGAATATTTTTTTCTCAACTTAAGGAATTTTTTATCATGGTGTGACGAGTCACGATATTTTCATATATAAAAAAAAAAAATTATTAAAAGAAAAAAAGTAAACGCAAAAAAATATAATGCGTGTAAAAAAAAAATAAATAAATTTAAATGAATAAAGAGATAGAGAAAAAATAAGGCGAGTGAAAATAACAAAGTGTGCAAACGCAGAGTGCGAAAGAAAAAATTAGTACCAGGAGTCACCGCTAGGCGCAGAAGAGCGCTGCAACATTTTCCTAGTTGGACAGTTAGAATAGAAGTAATAAGTTCCGTTTGAAGGAGTGAAAAAGTCACTCTGTCAACTACTCCCAACAGGATAATATCCTAGTAGAAGAGTACAAGTACTCTTGAGGTAAATACTAGTGAGTAGATTTTTGGAATGCTTTTCAGTCATAACTACAACAGCGCAGAGGAATCCGAAGAAGCATCCATACGGATTAAATTTAAATACTAATTATAAATAATTAATTATTGAATTGATCATTTCATATACTAAATAAGAAGATTTAATTATTAAATTTAAGTATTTTAATTACTAAATATAAATTTTTAATTACTGAACTTAAGTCGTTCAAATACTGAATGAAAATTTTCAATTATTATACTTGAGTGTTTTA